>NW_019154096.1:74887216-75379535 GCF_002288905.1 Enhydra lutris kenyoni
CTCCTTGGTATTGAACCTGCACTCCTTGGTAGGTGAACTTGGTCCTGGCTGGGTTTCTTGTTGCTCTTCTGGGGGAGGGGCCTGTTGTAGTGATTCTCAAGTGTCTTTGCCGCAGGCGGAGTTGCACCGCCCTTACCAGGGGCCGGGCTGAATAATCCGCTCGGGTTTGCTTTCGGGAGCTTTTGTTCCCTGAGCGCTTTCCGTAGAGTTCTGGAGGGCAGAAATGAAGATGGCGGCCTCTCAGTCTCCGGCCCGGAGGAGCCGAGAGCTCGGGGCCCCACTCCTCAGTGCGCCCTCAGAACAGCGCCCAATTACTCCCGTCACCCTGCCTCTGGCCGCGCTTCAAGCTGACCGAGCCTGCTCTTACATCTATTCTTAATCAGAGTCTATTGGTTAGATTTTCTTAGTGCTTTTTTATTCTTTTCATTTTTTCATTCTTACAGCTTTTTCATGCTTTTTCATTCTCTTTTCATTCTCTTTCTTTTTATTTAAAGATTTTATTTATTTGACACAGAGAGAGAGTGAGAGAGGGAACACAAGAAGGGGGAGTGGGAGATAGAAGCAGGCTTCCTGTTGAGCAGAGAGAGCCCGATGCGGGGCTTGATCCCACAACCCTGGGATCATGACCCGAGCTGAAGGCAGACACCCAAAGGACTGAGCCACCCAGGTTCCCCAACTCTTTCTTTTGATAAGTAGAAATAATTAGCTCTAATTAGTCTAATTTATCAATCTTTTCCTTTATGGTTAATGTTTTCAATGTTCTTTATAAATTTCTTTTGCCTAATCTAAGGTCATAAATATATTCTGTTATCTTTAAGAAATATTTTCAGGTTTATATCTATCACATATGATATCACATATCATTAGATTTTTTTCATCTGGTTATTCAGGTGACTTAGCACAATTATATTAGAATGACATTTTTTCCAGGGCTCCTGGCTGGCTCATTCAGTAGAACGTGTGACTCTTGATCTTGGGCTTGTGAGTTCGAACCCCACATTTGGTGTAGAGAGTACTTCAGATGACTTCCTTTCTTCACTATTCGGCAATGCCCCCTTTATTATAAATCAAACACCATAGAGCCATATGGATGCTTTTCTGGCCTCTTAGCTCCTTAGTTGATTTGTCTGTAATTGTTCTGGGAATAAAATCATAAAACACAGCCCCTGCTCTTAAAGGTATTTACAATCTAATGTAGGAATCAGTTGAGTAGCTTAGTTCAACATAATATAGTGTGGAAGAAAACAATGTTAAAACTGCTCATGTTTAAGTTTTCAGAATTAATCTGTTAAGATTCACTTTAGTAAAGAAATTCCATAGGAAGACTGTTCTCATAACAAAGATATTTTGTGTTTCATTACTTGGATTTTCTTTATAGTTTACCATATGTGAATATATTCCTAAGCATACGTTGTTTAGTTTTACCAGTTTAACTTTGCTATAAAATGGCATTTATACCACATGGATTCTGTACTGTTTTTGTTATGGTTCAATTTAAGCTTTTAAGACCAATTATGTTTTAGTGATAGAATTTCTAGCAGTAGGGAAAATTTCATGCCAGGTGGTTTCCATTACATTGGTAGTTCCTAAGATCTAGTAAACAACATCATTTTAGGTGGTATTAAGACAAGCATTTTTAAATGATCACTTTATATTTTAATAGTTTCTATTGGTTAAAACCATACTATTAGTTTTTCATTTACTTACAGCATAAAATTTCAAGCCAACATAAGAACATTTTGGCCAATTTTGCAGGTGGTAGATACTTTGTTCCTCTTTGTAGAATGCCAGACACTTGAAGTGGGATAGAGATGGCCTGTGTGGATGACCTGGCCTTAGCTAGTGCCTTTCCTGGCCCAGGGAATGACAGAGGAGGTTTTATCATTGCCTCCTTTTGGTCAGGGGTATTCTGCAGTCAAGGCCAATTGCTCCCTAAGAAAGTTACCATTGGATGGGTTAGGAGGAGCAACTACACAATACTGTGCAAAAGGTGAAATCTGTCTCTGGTTTGCCACTCTTCTGCCATGAGTGCCTACTCACCTGAGTAGTATGAGGGAAATGAGGGAAGCCCATAATTCAATGTTAACAAATTTGTGATTTCTCTGGCTAGAAGATGAAATACCATCCATGTCTGGTCTTCTCTGACAGATGGGAAGATAAAGGGTAGTATCGGGGTGCTTGGGAGGGTTTTGGATTGAGAAGCTGGTGAGCAGATCCTATGAACTATATCTTGAGGAGGGCTTCAGTTCCAGAAGAGTATGAAGCTAGGAGTGTGGGTTTCTAAGGATAGGACAGAGGCCAAAGACCAGGCATAGAGCCAGGGTTGGGGGAGGAGGAGAGTGAGCTTTGGGGGGAATATTCCTCATCCAGAGCGACAGCATCATGCCATGGTACATTTTATGGCAGTAAATGGAGCAGAGTTTATCATTTAATGTTCAGGTCACACAGTCATCGGCCTCTGAGGAGGAAGCAGGAATCCACAAGACCTGACCCTGCATGAGGGGGAAGAAGCAGCCCACATAATTCAGGGAAGTTAGGTAAGAGTTCAAGTGTGGGAGGATAGGAGGAGGCGGAGCTCTCCACGACCACCGCTAAGAACCAGGCTGGAAGGGGAGTTGATCTGGGGGAAAAGATAAGTTCATTTTAACCTGTTAAAGGTTTGAGATTACTGGGGCCTGCACAGGAAGCTGGGATGAACAACAATGGAAAAGCTAAGCAAGAGTGCCAGGGGTGGGGTCTTACCAGGCAGGGGATAATAGCTCAGAGCTGTCCGGGCCGCGTGGGAGAGAGACCGACAGAATGGCCGATTGTGTACATAGCTAAGGAGAAGAGGAAAGGCCACAGCTAGTGAAATGATCTAGTACAATGGCTTGTATGTAGCATTTCGTATATATTTGTTGAAGTATTTTTGAAATACCTGTGCAGACATTAAAAGACTTAGGGAGACTTTAACTTCTGGAGGTCGAGCTTCTGGCAAGCTTAACCTTGGGATGTGGTTTTATACATGGAGGTAAAAGAAAAAGACGTTCAAGTTCTCACACTGGTCAGCTTACCTGAACAACGCTTTCCTTCTCAGCCTCCTGCTTTTGTCTGGTGCTGTTTAATAAGTATGACTTGAGTTCCCTCTTCCATAGAAAATTGGAAGTCCACAATGGCTATTTAAAGGCTTATCAGTGCAACTGGAGGCAACAGCTGGCAACTGGTTTGGAGGGCGGAGACTGGAAAGTAAGACTGCGGCTGCCCCACTACCTTGGATCACCAAAGAAAAGAAACAGGCGTCTTTCAGAGGTTGCATGGTAAACAGACGTCGTGGGACAGGGTGAATACGGGCAAGGTCACGGGCAGCCGCAGCCTCTCTCGGACAGAGCGCTGGGCAAGGGCTGAGAGGAGCCTGGCTCTGAGGGAAACGAGCCACAGGCAGGAAGTGTGGCTGTGCTGGGCAGGCAGATGTCTGGCTATTCAGAGGGTTGGAGCTATGGGTGGAATTCCAGTCCTGGATGAATTAAGGCTGATCCTAGAATTCAGTGGAAGGAACAAAACTGACTGGAGGGGGGAAGGATGGTCTCAGGAGGGCAGATCTTACCTATTCAGTATTGTGTATGGAGCTCTGGGCAGCTCACCCAATAGCTGGAATGTGGCAGAACCAGGATTCCATTCCCGTCTGGCTTCACACTCCTGCCCTTCCCCATCAGGCCACATCGGTCTGTTGCTGCTTATATGCCGTGAGTGCCGGCCCTGCAGCCATGTTGTCCTGGGGCTCACTGAGCTGTGGGTCCCAGCACCATGGTCTTTCCCCTCCCCGTTAGCTCAGTGCTGGAGTCCAGCTGGGTTGAGACCATTTTCCCAGCACACTGGGTCTCCTGCTGGGAGTGTGTGTGAGGGCCGACCTTCTCTCTTCTCGTTTCACCAAAGACTGCCTTCTATTCTGAAGGAGGTAGCCTGTCACGGGGCACTCTCTCCCCACCCACCCCTTTCATTCCTTTGCTGACAGTCCTCCTGTCCTATCGGATCATCTTCGGAGTCCTCTTCTGTCATTGCACTTGTCCTGGTTTGCAAGTGGGGCCTTATCCGGTTCTCCGCTCACTGCTCTGTAGAACATCAAGCTTCAGGAAGGCAGAGGCCACGTCTGTTTGCTCCCCACTGTATCTTCCTAGTTTCACACAGTTCCTGACCCCTGGAAGGTCTTTAATACTATTGATGATGGAACACAAGAGCTCAAAAACTTACCTCTGCATGTATGGTTAATTAACTGACAACAGAGGAGTCAAGAATATACAATGGGGGAAAGGATGGTCCCTTCAGCAGTATTGGGAAAAGCAGACCCCATCTTACACCACACACAGAATCCACTCAAGACGGACGAATGACTTGAATGTGAGACCTGAAACCAAAAAAGAAAACATAAGCTCCTTAACATTGGTCTTGGCGCTGATGACTTGAATGTGACACCAAATGCAAAATGAAACAGATGGGACAATATCAAAAGGAAAAACTTCTGCATAGCGGAGGAAACTAACAGATGAAAAGGCAACTTGGAGGATGGGAGAAAATATTCACAAATCCAAATTATATAAAGACCTGAAACAACTCCATAGCAAAAAAATTTTAAAAATCTGATTAAAAAATGGGCATTGGACCTGAACAGACATTTTCTCAAAGAAAATCTATGAGTGGCCAATAGGTACAGGCCTGCCTCAAAGCTCTTGCAGGTTTGGTTCCAGACCACCACCGTGGAGCAAACATTGCAATAAAACAAGTCAAAATAATTTGGTTCTTTTTTTCCCAGTACATAGAAGAGTTATGCTTACACTGTACTGTAGTCTGTTAACTGCAACAGCATTATGTCTTAAAAAAAAAAAAAAAAACCCCAAGGCAACGTACATACTTTAGTTTAAAAAGGATCGCTAAAAAAATCCCTAACCGTCATCTGAACGGTCAGTGAGTCAGAATCTCCCTATGTCTTTTAATGTCTGCATAGGTAATCCTTTTGCTGGTGCTGGCTCCGTGTTTCTGGCTGCTGACCGAGCAGGGTGGTGCCCGCTGAGTCAGGTGGGGAGCGTGGTAGTTTCTTAAAGTAAGGTGTGGAGTTTGCTGCATTGGTTGACTCTTCTTCCTTTTACACACGAATTCTCTGTATCATGTGGTGCCGTTTGACCGCATTTTCCCCACAGCAGGACTTTCAGCATTGGAGTCCGTCCTCTCAAACCCTGCTGCTGCTTCACCAGCCAAGTTAATGTGACCGTCTCAAGCCTTTGTTGGCATTTCACCAGCCTTCACAGCATCTCCACCAGGATTAGAGTCCGTTGCAAAAAACCACTCTCTGCTCATCCATCCCAAGCAAGTCCTCATCTGTTCAAGTTCTGTCGTGAGATCTTGTTCATCTGCAGATGAGCTCGGGTGATCAGGTGCCTTATCTATGAGCAGCGACGTGTTGAATCTTTTTTTTTTTTTTCCCTGAGCAGTAGGTCCCAAGAGTAGGCTTAAAATATTCTGTTAACCATGTTGTAAAGGTGTGCTGTCATCCAGGCTTTGTTCCATCGGTAGAGCCCAGGAGCGTAGACTGAGCATAATTCCTAAGCACCTTAAGATTTTTGGAATAGTGAAGGAGCACTGGCTTCAATGCAAAGCCACCAGATGTGTTAGCCTGGTGACTGGCAAGAGTCAGCTTGTCCTTTGAAGCCAGGCACTGCCTTCTCTCTGGCTATAACAGTCCTAGATGGCAACTCCTTCCAACAGAACGCTGTTTTGTCTACCTTGAAAATTTCATTGCAGGCACCTTTATTACCCTCGCCTGATGTTCAGATAACCCGCTGCAGCTCGTAGGAAGAGCTACAGCAGCTCTTGCTTCTTCACCTTGTACTTGGACGTAACGGAGGCAGCTTCTTTATTAAACCTCATGAACCAACCTCTGCTAGCTTCAGACTTTTCTTCGGCAGCTTCCCCAGCTCTCAGCCCTCACCGAACTGGAGAAGTCGGACCTTGCTCTGGCTTTGGCTTTGGCTCAAGGGAATGTTGTGGCTGGTTCCATCTTCTGTCTACTGCGAAAACTTTCTCCATATTGGCAATAAGGCTGTTTTGTTTTCTTATTATTCATGTATTCATTGGAGTAACACTCGTAATTTCCTTCGATCATCTCGCCTTTGCATTCACAGCTTGGCTGTTAGGAAGCTAAACTAGGTTTCTTGTGCCGGTCTTGGCTTTCAACATGTCTTCCTCATGAAGCTGAATCATTTCAGCTTTTGATTGGAAGTGAGAGGTGTGTGGCTTTCACTTGAACATGTAGAGGCCATTGTAAGGTTATTAATCAGCCTAATTTTAATATCGTTGTATCCCTGGGAATAGGGAGGCCCAAGGAGAAGGAGAGTGGTGGGAACGGCCAGTCAGTGGAGCAGTCAGAACCCACACAACATCAGGTTAATCTCAACTAAGTTTGTAGCCTTCTATGGGCATGGTTGGTGGATCCCCAAAAGAATGACCGTAGTAATACCAAAGATGACTGACCACGGAATATCATAGTGTAATAGTAATGAAAAATTTTAAATATTGTAAGAATTCCTGAAATGTGACATGGGGACATGAAATAAGCAAATGCTATTGGAAAAATAGCACCAATAGACCAACTTCATGTGGGGTTGCTGCAAAACTTCAATTTGTAAAAATAAATTACCACTCCCTCCCCCCAAAACCCCTCAATATCTGCAAAGCACAATAAAAGGAGATCTGCCTATACATGCAAAGATACTCAGAGTCCTTACTCATCAGAAATGCAGATCAAAACCATTTGAGCTAGCACCTCAGACCTGTTGGGATGGCTGTTTTCAAAGACAAGAGAGAACAAGAGCCGGCAAGCATGTGGAGAGCAGGGAACCGTGTGCACCGTGGGTGAGAATGTAAACTGGTGCAGCCAGTATGGAAAACAGTATGGAGGCTCCTCAAATTAAAAACAAAAATACCAGGGTACCCTGCTGACTCAGTTGGTGGGGCTTGTGACTCTTGATCTCGAGGTTGTAAGTTTGAGCCCCACGTTGGGGGTAGAATTAAAAAAATCGATCTCCGATGTGATCCAGCAATCCCGTCGTTGTGTACATATCAGAAGGAAACCAAATCACTGTCTAGAAGAAATCTCTGTGCCCCATGTTCAGTATAGCATTATAGCAGCCAAGACCTAAAACAATGTAAATGCCCAACACCAGATGAATGGATGAAGAAAATGTGCTATATTTATATATACAATGGAACATTGAGCTGTGAGAAAGAAGGAAATCCTGCCATTTGTGACATGAATGGACCTTGAGGGTGTTATGTTAAGTGAAATAAGTCAGAGGAAGACAAATACGACATGATCCCATGTATAGTGGAATCTAAAACTGAACTCACAGAAACCGAACAAATTGGTGGTTGGCAGAGGCACGGGGGTTGGGGAGATAGAGGAAGGTGGTCAAAAAATACCGACTTTCAGTTATAAGTCCTGGGGCTCTCATGAACAGCATTGATGACTACAGTTAACAGAGTGTGTTGTTTACTTGGAAGTCAGGAAGAGAGTGGATCTGAGAAGTTCTCAGCATAAGAAACATTGTAATGATGGGAGATGATGAAAGTTAACGATATATTCATTCTACGCCTGAAGCCATTATGTTATGTCAGTTAAAGGCCAGTGAAACTAGAAAACAATACCATTTGATGAATGAACACATGAGACTGCCTTCAGTTAACTTTGTTTCTTACTTCTTAGTTGCCATGTAGGTTGTTAGACCACAGCCCTGTTTTCCAAACTGCCTTGAGTGTGGTAAGAAACTGCAGGCTTGCTAGGAACTTGAATTCCATTCAGCAGCAGACCGAGGTTTTGTGAGTTCTGAAGCAATTTGAAGAGTCCTCTTTAAGAGAAAAAAGGGAAATTAGAGTCTATGTGCTGCCAGAATGAGCATAAGAATGGAAATTATGAACATAAAATTGGTTATGAAGGTGTATACTTAGTCAGAATGGCAGAAAGCACAATTAATTAAAAACACAGAAAGCTGCCCAAATTAAAATAAATGCCACAGAAATCCAGAAAGAATAACATTTTTATTAACTGATTTCTGTTCTTTTTTTTCTACATGTTCTGGCTGCGTGCCATTGTCTTCCCTTTTGTGTAACAAGTGACCTTGGAAGTTTGTGGCTAGAATAGAAAGATAAATTAGTCTTTCCATTAATGTGGTTATTAAACTTCTTACTCTAAAATTATTAGGCATTTTGCTGAATATTCTTGCTATAACAGCAGTTTTATTTTATTTTAATGCTAATGAGGGCCCCCAGCAGGATAAAGTTCTGCGTACTTCTCGGAGCAAATCCTGTGTATGCAGGGGGTCACTAGCCCAGTTAATGGAAGGTTTCTCAGACTCCAGAAAACTGTGGCATTTCTTCCTGGAGCACCAGTTTTACTTGCTAGTATATACGGTGAAACATTTTTATGCTAAAATAAAAGCCAGAATGTCCTACAGTAGAATGGAAGATCCATTAATTTTTAAAGCCTAAACACGAGACTTTATAAGGCCCTGATTTTGAGTTCATACCTCAGCACTCCTGGATCTGAGGTTGTCATCTGGTTTCCATCCTAGTTCTTCCTTTTGTGTTTACATTTACTTGATCTTAGTGATTTTGGGCTTTTACTTCTTTACTTAACTGGAACTTAAAACCTACTTTAATTGAAGTATACTGTAGTCGTGGAAATTCAGGTTGTGGTTAACTGAATGTTCACGAAGTAAACATAGCTGTACATCCAGAACTGGAGGCAAGAAACAGAACTTGACCCCAGCCCCAAAGATCTCTGTTCGGTTCCTTCCACACACTGCCTCTGCTCCATGCCCTGGTTTCTAACAGTGTAGCTTACTATTGCCTGATTTAAAAAAAAAAAAAAAATAAATATATATATATATATATATATATATATATATATATATAATGTCATATATATGTATATTATATATGTATGTGTGTGTATATATATATTTTAAAAAGAAAGTGAGTGAGTGGGGTGGGGGTGGGGTGGAAGGGGCAGAGGGAGAGGGGGAGAGAGAATCTCAAGCAGACTCCGCACTGAATGGGGAGCCTGACATGGGGCTCCATCTCCCAACCCTGAGATCATGACCTGAGCCCGAATCAAGAGTTGGACGCCTAACCAACTGAGCCACCCAGGTGCCCCTAGTTTGCCTGGTTTTGAACTTTAAGTGGAACCATCCCATCTGTACTTGTTTGGATCTGGCTTATTTACCCCTACATTGTAAGACTCACTTGTATCGTTGTGCCCAGTAGCAAACCTTTCACTCTCCTTGCTATTCTTTTGTCTGAATATACCACAACTTATGTATTTCACTGTTGGGCATTGGGATAATTTTTATATTTTGGCTGTGAATAAATACCACTATGATTATTTTAGGACCTGTCTTTTCGTGAACGTGTATATGTGTTCGTGTTGAGTGTGTGTAACTAGGAGTGGAATTGTTGGGTCCTAGGGTATGCATGTGACCAACTTCGGTTAGACATGGTGGCTGATGCGCTCCCCAGTAGCGTATGAGAGTTTCAGTTGCTCTGCCTCCTCACTCGCCCTTGGTCGTGCTTTCTGTCTCTTTAATGTTAGATTTCCTGGCACCTGTGTAGGAGTGTTTCATTACGGTTTCAATGTACACTGCAAATTTATGAAGCATTGACCGCTTAGAAAAGATTCTGCTTTGCAACTTGTTTTTGGTATCATGTAAATTTTCAGAATAGTTGTCAAATTTGGGAAGACCTGTAAATTTTATTCATGAAATTTAATATTTCAGAAAATTTTCCATACACAGAAGTCTGGATGAATAAACTGTGATACACCCATACGTCCACACAATGGAGTGCTATGTAACTGGTTTTTTTTTTTTCTTTCTTTCTTTAAAAGAATGATCTCCATGACCTGATATGGGGTGATTTATTTATTTTGTTACATGTTAGGACTGTCTGTCAAAATAGCATTACATCATGCTTTATAGAAACTGAAGACAAATTACTATCTGAGTCTCATAAGGTACCTATTAGAAGATCAGCTTGCAAACATCAGTTACTACATTTCTATGTAATAAATTGTTAGGAAGCATAATTTTAAAATATCATTATTATATAAAATTCAAAGGACCCTAGGATTACATCTAACAAAGCATGTGAGTCCTGTATGTGGAAACCACTTCATTGAAAGACATACTAATGACTTAAAAGTATAACGACTTACAGATAATTAGTATGACCAAGAATGTTCATAGCTGGACTATTTACAGTAGCAAAAACCATGCATCCATTGTTGGAATGGCTGAATAAATTATGGCATATTCACATGATAGAGTATAATGGAGCAATGAAAAGCTACTCACAACTGGATAAATGATAGTAACAAAATTTCATGAAAAAGCAAGTCTCAGAAGATAAAATACAGTTTAATATTCTTCTATAAAGTTAATATACCAGCAAAACTGAACAATAAAGAGGGACTCATACATACAATGTTAAACCACTTTTGCAAATCATAGGAATAGCGAACACACATTGGTGGTGTTCTCTCTGGAGGATTAAGGAGTAGGATGAGGACAGGACACAAGTACAGTTACTGATATTCGTACTTTTCTAGGTCTTCAGCTGGTGGTTCTTCACAGCGCCTGCTTGATTATGGGTTTATATATTCTACATACTCTAGTGATAGCAAGAGTCATAATGAAAATGATAAAATAACTAAGAAATAGCCTTGATATATCAATTTTATTTGTATATACTGTATATATTGTATATATAACATATACCATAATATATATGTTGTGTATACACACACACACACACACACACACACTAATGAATTAGAAGCTACAATGTAGGAAGGGAACTTCCTACATGGCATTCTGGAACTAAATCTGCAGGGTCTATATGAAGACAATTTTGAAAGCCTACTGAGAGCCATAAAAGGAGACTTGAAAGTGGAAAGACCTATTTCTTTCCTAGAAAAACTTATTTCATAAAGATACCAATTCTCCTTGAGTTTATAAATTTAACATTTTATAAATTTTTTAAAGTTATTTTCAGCCTAGATAGGTTAATTGTAGAATTCGTGTATGGAAAATAAGTATGTGGGTACAGGCAAAGAAATCATTAAACAAAGATAAAAGTGACTAGAACTGAATAGAAAGCTTCAGTAAACCTGCCTAGGACAGGTAGGTAAATGGACATAAAGGCCAATAAAGCAAACCAAAGTGCAGGAATAGACCCTTTATTCAAGAGACAATTCATATATGATAAAGATAACATTTCAAATCAGAGGTGGACTTGGGATTGTTCAGTACATGTTGGGGAACCAGAGAGCCATATTTTAAAACCTAATTTCAGAAGGATCAAAGATTTAAGTCTTAAAAAAGTAAATCTAAAAGAAAATATGAAATTTAAAAATAACCTTGGCCTGGGGAAGATCTTTTGAAGCATGATCAAACCATTGAAGCCATAGAAGATGAAATTGACTATGTAAGGAAGAGGAAAATAAAACTGAATAAAAATGTGTTGGTGGGAAAATGTTAGTTCATCTTAAAAATAATGTCTTTGATATGTAAAAATTCTGCAATTAATAAGACCAACTATACAGTAGTACATACAATAAGCAAGTTTCAAACAGACATTCCACATGTTTTCTAAAAGCAAATGCAAGTAGGTTTTAGACATAAAAAAAAGTTCAATCTTAAAAGTTCAATCTTAGAGAAATGTTAATTAAAATGACAAGAATGCAAAAATTGGCAAATGAACAACTCAGTTAAAAAATGGGCAGAAGATCTGACCGGACTCCTCACGCAAGAAGATACTCAGAGGGCAATGAGCATATGGAGATGCTCTGTGTCCTATGCCATTAGGGAACTGCAAATTAAAACAACAAAGGAAGTAAACAAATGAAAACGAACCACTTCATACCATTAGAATAAAGAAAATCCAAGACTCCCATAATACCCAATGCTGGTGCACATGTGGAGCAGCAAAAACTCTCGTTCATTACTATTGGGAAAGCAAAATGGTACAACCGCTCTGGGAGACGTTTCGGCAGTTTCTTATGAAACTAAAGATGCTCTTACACAGCCCCAGCAATCATGTTCTTGGTACTTAAGAGTTCAGAACTTAGGGCTACACAGAAGTCTGCTTGTGGATGTTTATGGTAGTTTTGTTTATAATTGCTAGATTTGGAAACAGCCAAGATGTCCTTCAGAGAATGGATAAATAAGCTGTGGTATATCCAGACTATGGAATATTACTCAGCACTAAGAAGAAATGAACTACTAACCCATGAAAAGACACGGAAGAACCTTGAGGGCATGTTACTAATGGAAGAAGCTGAGACTGTAAATGGAACAGTAGTTGCCGGGGATTAGGGGGAGAAGTTGGGGGTCAAAGGCTGAGGAGGCAGAGCACAGAGGATTTTTGAGGCAGTAAAACCAGTAAATCTACTCTGCGTGATACTCTAACAGTGGGTACACGTCATTATACATTTGTTCAAATCCACAGAATGTACAATGTCAAGAGTGAGTCCTAATGTGAACTACGGACTCTGGTGATGATAGACCAACGCAGGCCCATCAGTTATAACGAATGTACCCCGCTGGCCAAGGATGTGAATAGCGGAGAAGGTGGTACATGTGTAGGGTTGGGCTATGTGGGAACTCCGTACTTCCTACTCAGTTTTGCTGTGAACTTAAAATTGTTCTAAACCAGTCTATTTAAAAAATGACAAGGAGATACCGTTTTAAAATCATCTAAATATTTGACACACTGTATTCTTGAGGGTAGGGAAGTAGGCATGATTTTTGCTGGAGCATGGAAGGAGTATATTATCACTCCAACTTAAAAACGTATAATCTGACTTAGCTATTGTACTTCTAGGAATTTATCCTGCAGATACATTCCTATGTGATTGAAAATATCTATGAACCAGGATATACAATGCATCATTATTCATAATAGGTAAAAAGCTGGAGATATTCTAAATGTCCTACAAGAGGGAATGGGTCAAATAGAGTACATTCATAAAATCACATACTTGTAGGTATCAAAAGAAAAAGTAGAAGGTATTTCAGTCTTTGATCGCCTTAAAAACAATGTTTGGCAGAATTTCAGCTCTGCAACTCATTCATGGTAATGTCAGGTACTTTTTAAAGATTTTTGCTGTCAATTTTGCTGTAATTGCCATCTGGTTTCTTTCCTGTATAGTCCACATTTTCATGGGTCAGGGCAATCAGGAATAGTATTAAACAGTTGGTCATTGGGGTATTTGTAATAGCAGCAATTATGAGTTTCATTTGTCTTTAAATTATTTTTAATGAGAATCTAGCAAAATATTGAGTATTTCTCTGATGTTTGTATGATCCACTTTTCTTCATTCATTGGGTTATCAGAAATCGAGAGCCTACTCACGTTATTTGAAATCTATCCTTGCCATTTAATTACTGCTTTTACTGAGATCTGAAAATTTTCCTCTTACAATTGGTTTTCTGATGTTAGAATAATTTCCACTAAATTCACTGCTCCTTTTTAATCACTTGTTTATATTCCAATAATTTTACACTTCTGTATTTAATAGATCGAAATCCTACCTATATGTCCAAATCTGAAATTTTTAATTTAGTGAACTAGTCTAAAAGGATTTTTTCCAACTTTTACTTAAGATGGCATAGTCAACCTTTCTTAATTTTTAAAGCATTAAAATGTTTAAAAATAATCCACATATCATAACCTATGTCTTCTAAAAAATTGTACAACCCAGTGTTTAGCGGTGATACTCAATTTTAAGAGTATACTATCCAATTTCATGTATCACCCCCCAAAGACCCCCCATCCCCATCAGCCGTCACTCTCATTGTTCCCCAGCCCCTGGCAACCATAATCTACTTCTGTCTCCACGGATTTGCCTATTCTCGATGGCTCCTATCAACAGAATTCTACAATATGTGGCCCTTTGTGCAAATTTTATTAACTTTTTGAATAAACGCGTGTCTTACATTCAAGTTTTTCTTGCCATAGAAAATGTATTTCAGAGTAGTTAAAATTGCTGTTGTACTTCAAAATGTGCTGCGGGCTGGCTGGCTCAGCTGGTGGAGCTGCCTGTCTTGATCTCAGGGCTTGTGAGTTTGAGCCCCACACTGGGCATAGAGCCTACAAAAAAAGTCATAAAATGTTATGCTGTAAGATCTCACTGTGTTGTCTGTAACAGGCAAACCATCTCACTATCCTTAGACTCTTAAAAAAAAAATCCAATTTGGCATTTAAAAAAAAAAGATTTATTTATTTGAGAGAGGCAGAGAATGCGCACACACACACACATACAGAGGGAGAAGCGGACTTCCTGCTGAGCAGGGACCCCCCCTCACCCCCGCCTCCAAGGTGGGGCTCAATCCCAGGACCCGGGATCTTGACCTGAGCCAGAGGCAGCCGCTTAACTCAATGAGCCACCCAGGCACCCCTGGTATGTGTTTAAAATACTACATCTCCTGTAAGAAAGAATAATTGGTGCAAAATCCTGAAGTAGTCTTCAACTTTAGAAACTGGGAGGAGCTCTTCTTGATGTGATTTAGGGATGAGTTGCACCCAGAATGTGTTTTTAAGTGCTTACTAAGGTTTTCAAAGGGTGCTTGAAACTTTGTCATCTCTCCGGACAGTCTGGCCATTGGCTGATTGCAAGTGTGCAGCGTGGGTCACGGTTGTCCAAAACTTCATTCACTCTGGGGAATTGCCAAAACTGCATTTGACCGATTCTTGTGTGTGCTTTAATTTCAGGTCAATTTTGGTAAAAAAAAATTAAAACATGGTTTCTTGCATACCCCGGTGTTTTATATTTTAGAATTGCTCACATCATGGCATATCTGAAGCAGTTCACTACGGCAGAATCTGAAGCAGGAGAGGCTTGCTTGATGTCTGGTTTTGATTTCTCACTTCATTTTGTTCAAGATTTCCCTTAGTTTGATTGATTTTTCATGAGCCGTTTGGATCAATAAGTCAATGTAGTCTCTTCGTTTTGACAGTTTTCCAAGCACTCATGTAAAAAAGGATCAGATCTAGTGGTTATTCTGATGATTTCCTGAAGTTCTGAAGAGCATTGCTTTTTATTGTCTGATGGGTAATTCTTTTTCACTTAACAATTTAATGCCCTCAGCTACTCCTTTTAGTGCTTCAAAATAATATTGTATTTTGTCTGTTCTTCCAGGCCATGGTAAAGTACATCTTAATATATCTGTCATCCAAGTAAACACAATCTCCTTGTGTTCTGTGACACCTGATTTCTTAGAGTTCTTAATATATTTAATTCCATCTGAAAACTTATGTGGTGTAGGTGATGTAGGGCTTGTTAAAAACATTTAATATTGGCAAAAAAAAAAAACAAACCAATACATATATTCTTCAGTTGTGGAACAGACTAGCCAAGATCTTAAAATAATTTCATATTTAAATGTATAATACCTGTTTGAGAAGCATTTTAACAAACCCTCATTTTGGTTCTCTGTAAACCGAGATCACAATTTTGCAGGCGAAAAACTCGCATACGCAGTGTGTAACGGACCCAAGAGGAGCATTCACGCTACTTAATGGAAGTCAACACCTTCATTAAAAGGTGGCCATGCTGACAAATTGTTTTCTCTTTGGAAATTATTTTGTAATAATTGTATTATTATTGATTGATTCTTGTAATCTTATTTATTCTGTTGTCATTTTTATTATCAGTGTCTTCTTGACTACTATGATTCTTTTTGAAATGGTTCTGCACATCATTTCAACCATGATAGATTTAATTTCATTGTTAAATGGGAGAATCTTTTTCCTCCCCAACATTTTGAAGGTCCTGCCAGTTTATTCTGTTTCCTCTTTAGTTTCCAGTACGGTCCTTCCTTTCCAGCATATTTGAGTTTTGGAGGGATCAATAATGGTAGAAAATAGAAAACTTGTCTGAAATGAAGGCAAACACAAGAGCAGGTCAAATGTGTTTAAAAGTGGCCACTGTTTTTGATGAAACCCCATAATTGTATAATTATTCTCAGGCTACACAGAGTGAATCATTGATGGGGTCCGTGTGGGCGTTCTTCACGGGGACATGTGTTTCTTCAGGCTACTTGGCTGCACCGGTGGCAGTTCTGCATGCTGTTTTATCTGGAGCTGTCAGACTGTGAGGACGAGATGCCCTGCTAAGTGGAGGTGTGCCTAAGAACACGGCAGACATGCAGCTTGTGCGTCAGTTACGTTTGCTGTTTGAAGGAAGGCTTTGCATTTGTGTCCTGCAAACCGAGAATTTTGACATTTTATTTCATGTGACTTACTGCAAAAAAGAGAAAAATAGGGTATGTTTGTAACTGTATACGCTGCCTCTCGAGTATATTTCTGACAGGTGAAAACTTCGGTTTTAATTAGTTACCAGTGAGATCTACAACCTCTGCTTCAGATTATAAATATTTGATGTTTGGGAGAATTTTCCACAGACTGGCTTCTGGCTCTCTCCATCTCACTGTCTTTCCCTGAAGGGCGTGCTCCTAGGACAGTAGATTGGCTCACCCTGAACCTGCGTGATGGGGAGCACCCCGGGAAGCCTGTTTCCAGAAGGAGGGCATAGCAGTACCTCGGGGATACACACACGCGACTCCGAGTACTGATACCTTTGGGAAGGTATCAGTACCTTCCCAAAGCAGGTGTGTTTCTAACTCGGTGCCCCTTTGATGGTAGGGATACCAGTCCTCACAATGTCGCCAGATGTGGGGGGAGGTGGGCATAGGAGAAGTTGAAGCGGGAAGAGGGTGCACTCCTAATAATTAGGAGTTCTGACCTTTTTTGCAGATTTAACAAGAAAATGTTTTGCCATGTGAATACATTGTTAAGACCCCCAAAATTTAGGTTTCATGAACTCTGTAGAAAATCTCTTTTTGGGTCTTATTATTTCATGGCTACAGGACCCCCTCCTAAAGAATTGAATAAATATGGGTCCAGTTGGACAACGTTTGTCTGTTGGGTCACACCATGTCCCAGACCACTTTGTAAACTAAACATTTTGTGGGTCCAGCCTCTGAGTCCGGGAAATGCCTTCCTCCCGGCCGCCTCTGCTTACCGCAGGATTCCACCTGAGTCTGCCCAAGTGTTTGTGCGGTCAAGGTGCCTCAGCCCAGCCTGGGGTCTGGGGGCGAAGAAGAAGCATTTTTCTGTAGCACGGGAACCCCCTGCACCCCGCCATCCCCCTCCCCACCCATCTCGTAGAAACCTATCACCCAGTGAAGGCAAAGGTCCATATCAAGAGCATCAGACTTTCTGGCCGGACATTCTTCTGTTTTGTTTTTTTTTTCTCTCTGGGGCCAGTGGCTAATGATAATGTATCATTATTTCATTTACAAAGGTCTTGCTCAGCAAAGAGCACTTTCTTGGAACTTTCTGTACCAGTCAAGGTAAATGGTCAGGCCCTGGGCTGGCATGTGTGCCCAGAATTGCCCTTTCTTGCCCAAGGTTCCTACCACAAACCCCAAAGCTTCTTTAAAAACATTTTAAGATGATTATACTCTGAGTATACGGAAAAGCACTGAACTGTAGACTTTAAATAAAGGAGTTTTATGGCATTTCCATTCTACCTCTATAGAGCTGTTTAAAAAAATAGTTCAGAGAGGGACTCGTGGTTGCTGATTTGTACGTAGTTTTCCATTTCCTGGGGAGTCACAGCTCCAGATCCAACACAGCTTTGTTAAGAACTCGAGTCAGGCAGAGGAGGGTTCAGCCACTCCTGATCAGGCGACCTTCTACCTCTGGGAGGGCTCTGTGTTCCAGTCTCACTTTCAGGTAAGGATTCTGCTGTCCTCCATGGGTGTCGGTGAGCCTGAATGGGACTGCTGCTCTCCAGCACCCAGCACAGGACTGGCTCAATGTCAGTGCTCACATAAATACTAGGAATGCCATGATGGTTTTGTTATGTGCTAAAAAGCCTACAATTAAAATTAAAGATTAAATTTAACATTATCCTTGAGTCAAATGATTTCAAATAAAGTCAACGTGGATTCGACATCATGGAGAATTTCAGTAGTTAATGGCTTACCCCCCCTGTATTGGGCAAAATGGATTTTTAGTTAAAATAGGTAGGAAAACTTATTAATAGAGCATTTATTGAAGAGCAAAAAGCTTAAAAGAAACAATTGCCTAAAATTACAACATTAGCAGAAATCACTCTGGTACCTTTTGTTCATTGCTTTGCTTGGCAAAGAATTTCTGTGAAACACTTGTAATACTCTTATTTGATGTAAGTATCTTATTATTATTATTTTTTTTTTTTTGATTTATTTATTTTGGAGAGAGTGCATGAATGGGCAGAGGGGCAGAAGGGGAGAATCTTTAACTGGACTCCCTACTGAGCATGGGGCCCAAACTGGGGCTCTATCTCACCACCTATGAGATCATGACCTGAGCTGAAACCATGAGTCAGACCCAGGCGCCCCTAGGTATCTTAGTTTTTAAGTAATGTTTTAATAAAAACTCAGTTACTTGCTTCATCTCAAGTGATTATATAGCTCCCACACAAAATCCAGTTCCTTCCAAGAAAGAAAGAATGTGTGTTCTACAGCAGTGCCAAGCAGGCGGGTAGGGGTGTGGTGGGGGCAATTAACTCAAGGAACGTTGGAGGAATTTAAGATTGTCAAGGCTTATCTCCATGAACTATGATGACTTACCCTGGCTATGGCAGAACGCTGTGTGAGGCCACATTCTTCCTTCTTCACATTTTAAAGTTCAAATCAGGAGGAAAATGGAGATCTTAAGAAAATCGTGGAACACTTGGGCTACAAGGTGTTTGTTTTACCTACCAAGCATGCAAATATTTGATGCGTGTGGATCTTAAAGCAAAACCAGTACTTTTATTGTATTTTGGGGGGATGAAGGGCAACAGCCAGGATGAGGTTTGCCTATATTTGGATGGGAATTCAAAGTGACATGTTATTGAGGATTTCACTTTAGAAAAGAAAAAAAGAATCAAGGGCTTTCTCGAAGATTGTACAGAAAATAACATTTCCTGGAGCTCTCCCTTGCCTGTATGCTCCACCATTCAGCCGCCACGTATGATGCAAGTTCTTCAAGCATAGAAAACGGGAAGGCACCGTCAGATTTACTGCTACGTACGAGCATGAATAATCTTTATTCTTATTGCTTTCCCACTTCAAGGTGAAATTTTTTACTTTGGACCAAAGGCATTCGTTGGGTTTGTAGAAAATACAACACAGGCACCTGGGATGTAATATATTTATTGTACGTGTTTGTCGTGGTAGAAAGTGATTGTGGTAATTTTAAAGTTAAAAAAAAAAAGTTATGGTTAGGCATTTTAAATAAATTTAAAGTGAAAATTTTATAATTAACTTACAAGAGTTGAATGATAATCTGTGGGTATGTTCATTTAGCAGTTTTAGTGGCCAAGAAAGGACCCACTCATGTTCCTTAAGAAAATACCTTACAGGGGTGCCTGGGTGGCTTAGTGGGTTAAAGCCTCTGCCTTCAGCTCAGGTCATGATCTCAGGCCCTGGGATCGAGCCCCAAGTTGGGCTCTCTGCTCGGCGGGGAGCCCGCTTCCCTCTCTCTCTGCCAGCCTCTCTGCCTACTTGTGATCTCTGTCAAATACATGAATAAATCTTAAAAAAAAAAAAAAACACAACACCTTACATACTAGAGGGAAGATAGTTTTAGTAAACAGTTAAAAATGAGAAATGATAATGCATTTTAAATTTGTATACCTGGGTGGTCTAGAACTCATCAAAGTCTGTTAGGTGCGACTCATGGAAGTCACACCCCTTGACATTATGCAAAAGAACCCTGTGACCTTACACTTGTACCCCTGTCCTCCGTGCTATTGAGAGATGTTTCTTCTTTACATACTATTAACCTCAAGACACATTGTTGTTTACTTTGGGCAGATGATCTATTTACCCACATATATGCTGTTTTTAGTACTCTATTCCTTTGTGTAGATCCAGATTTTCATCTCCTAGGATTTTTCTTCTGCCTATGAAATTTTCTTTAACATTTTGTATAGTTCAGGGTTGCTGGTGATGAATTCTTTCAGCTTTTATGTGCCTAAAATAGCCTTTATTTTGCTTTTATTTATTTATTTAAGACTTTATTTATTTGGCAGAGAGAGAGAGAGATCACAAGAAGGCAGAGAGGCAGGCAGAGAGCAGAGGAAGCAGGCTCCCCGCTGAGCAGAGAGCCCGGTGTGGGGCTTGATCCCAGGACCCTGGGATCATGACCTGAGCTGAAGACAGAGGCTTTAACCCACTGAGCCACCCAGGCGCCCCATTTTGCTTTTATTTTTTTAAAGAGCTTGCCACTGGGTAAAGTATTCAGGTAGACCCTTTTTTAACTCAGGTATGTTAAAGCTGTTTCTATATTGTGTTCACTTACGTAATTTCTGAAGAAAGGTCCACTGTTTTCTTTGTCCCTCTAGTTCCCCAAGCCGCCACCAATAGTTGCTTTCAAGATTTTTCACTGAACTTCAACAACTAGATTAAAATCTAGTTGGCATGGTTTTCTTAAGTTTAAGCTTCACTGCTTGGGCTGTAGAGTTCCAGGGTTTTTGACAAATTCATAGTATCGTGTATCCACCTTTAGAGGCTCATAAAGAAGAGTTTCACTATCCTAAAAAATCTTTTGTGTCTCACCTACTCATCCCTCCATCCCTACCCTAAAACCTCTGGCAACTACTGATTTTTTATTCTCACCACAGTTTTGCCTTTGCTACAATATCCTATAATTGGAATGGTATGGATGTATCCTTTTTGGACTGGCTTCTTTCACTTAGCAATGTAAAAGTAAGATTCTTCTCGTGGCTTGTCAGGTCATTGGTTTCATTGTTGAATAACACCCACTGTAGGGGTGCACCATAGATGACCTGTCCCTTCACCTGCTGAAGGACCTATTGCTTCTAGTTGGGGACAACAATGAGTATAGCTGTCGTGTAAACATTCTCACACAAGATTTTGTGTTGATGTAAGTTTTCAAATCAACTGGGTAATTACTTGGGCTCTTGATTGATGTGTCATATGGTAAGACTACATTCAGCTTTCGAACAAAACAAAACAGCATTCAGCCAAAGAAAGATCTTGCCAAATTGTCTTCCAGAGTAGCCGGACCAACAGCAGTGATCGAGAGTTCTAGTTGCTCTGCATCTTGGCTAGCATTGGGCATTGTTGGGCGTCCAGATATTGTCTATTCTTATAGGCGCTGGGTGGCTTCATGCTGTTTTAATTTGCGGTTCCCTATTGGTGTGTCATGTTGAGCATCTTTTCATGTGCTTATTTGCCATCTGTAGGTCATTTTGGTGAGATATTGATTTAGATCTTTTGCCAATTTCTTAATTGTTTTCTTAATGTTGAATTTTAAGAAGACTGTTTATGTTTTGGATACAAGTCCTTTATCCGATAGGTTTTGCAAATATTTGCAAAATGCCCCCCCCCTTTTTTTTTTTGGAAGCACCTGAGTGGCGCAGTTGGTAGAGTGTCCAACTCTTGGGTTTGGCTCACGTCATGATCTCAGGGTGGGATCGAGCCCCCGGTCAGGTTCCTTGCTCCGTGCAGTCTGCTTGAGATTCTCTCTTACTCTCTCCCTCTGCCTCTCCCCATCCCTAAAATTAAAAAAAAAAAAAAACTTAAAAAGCCTGCCTTTTTAATTGATAAAAGCGTTTATTTCATTCTTGTTCCTGAAGAGAATTTTTAGTGAGTGTGCTGTTCAGGCTGACAGCTGCTTTTTCTCTTCCCTCTGAGATATTCCTGTGTTGTCCTTCAGAATTCTTGTCTCTTCCTGACCTTACTTTGTGAGGGGACGTGTTTTCTCTCTAGTTGCTTTTGGGATCTTGCCATTGCCTTTGATGTTCTGTAGTTTCATGTTTGTGTCTAGGTATCTTTTTATTTATCCCACTGGGGATATGTTTTTCTTCCTGAGTTGTGAATTTGTATTTTTAATTAGTTACGGTCCATTTTCAGTGGTTAGTCTTTAAATATTGCCTTTCTACTCTCTGTAGTCTTCCTTTCTGGCAGTCAGAGGGACTGTATGTTGATATTCTATTTTTCTTAACCTCTACTTTACATTTTCTATATCTGCTTCATCCTGGGTGAGTTCCTCAGACATATCTTTTTTTTTTTTTTAAAGATTTTATTTATTTATTAGACAGAGATCACAAGTAGGCAGAGAGGCAGGTAGAGAGAGAGGGGAAAGCAGGCTCCCCGCCGAGCAGAGAGCCAGATGCGGGGCTCGATCTGGGATCATGACTTGAGCTGAAGGCAGAGGCTTTAATCCACTGAGCCACCCAGGCGCCCCCCTCAGACATATCTTTATATTTCTGCTTATTTGCCACTTAATCCACTGCTTAGTTTTTATTTCAACAATTGTATTTGCATTTCTGGAATTTCCATATGCTTTTTTTGGTCAGATATTTCTGGGCATTCCTCATAGTTTTCTGTTATATGTTCAACTTTGTAAATCTTTTATTTCTTTAAAACTTATGTACATAACTCTTAGTTCATCTGAATCTGACCATTCCAACCTCTTCGGTTCTTGGAGGGCATTTTTAATGTGGGTTTGTTATTCAGTTACGGTGAGCTGCACGTCATCGGAAGAGTTTGTGACTCACAGTTTGCAGGAACAGGGGGCATGCCATGCCCTGTAGAGACGAGGACACACAGGGAAGTACCAGGTCAGTAGGAGGCAGAGGGGAGAGTAAGGACGACTGTGGACAGGACTCTTCACTGCGGTTTCTGTAGGAAAGACCGGCAGAATAAGCAGGTTTAAGATTGACTACTTTGAGGGTTCCTGGGTGGCTCTGTCAGTTTATGTCATAATCCCAGGGTCCTGGCATTGAGTCCTGCATGGGGCTCCCTGCTCAGAGGAGAGTCTGCTTCTCCTTCTCTTTTCCACCCCTCTCTCCTGCTTGTGCACTCTTTCTTTCTCTCTCAAATAAATAAATAAATAAATAAATAAATAAATAAATAAAGTATATTTTAAAAAGACTGGCTACCTTGAATAACTCCCGCAGGCTCTGGGGCATAGTGGCTGTCCCAGTTGGTCTAGTATCTGATAGGTAGTTAGGACAGGTGGATATTGGTCTAGAGTTTAAGATCTTATAGGAGGTGAGAGGAAGTGTGGGCTTTGGATTGACTACTTTTCAAATGAAAGGTGCCCTGAAAGGCAAATTCATGGCCTCTAGGAACTGGCTATAGCCCTGGGAGGGGCCGTCTCCCCAGAATCAGTAAGGCCCTGGATGTCAAAACCTTAGAATGAAAAAGGCATGCTTAATACCAGGGTCTATATTCCTCACTGTGTGGTAGCTTGCCTTCCTTTGTGTTTGCTAATCTTTATTTGATCTTAAACTGTGTGGTTAATAACTTGGAGGGGGAGTCTTTCCATCAAAGAGAATTTGCTTCTGCCCCAGAGGTAGTTGAGGGGTTTAAAGGAACCACGGCTGCTTTGGATCCCTCCCTTAGATCGGGATAGTCTGACTCCACTGCTGCGTTGTTTTCCAAGTCCAATATGGCAGTGACGTGGTTGCTGTATTGCTCTGGCCTCGTCAGTTTGAGGCCCTGCTACCTGCCGATGAGGCCAGCTCTGGTCCTCCTGTGCTCTGACTCCCTGCTTCTCTTGCTCTGGTTCTCTGCCTCAGCCGATTCTTTCTTTCCTGTTTTTTGGTTGTTCCGGAACAGTAAAGCCCAGGTTTCTGTTCCCATTGGTTCCTGATGGATTTGAGCCCTGCTCACATTTTATAGTATTTTTAAAATTGGGACAGGTGAAGAGATGGGCTGTCTCTGGATGGTAATTCTGCCTTTTGTGAGACCAAAGCATTGTGGACTGGAGGGTCCTTCAAAGAGTCCAGCAGGTTTGGTTGCTTGTATCTGATCACTTCGGACCCGGCCTCCTACCTCCCAGGTCCTCACCACCATCCTGTTTCCACCTGGGTTACTGCAGTGGCCTCCTGACTGGTCTCCCTCCTCCTGCCTTTACCTCACTTTGGTCTCTTTAAAATATGGTAGCCAGAGGGTTCCTGTTAAAACCTCAATCAGATTGTGTCAGTCCTATACTCAGAAAGCTTGAATGACTCTCTATCTCCTGCAGCACCAAAGTCAAAGATTTTGCAGTGATGAGAACATCCTGGATATTTCGTGCACCCCTTTGTGCGCCCCAGCCCGGACTTCTCTCCCCTCACCCTCTCCGAGTCTTGCTCATGATCCTCTAATATACCGGCCTTGTTGCAGTTCAGGAAACATGCCGGGCTTGCTGCTGCCTGTAAGTTGTGTTAGCTGTGCCTGCTTCTGGGAGTGCCCTTCCTCCAAATACCTCCATGACCATGTTCTCAGCTCTACCCGTTCTTGATCCAACTCTTTGATTCCAGCTCAGGTCATGAGATCGAGCCATGCGCTGGGCTCTGCACTGAGCATGGAGCCTGCTTGAGATTCTCTCTCCTGTTCTCTTTGCCCTTTGTCCCTATTTGTGCGCTTGCTTTAAAAAAAAAAAAAAAGTCACACCCCCAGTGGAGTGAGTCTTCCTCGGCTACCCCAATCTAACACCGCAACTGACCCCACCCTCTCTAGTCCCATTCCCTGCTTGAAATTTTTCCTTAGTGTTTAGGATCATATTATATATTATATATTGTTTCTTTTAAAAACTGACGTTACTGAGATTAAATAAAGTGTACCCATTTTAAGTATATAGTGAGTGGAGTTTCGACAGATGTATTCACCTGCGTAACCATTACTTCAGTCAAGATACAGAGCATTTCTATCCCCAAAAATATCCCCCTAGGCCCCTGTGCTACCTTGTGGCACATTTCCAGGCAACCACTGCTCTGATTACTGTCACTTGGGATCTTTGCGTCTTCTAGAACTCCATGTAAGTGGAGTCACTCAATGTGAACACTTCTGTCTGGTTTCTGTGACTCAGCATAATGGTTCAGAATTTTATCTGCTGCTACGTGTGTCGACAGTACAGTAACTGTCCATTGGATATTATGAATTATCTATGCATTCCTTTTTATTGCTGAGTGATATTTCAGTGTATGGCTCTATCACAATGTCTCCATTTACCCACTGATGGGCATTCGGTATGTCTTCAGGTTTTGTTGGTTTTGAACACAGTACACTGAATGTTCATGTCCAAGTCTGTAGACATGTTTCATTCACTTTGGATAGATATGTCAGGTGGAGCTGTTGTTTCAATGTTCAGTTTCTATATTTAACTTGATTAGAAACTGCCCGTTATCCAAAGTGCACAGTTTCAGATTTCCACCAATAATGTGTGAGTTACAATTCTGCATCCTTGCCAACACTTAGATTCCTCGGCTTTTTTACTTTAGTTATTCCTGGCATTTTGTTGGTTTTACCAAATAGCCAAAGCAATCTTGAAAAAGAAAAATAAAACTGGAAGTATCACAATTCCAGACTTCAAGTCATATTACAAAGCTGTAGTCATCAAGATAGCATGGCACTGGCCTACAAATAGATCAATAGAATGGAATAGAAAATCTAGAAATAAACCCAAATATGTGGTCAATTAATCTTCGACAAAGTAGGAAAGAATATCCAATGGGGAAAATGTCACTTCAACAAAAGGTATTGGGAAAACTTAAAAAAAAAGAGTAAATGTTTTTTTTTAATATGTTCTGGACGTCTGTCTTTTGTCAGATGTATGAATCACTAACATTTTCCCCCTGTTCTCTATATATCTTTTTTTAATTTTCATAATGGTGATTTTCAAAGATCAGAGGTTTTAAATTTTATTGAAACTCAAGTTATCAGTTTTTTTTTCCTTTTGTGGTTAATGCTTTCCATGTCTTGTGTAAGAAATCTTTGCATTATGTGTGGTTGTAAATTTTTGTCCTAACTTTTCCTGTATTTTGTTTATTCATTTTGTTTAGTGTCTTTCCCACAACTGCTAAACATAAACTCATCGAGGTAGAGCTTTGTGTTGAATTTATTGCGAAATCCCCAGTATTGGATTAGTGCATAGTTCATAGTAGGCTCTCAGTTAAATATTTGCTGAATAAATGCTTTCATAGTTCTTATACATGTATATGTCTGTAAATAACACATTAGATTATTTTGCATACTCAGTAAAGTTATTGACTATGAGCTGAAGTAAACACAGTAGTTTCTAAGTAGCAGACACCATTACTTACCTAAGAGAGCAACAAAATGTATTCTGTGATACAAATAAACCTCAGTTTTTCCATTTTCCTGTTGAAAAGGGTATTTCCAGTTTTTCATTACATCATTAATAACATGACCGTGGTCTTACCAGGTCTTCTTGCCCATGTGTGGGAATGTATGTCTCACTTTCAACCTGTTTTCTGGGGCAAGGGGGTTGATACAAGTCTTGTTTGTCTGGATACAGGGAAACCAGTCTCTTGCATACCCTTGGTACATTGATATATGCACCATTTAAAGGGTAATTTGGCAACATATATCAAAATGAAACCTTTACATATTCAAAGACTCCATAATTTTACTTCTACGAATGTCTTTTTTTTTTTTTAAGATTTTATTTATTCATTTGACAGAGATCACAAGTAGTCAGAGAGAGGGGAAGGCAGGCTCCCCGCTGAGCAGAGAGCTCGATGTGAGGCTCAATCCCAGGACCCTGAGATCATGACCTGAGCCGAGGGCAGAGGCTCAACCCGCTGAGCCACCCAGGCGGCCCGATTTTAGAAATGTCTTATAAGAATACTTGCATCGCTGCATAAAGTTAAATGCACCACAGTTTTTATTGAAGTATTAACTGTACAAGATTATCATATACAGAGAATAGTTTGTTTTCAAAATTTGAGTGGAAGCCACATATATTAACATGCAAGAAAACAGTAGCCTGATACTGGAAAATCTGCTATACTAATGCTCAAGAAATCTTTGAATCTTCATTGAATTGCTAGTGATCATCATTTTTTTTTTGGGGGGGGGGTATGTGTTTAGTCCAGAGAATTCTTTTTAAAAATTTCCAATATCTGAATAACCATCTTTCTTTTTGAAAACAGTAGGACATACTTTTTTTTTTTTTTTTTTTTTTAAGACAGAACAGTATACTTTTTAGAACTCATCTGATTGGACGGTAATGACTTTGCCTTTTAATTGAGGTTATGTTTGAATGCTTATGTGTGCCAATTTTCATTTGTAGGATTAATTTTATAGTCTCCATTTAGAAAGCAATATTTTTTTTCCATGAAACCGAAAGATTGCAGGAGTAAAAATAAAAGCTTGTGGTTTAAGGATAATTTCAAGTCAACATTTCCTCTGCATTTTCTGGAAATGTAAGGGACGAGTTGGGGAGGATGTAAGTGTGTGAAGAGGAAAGGACATGGAGGAAGGGAGCTGGGGAGGGTGGAAGGTAAGCAACCTGGCTCAGAGGATGCAGGAAATTTATTTGCTTCAAGCCGAGATCAAAGAGGTACATTTGTAACAGGTGCAGAGAGGGGAAGGAAGTCTATTTCAAACTGTTTTGTACACACTGGAGGAGAGGGACTTTTTGGAAGGCAACTATAACATAGTAGCTGCCTCTGAATTTTGTTTGTTGAACAGGTTTAGTTACTATGTACAGCAAAGTGTCCGATCATGAATCTTGGCCGCCAAGACCTGATGGGAGCCAAGAAACCCATGAATACGAAAACAACCCCATAATAGAAGCAGGGGATTTCTTATTTAGGACATTATTCTGATAAATGCAAAGAACAATGACCATTATTTATAATTAATGCCAGATTTATGATCCTGGTTTTTTCCATACTGGCTGCCAAAGTGCAATGTATTTTCCGGTGTAGACCCTTGTAACTTATTTAGAATGAGTGAGTTTGGAGAGAGTTAGGGTTAAAAAAGTTTGTATATGTTAAGTTCGGTCATCCCTTCTGTTCATTCTTTTTATTGCAAACCATTGCAAAGGCAAATGTTGGAGAAGCAGGGGTGTGGTTATAAGCTACAAAAGAACCCCATTTGGAAGAGCGCCAGCGTGTGGGAAATATGGATTGATGTGTAACAGAAAACCATGATGTTTTCATTAATCACAACTCGTAAGGACTCCAGTTTATCACGTACGTGATATCCCCTTCATTTCAAATGTTCACGTTATGCCTCTGCACTTTTACAAAGACCTGTGTTAGTACCTGTTTTTGCTAACTGATAGAAATCTGAAGAGGATTTTCACTTTAAGATTCCACTCAGCGTCTCCGTTTCCAGCTGCCAGAGTTGACCTGTGTCCATGAGCACCTGTGCTTCCTCTCCATTTATATTGTGTGCCTAGTAACCAGATATGTCCTAAGGTACCAGAAAAGCCTACGAGAGTGTCTTTTGGGTCTGTGAATGCTAACAATATTTTTCCATATAAATTAATGATAATTGCTTCTTTGGTTTATGCCATTTTGGCTTATAAAAAGTTTCGCAGGAACGTTCTATTTTTGGTTAGCAAGAGAGCCCTGTATGTCCATGATGAGGGTTAAATTTTTCTCTAGAGGTATTACTATTAGTTAGACTACTCAGTTGCTATTAAAATGATCCGACTCAGTTTTTGGTTTGAATTTTGCATGGGGGCAAGTTTGCACCTTATGTTACCATCAACTTAAGTGGCATGATGAGTCATTTTTCTTGCTATAATGTCATCATGGACCTTTCTGGGCTGCACCCTTGATACACGAGATCAAAGGCCTCTCAGCACGTTGGTCTGTTTCTTGTAGAGCAATGATCGGAGTTGTGATTTTTTTTTGTGGGGGGAGATGTCTTTGTGTAGTGTTTCTATCTCCTGTAAGACTGTGGACTCAGAGCTAGAAGTGTCCATCTCATCCTACCCTCTTCTCAATACTTAGAGTGCCTACCTCACAGGAACATTCAAAAGAAGATATTGAAAAGTAAAGGTCAGAGAATAGGTAGAAGAAAGAGATTGGTTGGATGAGAACAGAGCAGGAAAATAGCAGTTTCGAGAGAAATTTAAGACGATGACCCCTGGTATAATCACTTGCAACCACAAAATGTGCTCAAAAGCTGTAGGATTGCAAAGATCCTTGTCGGTACACATTGTTCCACTATATTCATGTGACGAAGAAGGGTTCAAACAATATGGTTATTTATGTTACAGGCTGGATTGAGTTAGTTTTTATGGGGCTCTGTGGAAGGCAGCTGATAAACCTCTATGTCCAGAGACAAAGTATCATCCTATGGGATGCCAGGCGTGAACTAGAAGATGGACAACACAATGATTTGTGTGTGATTTCTCACACCTGCCGGCCAGCGGCATGCTGGCGGAGCACTGACAAGCATCGATGGCTGTAGAGTAAAACATCCTGTGTTCAGACTAGTTATCTTTGATGGTTGAATGAATTGCAACCTATTTTAAGGAGTTAAAAGACAATTCCCTGAATATTTGAATAATGTCAGCTCGAATCAAGCATTTATGAAGTGGTGTTGGCTCAGTCCACACTCCTCTGGGAGCCTGGTCTCTAGCTGGATTGCATGTATCATTGGAATGTAGGGAATATTAAAGACCCACGACTCCTGGTGGTGTCTGAATTTGAAATAGAGCCACCTTTGCATAACATTTTAAGGTGATTGTGGAGTGCGGGTTATCTGGGTACCCATTCACTTAGGCAGTGAGTAAGACAAGAATAAGGATAGAAACACACCTGGGTCTGCTGCGTCTTGTTCTGTTCTTTTGTTAAGTAGTTTAGTCATAGAGTTATCACCTGCTGCCATCCAGCTTAGGAAAAACCAGCTTAGGAAACCAAGGCCAATGAAATGACTCTGCTCTTCTCTTCCTTTCCTTCCTTTTTCTCGATACAGTTTTGTTTTCTCAAGCTTTATGGAGATTGTGTCATTCTGTACACATCCTCTTACAACTTGCTCTTGGAATTCAGCTACCCTCCACCCCCCTCCCCACCGATTTATCCATGGAGATGAATTTAGACCCAATTAATTGCAAGTGTAACCTTAACTACTGTGCACTATTGCAGTGTACGATTATTTATAATTGGCTCAGGCTTCTCATGCTGGCGATGGAGGTGGTTTCCAGTGTTTTCAAAATGCAGAGTTGCTGCAAACATTCCTGCCACGTCAGGGACCATGGCTGGGAGTGGAATGGCTGGTGGTGCAGAAGGCATTTCACCTGGTCCCCGGCTCGCCGGAGAGGTTTCCCAGCTTATACTTCGCTGGCAGTCCAGGAACACCCCAACTGTTCCTTTTCCCTGCAGCCAGCAGATTGTGATTTTCATAAACTTGATTATGGTGAACTCCCCTTTGAAGTCCTTCCCTGATGATCGGTGAGGGTGCGTGTGCTTGATTGATATTCTGCTTCTGTGTATTTGGCCGTATTCTTTAGTGCAGTTTCCTTCATGGATGGAAGCTAAGCAGATGCACGGAACATCTTTCTGTTGCTGCTATTAAAATATCCCATCATATTCACTCTAAATATAGTTTAAACTTTAGTGACCTGCTCTGTGGCAATAACATATAAATAGCAAGTTGACTTTTCATATTTGGTTCGGAAAGGCTGTCATTTTTACCCAGATTCGTTACTCGTTTCCATTGAAAAGCTCAGAAACCCCGTGCCAGCTGCATGTGGGGGGGGAGCCCAGGCTCTGCAGTTAGAGACCTGGGCTGCAACTCCTGCTCCCCTCTTACCAGTTTTGTAGCCTTGAACAGGCTGCTTTACCTGTCTGAGCCTGTCCCTTCCTCCCTGTTCCTCATCTGTATATGGAGGTCATCAGATCATCAAGAGGTCTAGGCATACTGTAGCTTGAGTGTCCTGTGCAGAAAATAGTCTGGGCAAGAAATAGTGTGGAAACACATCTCCTATTTTGTCTACTACCTGTTACCCATATGGAATTCCAGGCAGGGTTTCCACATAGCAAAAAGGACGAAGTGAATGTTTTCAAAAGCATTACCCCTATCTTATGTCGAAGCTCCTTATATATTTCAAACCACTTTTCAATATTTTGTTGCTTTTTCTTTGTGGGAAATTTGGGAGGGAGGGAGGGGAAAAGGGAGGCAGTCCTCCTTATGTATCCTCTTTTTCCTGAGGCAGGAGACAAGCGGTGGATCCAGGACATGAGACTACGCTTCCAAATATTTACTCTGGGAGGTTGTATCTTTTGTTTTTTGTTAGTTGAGTTTTGCTTTATGTGTGGTTTCTGTTTTCCTCTAAAAGCTTTCTAGCAAAGTAGAGAGAAGCAGGTTTAAGCAGTTTGCATTTTATATTATTTTCTCTTAGAAGATAAGGGTGGTTGGCAATAAAAATATAAGGAAATTTTCTAAGAAAATGAAAATGTTTCTATTAAAATTTTAAAAAGATTTGTTCATTTTTGAAGGAAAGTGAGTTGAGGGGAAGGGCAGAGGCAGAGGGAGAGGGAGAGAGAGTCATAGGCAGACTCCCTACTGAGCATGGGGCCCAACAGGCTTCGAGATCCCACAACCCTGAGATCATGACCTGAGCCAAAACCAAGAGTCGGACGCTTAGCTGACTGCATCCCCCAAAGAAAATGAAAATGCTTTTTAATAGATGGTGTCCTCTCAGCCTACAGGCCCTGCTAGACTTATCCCTCTGACCCTTCACACCTCACTTGAGAGCATCTCACCACCCCTCCCAGCCGCCACTGCCCCCCCCAACCCAAGATGCACCTGCTGTCTCTCCTCTCCCTGCCTTGTGCCTCTGGTTTGCTTTTGTTTGTTTTGCTTTTGTGTTGCGTCTCTTAGCACCCTCACCCTCTCTGTCTGGGTCATGCTTGTGCCATTGGGACGTAGGCGGTGTCCCACAGATAGACTGAATGAATCGATGTAAAGTAAACTTACCCTTGGACGTACGTGCAGAATGTGTGCTTGACGCCAGCATGGTCAGTAACTTGAGCCGGAGTGTAGCTGAAGCGTCTCAGGCTACGGAGCATCCACAGTACCTCGTTGGATATTTTTATCACACTTGTTTATCAGACTTGTTTATCAGACTTGTTTCTCCAGGTACATGTAAGCTCAGGGAGAGAGAGTCGAGGCTGATCGTTGATCTTTGCTGAATTTTATTTTCATTAAGTATACGCGAAAATGTGCAATCCCATTTTGGATTTTTTTTTTCCGTATCCAATGCTGTAATGACAATAGAACTTACCCCCAAATCAGCCATAAATCCTGCTCTAATTGTCTTTCATTTTTCTAAGTTTTTCTGTGTATGCATCTGTATATTTTATACCATTATAATCAGTGTCTATGCAAATTTGGGTTCTTCCCTTAGCATATCAAACATATTGACGTTAGTATATATTCTCCCATGTGGCCTTTTAGTGGCGAAGTATTTTTGCATATAAATGATGTACCACCGTGTATACAACAGATTCCATGTTCTTGAACATTTAGATCATTTGCAGTTTTTATGGCTATCAAGGATGCTAAGGTGATTTTCTTGGTTTTTCTGTTATCATTTATGTAAGTGCGTGTGTAGTCAAATGTAGGGAGCTCGTCGGTGGTATACACAGAGGTTAAGGGCATGGCTGTGGTGTTGTGTTGCCTGCGTTCAAAGCTGCCTACTGGATGCCCCCACATAGCCTGGCAAGCTATGTGTCCTCTAACTATAGTCCATTTGTAAAATGGAGGAAATTCTAGGATTTCCTAGGGTTGTTCTAAAGATTAAGTGATATATTGTATCAGTGATGTAGGAGTGCAATATATGAGATGTGATATGCAAATTGCTTACAACACGGTCTGATACAAAGTGAATGCTCATTAAAATTTAGCTATTAAATAATCCAGGTTTGGGGGAGCAGCGGGTTAGGTGGAAGCAAAGATGAAGAGTGGCCATGGTCATGCTGATAATTGATGAAGCTGCATGCCGGGTGTGAAGACACTACACTATTTTTTCTATTTTTTTAAATGTTTGACTTTATTTTTTATTATTATTTTTTTTTAAGATTTTTTTATTTATTCATTTGACAGATAGAGATCACAAGTAGGTAGAGAGACAGGCAGAGAGAGAGGAGGAAGCAGGCTCCCCGCTGAGCAGAGAGCCCGATGCGGGGCTCGATCCCAGGACCCTGGGATCACGACCTGAGCTGAAGGCAGAGGCTTTAACCCACTGAGCCACCCAGGTGCCCCTATTTTTTATTATTTTTTACAGTATGAAGTAAAAGTACACACAATACAAAAACCCTTTAGGTTTTATATTTATTTTTTTGGTTTTGGATTATTTTCTTTGGATATGTTGCTAGGCGAAGAATCACCAGGTGGGATGTTGTATAATCCTTGTGGAACATGGCCAAATAGCTTTAGTAAAGGGTTGTGCTCAGGACTTCCCGCAATCTGTAGGTAAACCAGATTTGTCACAGCCTTAAACATGCAAGGGTAATACCCTGTGCTAATTTTCATCAAATTTTATAAATAAAATGGTACTCCAGTTATTTTAACATCCCCTCCCCACCCCCATCCTGCCTCCTTTTCATTGAAGTATAGTTGGCACAAAATGCTTCATGAGTTGTAACAGCGTGACCTACGGCATGGTGATTACGCTGTGCTCACCCCGCTGTCACCGTAAATGCGGTTGCAGGATCAGACACTGTCTTCCCTGTGCTGTGCCTTTCATTCCCATGACTTATCCGGTGCAGAACTGTAAGCCTGGATCTGGGACCACTTTGTCCCTCCCCCACCCCACCTCCCCCACCCCTAGCAGCCACCAGTTCATTCTCTTGTCCACGGATCTGTTTTTGCTTTCTCAACACTCCGTTTTGGTTAGTAGTAACTTTGAACATTTTCTTAATTGTATTTCCTGGTGGTTATAATTTTTCCAGCTTATCTACTTCTGTCCTTGGTCATTTCCTCTATTGGGGTTTTATAGGATCCCATTCTATGAAAACACTAGGATAGTTTGGTGGCGCTAAGGCCATTTTGGCTGTCGCATCTCATTTTTAAGTTAAAGGAAAGTATAAGTTAAAGGAAAAAGCCATCCTCGCTCTGTGGTTACTGTGATATTTGACTGAAAATTCCTTCTTCGGTATGTATTCATGGCAAACATTGTGGGATACTTATAAAAATCCAGGGTGTAGGAACGGTTATGATCTCCTTGTCATATTGATTTGGAATATGGTTTTGATTTATGGTTGCTATAAATAGATGTTCAAGCCATGACGAATTGCTTCGAGATGACAGTCACCACTGTCCTTTATATAATGTCCCCTCAGTGTGCTGTCATCTTCATTACAAACCATCTGCCACTTGAGGCCAGGATGCAGATGTCCCTTGTCAATGAAATTTGACCTCAGTAAATCTGCAGGTGTCTTTGGAAGGACAGGGAAAGGGCCATTCTGCTTTTGTGGTATTCTGTATCGACAGCGATGAGACTCATCATTTTCTGCTTTCTGTGACAGTAATCACGACTAATTTCAATATGGACTGTGATCATGAGTTCTCTCCGTAGCTTTTCAAATCCTATCACGTGCCCATCATCAGGAGACCTGGTTAATTGGATGTTGGTACTAATTCCTCCTTTGAATCTCCTTTTATAGGGTTGGCACATTTCTGTTTTATTATATTATTACAATCTGAATTAAAAAATTAGGGTGCTAAGGCCTAATATCGTACAGTGGCTTACTTATACCTGATAGCATTCGTGTTTAGACCTATACTTTGTAAATGATAGTTCTTAAAAAGGTGGGTTTCTTGTGTGCTTGAGAGCCATTCTTTTTACCATCTTTGTAACCACTGGGACTAATGGTGACAGTGTGTGGAGCTTCTATATTTTATGTTCATATTATTTATTACTTGACAAATGGCAGGAGGGGCATGAAACTGTCCTATTTGTCAGATTTGCATGAGAACTTTTTTACAAAGAACGTCTGTGGTGCACAACACAGGCATAAATCCTCACGCAATCATCTTTTTGCAGTCTGCCTTGTAGTATTTCCTTTTTCATAATTTGGAAAACCTTTTCTTTTGGTATTTATTTTATTGAGGTATAATTGACCTACAACATTAGTTTCAGGTGTACAACAGAGTGATTCAATATTCGTGTATGTGGCACTGGGGTCCCATAGGGAGTCTAGTTACCATCGGTTCCCACACTTAGTTACAAAACATTTTTCTTTGCTTCCTGTAATGAGGACTTTTCAAGATCTGCTCTTACCAACTTGCGAAGATGTAGAACGATGGTGTTTACCTATGTTTACAAGGTCCATGGTGCATTATGTTCTTCTGACTTACTTTGTAGCTGGAAGCTCATACATTTCTGCCCCTTTACTCCCCCCCCCCCGCCCCCACCCCACGCTCCCCCTTCCCCTGACCTCGGCCACCACCAACCTGGTTCCTATTGGAAAACTTTTCAGATAAGTTAGCCACGATGGAGAGAACCTACCAACTGTTTAAAGGAACCACACAAAGTTGAAGGTAAGGTTTGTTTCTTCCTTTTTGTTGGTATCATGAGGAAAGTTAAGTTTTAAGCCAGAGCTTGTGACATGAGATTCTGTGATTGTCTAAATTTTGACACTGGTTATCAGACTTAAGCAAAAGCATCTTTTAAGAGATCTGATACTCACAGGAAAAAGAGTTCTAAAAGTTCTGTATAAAAAGTAGCCTCTAACACTGTATATTAACTATCCTGGAATTAAAACAACAAAGTAGCATCTTGTATCTATTAGTGTCTGTTTATGGTGTGTTGTACATTCATTTTATAAAGCTTATAAAAGGCAATTCCCCAAATAGTGGTTATGATAGAAGATAAATACAAATATGGATACGAACATCTTTTTTTTTTTTTTTTAAAGATTTTATTTATTTGACAGATCACAAGTAGGCAAAGAGGCAGGCAGAGAGAGGGTGGGGGGAGGGCGGGGGGAGCAGGCTCCCCGCTGAGCAGAGAGCCCAATGCTGGACTCCATTCCAAGACCCTGAGATCATGACCTTAGCCAAAGGCAGAGGCTTTATTCCACTGAGCTACCCAGGTGCCCCTGGATACGAACATATTGGTTAAATAGCAAAAAGATGAGCTTTTGAGTTTTTAAAAATACTAATTTAAGGGCGCCTGGGTGGCTCATTTGTTTAAGTGTTTGCCTTCAGCTCAGGTTGTGATCTCAGGGTCCTGGCATAGAGTCCTGCAGTGGGCTCCCTGCTTAGCAGAGAGCCTGCTTCTCCCTCTTGCTCTCTGACCCTCCTCCCTGCTTGTTCATTTTCTCTCGAAAAAATAAAATAAAATAAAATAAAATGTTGATTTTAGTCACCTTAAGAAAGATATGTTACTTGTTATCCAGTCAGTTACTCCTAGAGTAGAGGGAGTCAGAGCTGGGATGGTAGATAAGCTCACCACCACCCCTGCCCCCCGGTTGCAATTCTAGCTTCCTCGTAAAGTGTGGGGGTGACAAAATAGAAAAATGGAGGAATCTGTGCCCGTATTGGTCGTACACTCAATGTAGCCTATTTTTCCAGTATGTTGTGTACTCTCTGGCCTGGCAGATTTCTCTAGGGGTCATCTCACTAATTGTTTACTCCAGACCTTATAATAACCTTTTCTTGGCCTCTCACTGCCATCTTTCCCTCCACATTCCATGCTGGACACAAAGAGGCACCCAGCTGTCTTCCTACTCACGTTCACAGTGTCAAGGTGAATGGCAGCCAAACCTCTCTGCCTTCTTGGCCCCTACTTAGGGTTCTGTGCTCTTCTCAGACCATGTTCTTTTTTGTGGACTGAGTTCCCGAAGATAAGCGGTCTCCCTGGCCCCAGGGCCGGGAGGGACTTCCTCTCCCTTCTCCCTCCTGTATGCAACATCCCTGCACTTCAGACAATGGGGGTCTCCATTTTTCTTGTCATGCTCATTTTCAATTTCCTGGGGGTTTAAGCGGGTTCACAAGTCAAGACTTACTTAAAATGAATGGTTTGGGGAAAAAAAAAAAAACCCGACTCTCAACTCTTAGAGAACACATTGACGGTTACCAGAAGGGAGGTGGCTGGGGGGCTGAGGGAAAAAGGGAAAGGGGATTGATGAACACCGAGTAAGATATGGAACCGCTGAGCCATTATGTTGTACACCAGAAACTAACATAACACTATGTTAATTACACTGGAGTTAAAATAAAAATAAAACGAAGGGTTCAAAGAAAACTTTAGATTGGATGAAAAGATTTTTCACCCAGGTCTACCTTTTAGATCTCTGCTCCTAGGAGGCAGTATGGTTGAGGGACTTCTGAGTCAGCTTCCCTGGTTTTGCCCAATACTATGGTCTGACCTTGGGCAAGTTCTTTGACCTCTCTGTGTCTCTGATACTTTATAAGGGTAGCAGGATTTTTGTTATCTCCACCTACAGTTGTAGGGAAGGTGAACTGGTAACTGACCGTACAGCATCTATGACAGTGCTGGCACCGAGCGGGCGTCACGGGGGTTTTGTTGTCCCCCTCCCAGCCGCTGGTCTCGTCCCGGCCATTGCTGTTGGCTTGCATGGAGGCTCAGTGCTGTCCCGGACCTGTGTGTCCTTGGCATCCCGAGGTTTGGACTTGGGCCTGTAACCTGTTTATACATATATTTTAGGATCCTAAAACCAATTCCTAAAATGTGTATCATAGCAGGTCATGACAAAAATACCAGAATCTTTATCAAAGAAAACACAAACTAAGTACAATGTCGTAAGGGTTAAAACACGCCTGTCAAATGACTGGAGGTTTGCCAAAGACCAAGACAACTTTGGTCTCATCTGTTTTATTTTGTTGGCCACCCTAAAAAAAACCAAAAAAACACAAACTTTTCCCTGATGAGAATGCTCAGTCATGGCCTGACCGTAAGTGTCCTGTCTGGCATGAATAGCTTTCCGCCCAAAGCAGTTCTTGCCCAGGTGGAGATTCGCATCGTGGGAAGCTTTGTTGTTCCGTAAGGAAGACTTAGAGTGTAGCCTCGCTGGTCTGTGCACAAACCTTCAGTGTTGGGGTATGACTGCCGTGCGGAACGGGGTCTCCGCCACAGCCTGTCTGCGGCTACCATGGCTGTGCGCTCGGTAAGCCTTTGCTCACGAGTGCTAGACTGTGGTGAGGCCGTGGGCCAGGGAGGTTTGGACCACGCCTTAAGAAAAAAAAAAAAAAAAACGAGGAACAACAACAAATCAACTTTCCCAACAGCACACCTTTTCTGGCAGGCAGATCAGGGGGAGGGGTGATAGACAGTGGGGGGACCCTGACTGTCCTGAGGCTGCTGCCAGATGTGGGCACATTGCCACATCTGGTGGAACTGGTGCCAAGTTCAGGCATAGAGATCTGATCGTCTGGGGCTGAGCTCACAGACCGAGGTCTCTCGTTAATTTACTGTATTGATGATGAGTAAAGAGCAAGGCAAGAGAAACGCTTGCATAACGGGGAATATTTTTTTAATTTAAATTCAATTAATTAACATACAATGTGTTATTAGTTTCAGAGGTAGAGGTCAGTGACCCATCAGTCTTCTATAGCACCCAGTGCTCATTACATCTCGTGCCCTCCTTAATGCCCGTCACCCAGCATGACTGGAACATTATCTTTTTATTCCTCACATAAATTCATGGTGAGCCATTTGACTTGTCCATTTCAAAATTTGGCATTAAATTCGAGTTTCTTGCCGATCTTGATTTTGACTGAGATTCTCAATCAGGCATCTTTGGAGTGGGAGTTTTACTTGGCTTCTAATTATATGGGGGTTATCCGCAATGGTCTATTAGTCCTGCTCTTTGGATGGTTCTAGAAGGCTCTGGAAAGAAAAGAAAAAAAAAAAAAAAGGGTTGCTCAGCACGGGTGTCATAATGTCAGGGTGTGAGTCTCTAATACGTGCCAGGCAGTGTTGCTGGGATTAAAGGAGATGCTGATACCAAAAGGTGAGTGTCTGGCAGGAGGTGCTCATGTGTTCTTTCCCACACAGATATTAATTAGTACGTAGGACATTGAAATAGGTTTCTCTAAGGAAACCAACAGCCCCATGAGTCATGTTAGTCATTTTTATAGTTCTTAATATTTCAAGTATTGAAAATCATACAGCCCCGTGGACCACATAAGTTTAAAATGAAGCATTTTGCCAAATAAGTCTTAAATTCTTAAAGAACTGAAACCTTACAGATACGGTGGCAAGTCTCCCTCCCCATGATCTCTCCGTCCTTTCCCCGAAGTCTTCGCCATAACTCCGTCCTGGTGGTGGGCGTTCTTCCCCATCACGTCTTCAACTTTTACTGCATGTTTGTGTATTTACAGACAATACCCAGTGTTGTGTTGTAAAAACTGAAGCGGTGCGATGTAGCAGGTCCTTTGAGCACGTGATTTTCACCCCTCATTGAGATTTACCTAGGTTGCACGCAGACCTAGCTCCTTTCAGCTGCTAGGTGAGGTACGAAGTACTCTGGAATTCGCGACTCCGTAGGCTAGTGAGTTATCACAAAACACTTTGGATATTTTTGACTGTTTCAGAGCATGAATTTAAACCCAGGTTTAGTCAACTCCATCATGCCATGCTTTGATAGATATTAGGAAAATAAAGTTGAGAAAAATGAGCTTGCAGGCTGTCCCCTGGTGTATCCAGAGGAAGTAAAGGAAATTGGTGGTTGTCTGTCCTCCTGGCCTGGAGTAGGCAAGATCAGGGCAGCCCTGCCTTCCTCAAGGACGGCTACACTGCAGGATGCCCTGGAGTCTGCGGGGAGTAGACTGTGGTCTGTGTGTCCGCTACCAAGACAGGGCTTCTGGGAAGTACAAGACCCTTTCTTAGTGAATAGTGAGTCTGCTAAATCACTGATACTTCTGAGGCCCAAAAGGCCCTGTGAGATACAGAGGGTTTTTAAGACAAGTGTCAGACATCTGGGACGCCTGGGTGGCTCTGTTGGTTAAGCGTCTGACTCTTGATTTCGGCTCAGGTCATGATCCCAGGGTTCTGAGATCAAGCCCCACATTGGGCTCTGTGCTGGGCGTGGAGCCTGCTTAAGGTTCTTTCTCTATCTCCCTCTGCCCTCTGCCTGCTTGTGTTCTCTCTCCCAATAAATAAAATCTTAAAAAAAAAAAAAAAGTGTAAGACATGGACCCAGCCCTCAAGGAACTTAAACATCTCCCAGGGGAGGCGAAGCTAATACGAAACACAACAGCCAGATGCTGACCACCCTGGTGTGCTGTGCTCCTTGTCCTCTTCCACAGCAACAGACTAACCTGTATTTTTCTCCACATCTTTCTCTGCATCTCATTCAAGAATACCTTCTGGAAATCCTTTCAGGGCATCTAGTCTAGAACTAGTTCATTTTTTTTAATGTATACATTTTTTATTATGTTATATTACAGTTCATTTTTAAAGGACCATGTAATGTCCCATGCTAGGGACATGTCATCATTTATTTGACCATTCGCTTATCAATGGGTCATCTCTTGTTTGCCGTAACCTGCTAAAAACTGCAGCATTTCCTGTCCTTGTAGAGGCGTCCCTCTGTGCTTTGGTGCTCTGATTTCTGCAGGCATGGGACGGCTGGAGAGGCGGCTATAGGTATGTTTAATTTTAATACTTGCTGCCAAATTGCTTCCTAAGAAGGCTAGAATTCCCATTTCCCTGCCAGCAATGTTTGAGACTGTCCTCTCCCTACACTGTCATCTCTCCTAGTTATGCTCTCTCGTCTGGAGCGTCTGACTGGATATGAAGTTATATACGATTGTTATCAATTTCTGTGTCTGTTGGACATTGTACGGGCTGTTTGTTTTTGATGTTTTGTGCACTGCTCATCTTTCGTCTGGTTGGTTATTAGCCTTTGGGTTTTTCCCTTGGTTAGTCTGCAAGAGCTGTTTATCTAGAAGAGATATCAATCCTTTGTCATCTACATTATAAAAAACATTTTGGAACGGTCCATAAGTGAACTATTGTATGGATGGGTTAGGATATGATCTTCTCGACGAAGTATGTCATAGCTCACTACATCAGCTGGATTTTCTGTCACTTGAGCTTTTCCGATATTCTTCAAGCAGCAGGGAGGATACTTACATCTGTGCCCGGATGTGGAGGAAAACAGTCTCATCTCTCCCTATTGTAATGCACTCAGCTGATCTCGGAGTCCTTATGGAAATGGAGTCCTGAAAGTCTGTATTGTTTTTTGTTTTTTGTTTTTTTTTTTAGAAATCACACCATCCCCAAAGCCTCATCCACCTGTTGTGGGCAAAGTGACTCATCACAGCATCGAATTATACTGGGATCTGGAAAAGCGAGCAAAACGGCAAGGACCTCAGGAGCAGTGGTTCAGGTTCTCGATCGAAGAAGAAGACCCCAAAATGCACACTTATGGTATCATTTATACGTAGGTGCAATGTTGAATTGCTTAACATTTTGCTTTGATTTCCTGATGAGCTGGAATGGTTTCTATTGTCTCTAACAAGACTCATTCTGAAATGAAAGAAAAAAGTGAGCCAGCATCATTTGCATGCATGCTGCTTATGAATTAGAAGTTTTGGAAAATCAGCATGAGTGGTCACTCTGAAACAAAACCTCCTCTACCTTCAAGAGCTTCTCTGGCTCCTGCAGTATTCTAATGGTATATTTTAAAACTCTAAAATGTAGAGACACAATCAAGAGGATTTGAGATTGGAGGAGGCTGCTGTGTTCAGAGATGTGGGCTGGGGCCCCCCTGTCTGCCCAGGATGCCTCCGGACCGCCTGGCACACTGCTGTTCTCGGTTAGCTGTTCCCAAGCAGTGCTGGTCCCCAGGGCCGGGTCTTCCTCGTTAGGTTACCCTGAGTGTGTTTCCTTCTGTTTTCACGTGGCTGTTTCCTTCATGCCATGCAAATATCAGGTTGAACATCCCTTCTGCAAAAGGCCTTCGGAAATGGCCACCCTCTCACCCAGGCATCCCCTCTGTCCTGAATTTGTCTCATGCACTCCTAACCTTCAGCTCTGCTGGAATTATCTGTCTCGTTGGCATGTTTGTTTTGTCTTCCCACTAGTATTTAAACTCTGAGAGAGGCAGGAAAGATTCCTGTTTGCATAACACCCGATGCCCCGACCCTAGGCTGCGTTGGCACGTTGTAGGCCATCTGAGTACTTGTCCCACGGATTAATAAATGAATATAACTGGGGTAATCAAGAAGTCATTTTTTTTTCCAATTCCTTTCTTCCTTTTGACTGCTTTACCACTTGTGAAATGACTATCTTAGGGATACCAAAAACACGATACAAATATGGCTGTGTGAACTCTAATTAGTCTTGAGATAATTGTAGAATCATTTCAGGTTGTAAGAAATGACAGAGATCTGGTGTACATTTTGCCCACGTCCCCCGGGGACTAATATCACTGGGCGCTGTAGGGAGGCCTCACAGACTGGGGCTGATGCTGTCAATGCCCAGGGCATCTCCGGCATTTTGCCAGTCTTTTCTCAAGGTGGCATCGTGATGATCTTGAGGGTATTAACAGAGGATTTCCCTCTTCCCTGAATGATAATATCCTGGGGATTTAATGAATGGTTGGTTGGTTGTGGTTTTGTTTTTTTACGATACAAACAACAAAAAATCCCCCAAACAACAAAAAAACCAAACACATTTATCTGAAATGTAGTTACCATCTGCAAATAATTCTGGCCCCATGACTCGAAAATGGCGTTTTAATGAGGTCATGCCATGGTATTCTCCATTTAGGTAATTTCCATCTGAAGTCTGAAAGCAGGAATTCCGGTATTGGAAGTATGAGTATGCGGAAGGGAAGAAACATCCTTTCTTTCCCGGGTCCCCTGGCGCCCACCCTGCTCTCGGGCTGCAGGTGGGGCCGCGCTCTAGGCTCCTTCCTCTTCCCTTCTCGGCCGCAGTCCCTGGAGGAGGGGGTTGGGGGACCACCTCCCCACCCCACCCCCTCACCGGAGCGCAGCCACGCACTGGCCTCTGGCCTGGGGCGTCTGTCAGGGGTGTTGCACGTTCTGCAGAGGCATGAGTGCTGCCCTGCTGGGGGCTCCGCCCGGAGGAGGGTCTGGCATCACCGAGCTGGTAGCAAGACCTGCCAACTGCCAGCCCCAGGCTTGCCTGCCCTCCGAGAAGGGACTGCGAAGCCCGCCACTAGGTGGCAGAATGAGACTGTGTTAATCTCCGCTCCGGCGCTCCTTCCCCGGCCCTCGGCCCTCTCCAGGTTTCCTCGAGACGAGCAACGTCTTCCTTTGAAAAAGTGGTTTAGAGCATCTGACCTTGGAATTAGGATTTAAGAACTTCCTTTCACTTGTCTGTTTCTGTCCCTGTTCACCGCCGGCCGATCCTGAATCGGGGATGTCCTCACAGACCCTTACCTGGTTTTGTGAGTTCTCCCTTTGCAAACGCCTCATCTGCTCCCTCCCGAGGTCGAGGCATTTATGCCCCACGAGGATGCAGACTCCATCTTCGGACTCCTTCCCTGATGAGCTCCGGAGCGCGTTTGCTGAATAAATGGGCCTCGACCGTCTTCTCTTGCCTTCCAGCCGTCCATTCTGTCTTGCTAATCATCCTTTTGTCAAGTTCTCTTCAGGGAGTCTCCATTTCTGGAAGCACGAAGGTCAGACTCCATCCATGATGCCCTTCACAGGTTGCCTACAACCTGCCTGCCTTGTTGTCTCTCTTATTTCTGAGCATGAATCCTCCACCAAGATCTGTTTACTGTCCTTTGAACAGGCCCTGATTTTTCCTGCGTGTATGTTCAGCTGTTTTCCCTGTCAGACCAGTGTCCCCTCATCCCACCTTTTCTTCCACAGGGTAGGATTCTACCTCGACCGAGAAACTTGTTACTAACCTATTGTCTGCCCCTCTAAATTCCTATGACAACTGTGCATTTCATTCATTCGATCACGATTATCCAGTATTTCATTCATTCGGTCTGCATGTATTAATGGGTATCTACTATGTTGCAGACACTGCTGGATGCAGGGGTTGTGCACTGAACAAACCGACAAAAATTCCTCCCTCATGATGAGAAAAGCAAATAAGAGATATAAGTGAAAATGCAGAGTAAGTAAAAATAGATGGTGAGAAGACCAAGGAGAAAACATAGGAAAAGTTGGGGGTTTGGAGCAGAGGTAAAGGTTTCCTTAGAAGGTCACATCTGGCTAAAGAAGCAGCTGAGGCCGATCTGGAGTCTGGAGAGCATCTGAAAGAAGAACATTCCAGGTAGAAGAAATAGCAAGTGAAGCCCCCTTGAGATGGGACTGGGCCAGGTATGTTCCAGGAACCCTGAGGAGTCGAGTGGGTGAGGAGAAGAGCAGCAGGGTATGAGGTCAGCGAGGCTGTTGCTGGGGTCCGTGGCCGGGACAGAGTGGTGGCGGGAAAGCCAGGGGTGACTTCTAAGCTGTGGAGGGGCAGGGCCTGGTTGACACTCTTGCTCTCTGATGATCATTCTAGCTGCTGAGGTGAGAACAGGCCCAGGGAGGCGCAAGGCAGCCGTTGCTTTTACAGTGAGTGAGGTCACTGCGCAAGCTGTAGCTGAGTTTAGGATGGTTTGAAAGACAGACTTGAAGACTTTGCTGGTGGCTCAGATACGAGATGGGAGAGAAAGAGGAGCATCAAGGGTTAGATCTAGACCTGCCCCTCCTGGACAGCGAGTCAGGCTGCATTAAACCTCAGCTTCAGAATCTCTGTGCTTTAGGACGACAGTTTCCCACACGACAACTCCCGGTGTGTCAGCCGTGGCTCCATTCCACGTCCGCCCGGGCTGAGGGAGCAGCCTCTGCCTGGAGGTCGCCAGTCACTGTGGCTGGGGGCAAAGGGCAGGCCACACTGTTTCTAGAAGCTTCCACCCAGAATGATACATTTTACTCCTGCTTCTGCTTCCTTGCTCAAAGCAAGTCCTACAGTCATGTCTGAGTTTGACAGGGCAGGGGGAATGGGACCCTTGTTCTGTCCCCAAATTGTCCCCAAATATTTGGGAACAATATTCTCATCTTCCACAGGTGGTGTGAGGGGACTGGGCCTGAGCATTTCCAATAACAAAGATGGGAAGATGGGGGGTGGAGAGAGGAGGAGAGACTCAGCAGGGGCATCAGGTGGTGGCCAAGTAGAGATGTCAGGGAGCAGCAGCTGGGCAAGACTGGCCTAGGGGACAGTCCCCAGCAGGAGGCTGGATTGGAACTGGGGGCGGAGGAAGCATAGAGAGAGAGGGCAAGTCTGGCAACTGGGTCTTTAGGCGTTCCAGTATTGAGTTTCTTGGGTTCCATGTTTGTTCAGCTGCCACATCAAATATTTGCTTAGGGACTAATAACAAAAATACAGGAGTGTGTTAGACTTTCATAGGCTCTGATCTACTGTGGAAAAGTCCCAAGATTGTCTCATTCATTTAGGTACCATGCCTGGGCCATGGGAACTTGCATTTTCTTTTCTTTCCTTTTTTTTTTTTTTTTTTAAAGATTTTATTTATTTATTTGACAGAGAGAGGTCACAAGTAGGCAGAGAGGCAGGCAGAGAGAGAGGGGGTGGCAGGCTCCCTGCTGAGCAGAGAGCCCGATGCGGGGCTCGATCCCAGGACACCGGAATCATGACCCAAGCTGAAGGCAGAGGCTTAACCCACTGAGCCACGCAGGCGCCCCTGACTTCTGTCTTCTGAACAGTCGTGTGATTCCTCTTTCCAGGGGGTGAAGGTGCTTCAGCACGACCAGAGGATACTTAGCAACACTGGACTTCACTGGAGCACTCTGGTTTCATGGTGGTCTGAAAGGACGCTAGGTCTTTGACACCTGACACTGAATTCCATTGAAGCTTGGATATGATACTCAAGTTTTGCTCCTCAAAATCTTTTCAGAAGCCACAAATCCAGGGCTCGGTCTCTACAAGTCCCGTAACAATAGATACGGACGCACACTCACGTAACAAGGAAATCTACCTACTCTAGAACTCACTTTGGGCTAGGTGGATCTATTTTCGCTGGTGATGATAATGATTTTTAAAACCATGTGGTTTTACTGAGTACTTATTTTGGTTTCAGAGCTTTGTTTTTGTGGTAAATATATTTATATTGACTTTTAACCATTTGTTTTCTTGGTTTCTTAACTCCGATGTTTTTCTTAATGCCACTGGTATCATTTCTTCATTGTCTTTGTGCTGGTTTCTTCTTTGTGGATGATGTGATGTATCAGTTAGTATCTGTTATCTCTTGCTGCATAACAAACCACCCCCAAACTTAGTTGTGCTTAAAGCAAAAAAAAAAAAGTCCTGTGTTTTCTCATGACTCTGCAACTGGGGCAGGGTGGGAAAGGATGGATGTGTGACTTGTCCTTTGCACTCAGGGTGCCCTCCATCTAGGGTGGGAGACTGACAGCAGCCGAGGTGGGATCATACAGGAAGTACGCAGCATTCACACATTGCTTCCTCCTGCTCTTAGCGACTTTTAGAGCGTGCTGATTTGATCACCGGGTTTCCTGATCGTGCGTGTCTCCTCCCTTCTAGGGGATACGCAACAAAGCATGTTGTGGAAGGTCTGGAACCACGAACACTGTACAAATTCCGACTGAAGGTCACCAGTCCCTCTGGAGAATATGAGTACAGCCCAGTGGTCTCCGTATCTACAACCAGTGAGTATACAAATACCACACTCCTTTATCCAGAGATCAATGAAGACAAAGAACCATATGGAGGTACAAGTACCCTGCCTTTTGCTGAGCCTTTCTGGAAGCAGAAACCCTTCTATTTTTAAAAAATTTTATTTATTTATTTGAGAGAGAGAGAGCACGCATGAGCACGCAGGAGAGGGAGAAGCAGACTCCCTGCTGAGCACAGAGCCTGATGTGGGGCTCAATCCCAGGACTCTAAGAGCATGACTTGAACTGAAGGCAGGCGCTTAATGGAGCGAGCCACTCAGGTGCCCTGAAACGCTTCCAGTACACACACACACACACACAAACACAGCCCCCACCCACACACACACAGCAAGGGGCTGGCCACGCTGCCTCTGACCTTGCGTGTCCTTCTCCCAGTCCCACCTGAGGGTGCAGATATTTTCTGTGATCGGTATTTTGGTGTTTTAAAGATGTGTGTGTATCTAGAATGTGGTAAAGATTAAAATGGTCAGAAACGCTCTTTGTGGTTCGCTTGCTGAGAGCACAAACGTCTCTTCTCAGTTGCACAACGAAGTCTTCCTCCTGTGAGTAAAAGTCATTTTAAAGTTTTAGTCCCTGTTGCGTACGGCGTGTGCGGGTGTAACACACACATATACATACGTGAACAAAACATACACTTTTCCTTCTGTGGCTTTCAATTGTGTCCTTTATGCGTTTATTTGGAGAATTTTTTTTATTTAAATTCAATTATCCAACTTACAGTACATCATTGGTTTCAGATTTCATGTTCAATAACTGACCAGTTGTGTGGAACACCCAGTGGCCATCACCTTACGTGTCTCCTTGACGCCCATCACCTGGTTACCCCATCCCTCCTCCCCCTGCCCTCCAGCAGCCCTCGGTTTGTTTCTTAGCGTTAAAAGCCTCTCAAGGTTTTTCTCATTTGGATTTTTATGTGGATTAAAGATGATTAAGGCTTTGAGTTATCATCTCTTAGTTTGCAGACAGAGCACTGGGGAGTTGGGTCTTAGTTTGGCAAACTGAGAATTCAGTGACAGCTGGGAGGGGTGTCCCTGTCCCAAGGTGCTCCGCTCTCTGCAAAGACGCATAATTTCAGAGGAGACTTTCCGAGTGCAATGGTCAGTTACAGTGATGCGGGTCAGGCAGGAGGGCTTGTCCTTCCTGTGGTGGCGGTGAAAGCATTTCCTTCCTCTGGGAGACCAGGAGCTCTGGAGCTTTTAGGGGGAAAAGGCAGAGCGGTGGAGTGTGAGTTGGTCTCCTCTGTGTTGAGGGCGGGCATGGAGAAAGGAGGAGCAGGTGCAGGAGAAGAGTCAGCAAAGGGGAACCCAGGGTTTGAATAGACTCTCTAGGGGACGCTGGGCCACTGTGCTCCCTCCTGTCCCACCGGCCCCAGCCAGCCACAGGCCCCTCCTGCACTCCTCCGCTTTTGCCTCTTTTCTCTGGAGTGTCCCACCTCGGAGCCCCCTCTTCCCGGTGCCCCTTCCCCTCCTCTGCCTGCCACTGTCCAGGCAGAGCTCTGCTTGGGGGTGGTCCCTTGTGCCTCTGCCAGTACCTGGCTGGGTCTCACCCGTTCTGATAGCACCCAGCCCATCTTATTTTATGTATCCTTCATCTTCTTTGTCTCCCACCGACTTGTGTGCTTCCAAAGTGGAGGATGTGATGGGTCAGTCATGTCTGGTGTAGAAGATCACAGTGCATGGGTGGACGGATGGGGAATGGAAACGTCCAGAGGCAGAATTAGGATGAGGAGGGAAACACTGATCTTCTCAGCTTGTACTCCCGTCTGTGGGGAGATGCACGTGTGTCCTACAGGCTGGGGAGCATCACCTTGACCTGCATGGGGAAGGCAAACAGGATGCAGAGCCAGCCACGGTGAGCCTCTGCTCGCCACTGACATCTTTGTTCCTGCCACATCCACGCCAGGACAGAGGCTGCAGGACCCTCTGGCCAGAGCTGATGTGGCGCTCGCCTACCATTCAGAGCTCTTCGGGAAGGCAGAAACCATCATAGGTTTCCATCAGCTGGCCGGGACGGTGCTGACTTCCTGCTGAGCTGGCTTCCCAGAGGCAGCTATGGAGAGGTGGTCTAGGGTCCAGAGCATTTGTCCCTGCAGCCTGTGGCTTCCGTGGGTCACTAGACCAGACCTCCTGCAAGGACCAGGGTGTGATGGAGACGTGGTTCCTGATGTTGATCTGCATACCAGGCTTCCTGCTCCTTTTGCGGTCTGGTCACAGTGCTGGGCTGCAGTGGGCAGGGCTCTCAGACTTGGGGGGGGGCTCTCCCAGGTGGGGGGCTCTCTCCTGCTGGCTGCTGCTCCCTGACACTATTATTCTATTTATAATACCCAAAGCAGACTCCCTTAAGGAGATAGATCATGCTAAACAAAGAATTAAAAATGTGCATATTTTCCAAAACAAGTAAATGCTTCTGTGGGTTGATCACTTGCATTGTTTGAAAGTGTTTTTAATGAATCCCGAGAGCGTGTACTTTGTTTGAATAAAGGATGCTCAGCTTTTTTTTAAATTATTTTTTAAATTCCAGGTAAAGTACACAAGACTCTTGCTTAAATGAGGCATGCAATTTTAATCAGTTGGGCCCTTAAAAAGAGAAAAGCAGCTGCTGCTTGTTAATTGGCAAATCTCTCCTCCAATGAGCTCATCATTTATTCACTGCTTCTAACAGAGACCTGAATTCCACCCAGAAAGGTGTTACTGCCATAGTAGAATATCTGCGGGCACATCTGCCACTAAATGACCCTCTTACAGAACAGGGTGATGGCTTTTCCCTCCTCCTGGGTGTCCCTTCTCCTGGCCCTGCCTGATGAGTTCCGTCCAGTGCGGCGCTAGGACAGGGGGGCGGTGGGGGGCACTTGCAGACGTCCTCCCCGCGGGCGGTATTGATTCAGCATTAACATCAGCCAAACAAACCCACAGAGGCACAGCCTCCCTTCTTTGTATTCGGTTGTACTTACGGATGGCGATCCCTTGGGCCAGGCCCCCCATGTCTTTGAGGATTCAGGGGTAGGAGGAGTGGAACATTTGGCTCACCCTGGAATTTCCTCTCTTTGTGACTCTTGCCTGTAGTGGGAGAAAGAACTGCTCTGCTCTGTTCTGCAAACAGGACCCTTTCAATTATTCCTCGTCCGATTCATATAAATGGAGACTTTTGCAAGCCTGGGTTGTTCTGCGTCTGGTCTGGTGCTAATCCTCAGGACTCTTTGCCTTCCCGGCAGTGGCCTGAGTGGGGTTAATGAGTCAGTGCTGAGAAAGAGCATCTGTGCCCCGAACGAGAAGTACCGCTTCCTTGTGCGGAAACTCCGCAAACAAGGAACGGTTAGCCATGGCGCTGTGCTCCTTCCCTTCCGTGAGGGCTCCTTTTGTTCTGAGGAAGTTATGAGGGCTCTGATCACCTCTTGCAGAAGCTGAAATGGGGCAATACATTCATTTCAGTGATGTCCATCAAAATACCCTGGTCTTCGCTGCGCACCGTCCTCACGCCTCTAAGCGCGAAAGGAACTTCTTTGATTTTCTACTATTTGCACGCTGCAGGGCCTCCTGGGTAGGAGGGACCAGGAAGCGCCCCCCGCCCCCCGCAGCCGAGAGCTGGAGCGGCCGGGTAAGACCGACGCTGTAGACTGGAGGTGGGTCAGAGCAGAATCACGTGGGGATGCTGCACGTGCTTTTAGAACTTTGTTTAGAATCTTAAGGAGTTTGCGCTTTTCTGAAACTTTTTAGGCTTTGGCATACCCTTTCATTTACCACTTTGTTCCGGGGGAGCGTGTTTACTTATTGAAGAAGTCTGCTTATTTTCAGAGTTTAATAAGGTTGGAAGCACGTGATGAGTTGGTCTGCTACCTCAGCATGGCAGGGGCCGTGCGAAGGCCTCGTGAGCTCTGACGTTGCCCACGCCTACCTACTTGGTCTCAGACAACTCACTCTGCCTTCCTGGCTCTCTTTTGTGGTCTGAAGAAGAATTTAAAAAAAAAAAAAAAAAGGACTGTGTAGAGTCCTAGATAGAGCTTAATGAATAAGTTTTGAGTTAGGATGTCCTATTTTAAAATTTAGTAGAAATAGGATGAGCTTCCTATGTTCTTCTAGATGATTCTATGCAAATTAGTTGTTTTTGTAATTTTGGTGGCAGTTGAAGTTTGTGAGTCACAAGAGGCAGCTGGCTGGGGGTATGTACCACCACCATCCCACTCTTCCCCTCCTTTCCAGAAGTGAGAAGGAAGGGAAACTTTCCATGGGTTTAGTTTGTCCACTAAAGCAGGGATGCGTCACCCAACAGATCATTTTAAGTCCATACTGTTCTAGCCCAGGGCTTCTCAGCCTTGGTGCGTTGATGTTTGGGGGCTGGATAATTCTCATTGTGTGCAGGTGAGATCATCAGTATCCCAGGCCTCTACCCACTAGACGCCAGTAGCACCAACCCTTAAGGTGCGACAACCAAAAAGATCTCCAGGTTTTACCAAATGTCCTCTTGGTGGTGGGGGGCCGTTCCCTTCTGTAGCCCCCAGATACAAGAGTATCAGCTAGAGGTCATTCTGCTAGTGATCAATACACTCTTCTGCCCCACCTGCCCCGGTTTCCCAGTTCATAATGTGCCCAGTTAAAATCTTCCAAGGAAACGAGTAGAAAAGGGGCTCCGGGGCCCAGGAGTTCTCCCTAGTGGAATTTGCTGACCGGGATGGGTACTGAGTTTACAATCCCCAGTTCCAGTGAGCTCCGTGGGCTCAACCCAGAGAGTTTTTCTACTGCAGGTGCAGAAAGAGGGAAGTTTTCTCCCCACCTGGTGGGGCCAGCCAGGGGATCTCTGGAGGCCAGCCTGGTGGAGGGTGATGAAGGGGTGGGTGAACCCCAGGAGTCAGACTTGGGGCAAATGCGGGAGGACAGTTGGGAGATGGGCGTTTTCTTTCAGGGTTTTAGATGATGACAGGTTCGAAGCCGGTGCTACTGTGTAAATGGCAAAGGAGAGGAACACACTGGTCTTTTTCTCTCTGGACCCTCAGGGTCAAGACTGGGCATGCGAGTGACTTAATAAACGTTTGAGTGAATGGAAGAGACCTTGGAGCTGACTGGAACTGGGGATTGTAAACTCAGTACCCATCTGGGTCAGCGAGGTCGGCTCAGGTGTGAGGGGCGGGGTGTGACAACGGTGGGGACAAGGACAGTGGCCGCTGCCCTTCCCACGGCCTCCACAGAGGACACGTGTTGGATATTCAGGACATGCCAGGTGCTCTGCTAAGTGCTTCGCGTGTGTTCCATTTACGCCAAACCATTCAAGCAACGAGAAACGCAGAGTGTGAAGCAAGCCCTGGAAGACGGGCTTCTCTCACTTGGCTGTTTATTGTCACACTCTGCACCTTTCTGCACTTCTGTCTTCCTCGAGGACCTAACGTTCCCCCCACGCAACGGGATGCCCTCCCTTCTGCCCCACTTCCCCTTGTTCCTGGAGTCGTTTGCAGGCTTCGCCTCCTGGCTCCTCTCTGCCTGGCAGGCTCTCCCCCGTCATCGCGCTTTCTCACGGTGCTCCCCCTCTGTGAACGAGCCCCTTCTGTGCCCCGGCCCCCCAGCAACTCCGGGGAGACCAGGCCAACGTGAATGTTATATCCCTGGGAAGCACTGAAATTTTGGATGTCAAATGTTACAGCAATTTATTTTTTGTCGTTTGTTCAAGTAGTTTAGAGACACTTTGGCAAACAAAACCAGCATGTTGCGACGATCATGGGGCTTTTCCTTGCTTGTAAGAGACATTTAGTAAGTCTTAGGAAATCTGGAAGGATTATTTTCACCTATCAAAATACCCTGCACAAAGCAGTGCTTTTATAACTTGAGAATGTCCCAAGTCCTTAGGACAATCTGAATGTTCTTAATATATGGAAACAAGGCCTTTCTCAGTAAAAGAAGTGGAATAGGAAATGTAAGCCACACTTCTTGGAATAGCCAAGTGCCTTCTTGGAGGGGAACGTGAACACCCGCTCAAGGCTGCGGGAGGCACGTATCCGGAACGAATATTCTCTCATTCAACTTTGGCGACTGTTTCCATCTTTCTTCAGGAGAACCCATAAGCAGTGAGCACTTTCACCGAGCGGTCAATGTGAATGATGAAGATTTGCTGGTTCGAATACTTCAAGGAGGGTGAGAGAACTCTGCCTTAAAATTAAAAAGTTTTTAATGCCCAGCAAATACATAGAATTGCACTTAACTTTATTTCCCCTCCATTTTCCATACCTTTGAAATTGCTCCAAAATAGATCTCCAGTGACTGGTGGGAGTTCAACAGAGTCAATAAAGATGACCTCTGAGCCCCATGTAAATGCTAGATTTTGTAAATATCTAATGAAAATTGAAAATGAAAATGAGAAGTCTGGGTATCTGCTTTTCTTCCCAGAAATAATTCCTGACTCTTGCTTATATGCCATAGCATTTAGGCAAATTTCACCCCTAAGTGCCCACATCTACCTAGGGAATCATTAAATCTGCTGTTTCTGATTCAAGAAGTTGGTAAAACACTAGAAGAAAAGTAGCAAATACATTTGCAGCCATGGGATATTTGATAATGAAAGGTGAACAATGTTACGTAGATTCTTTTTGAATCAGTAGTTTTGAGGACCTTAGAAGACCAGTCATTTTGCAAACAGGGCCCTTAAGTTGGAGGAGAGAAGGACCCCACAAAAAACCAAGGCTTCTGAGCTGGTATTGAAGAGCTCTGCTTTGTTCCTCCAGTAGCCTCCAGGGAGAATTGCAGGCCTCCCCCAGCCCAGACTCTTGGTGGAGCGGAGTGTGGGAGTGCCGGCACCCCTCTGTTCTAGAAGGCGGTGGTGCCCGTCCCAGTGTTTCCACTGCTTACATGGTGGTTTTGAGTTGAACGGAGAGCTGGTTTTAAGCGAAACTAGAGCAATTTCCCTTCCTGTGAATTCGAATCCTTGAAAAATATTAGGCAGGGTGGTTTAAGACAACAGAAACTTAATGGCCCAGAAGAAATGGGAATTTTTGGGGAGAATAAATTGTTTTAGTCACCTGTGTCCTGCAAGAGACCTCTGCTGTGACTGCGGAGAGCCACGCAGAGCATCTTAATCTCTTTTCTCTGTGTTTTTCCCCCAAGAAATGTTAAGGTTGATGTTCCCAATAAGTTTGGCTTTACTGCTCTGATGGTCGCTGCCCAGAAAGGTTATACCAGGTAGGCTTCCTCCTCTCATATCTCTGAGTGGCTGAACCTTTCCCTTCTCCCAAAGGCTCTGGTCAGAACATGGATGGGAGGGAAAAAGGTGTGGGCAGGAGTCCCCTTCTTCTTGCTTCCCAAAACTCTACCACGTGTGGGCTGCCCCCAAACTCGGCTGTTTGCAGCCTGAAGTTCTATACCGCACAGGAGAGAATGTAAACGTGCAGAATCCTATGGTGAGGAAGAGAGGTAGCTACTAAATTCTATTTTACAGTATATTTTATATGTCCCAGAAAACTGGTTATTGGAATAGGAGTGTCTTTAAAAAAAGAAAGAGGGAAGGATATTAATTCTGGAAAACAAACTTCCCCGAGAGGTTGCTAAGATAATTTTCCCCGATACACTCTATTATCTCTATGCCACACAGAGGCATACACACTAGTGGCTTATTTTACGACCGTATTTATATTTACTAAAGTACCATTTTGGAAAAAAGACCTATATTTTATTAAATGCTGCCATCTGAAAATATATTTAAAATGGCCACTAAAGTGACAGCAAATTAGCTTGACAATACAATGTGTTTCATGTGATATAATTTGTTTTCAATGAATAATTCATGTGAGGAAGAAGCCCTCCCGCCAACCTTTTTTTTTTGGTGTTGAAGAGGTAGTTTTCTGGTTTAATAATGTCCTTTGAAGCCAGCCGGCCTCTGAAGGTAGAAAAGGAAGTGTGGAGATGTGTCTGAAATGTACTGCTGTGTGCGCCCGCATTACCGTGGGTTCCTACCCATCAAAGCTGCGTCTCCAGTGACCTTCTGATTTGTCTCCTGCAGGCTTGTGAAAATCCTCGTTTCTAATGGCACAGACGTGAATCTGAAGAACGGAAGTGGCAAGGACAGGTGGGTGGTGGGATATGCCCCGAAACGTCCCCCTACTTCGGTTACCAGGTTTGTGCCCAGACGCTTTTTGATTTAACCCAAATATTCGCAGCAGCTTCCTTTGACAGGGCTGTATCCCAAAGGAAAGAGGTCGATGAACAAAGCCTGGCTTACTCGTTCGTTCTCGTATTCCTTCACACGCCGGAATGAAGTGGGCTATACCTTGTACAGCCGCCCCTTGCCCTCGCTCAGCGCCTGGCACATGCTAAGTGCTCAGTGACCGGTAGCCGTGATGGTAGCCATCGCCAGGGCCGTGCTGGGCATTTGGCTGTGCCTGTGACACTTGGGGCCCCCTCCAGGGATCTCCTTACACTTTGCCTTACTCTCTTAACCAAGCTTCTTAGGGGTTCCCAAAGAAGCACAAAGCAGTCATGGTGAAAGCTACGGCCCAAGAACTTCCCATGGGGGAGGCGTGGAGCGCCGCATGGGAGAAACCGACAGAAAGAGCATGACACTTGGAAACTCTATTCAGACAGATGAAAGAATGCTCTACAAAGACTTAGAAATGATCAGTATTCTAGTAAAAAGCCCTATACAATAAAATGGACTAATTTCTTATAAATCTAAGGAAAAAAAATCAATTTAGAAATAATACATGGCCACGGTTATGGAGAAAATCTTTTGGAAGTTTAGGAAGAAAAAAATAGAATTTTGGAAGGGTACCTAACAGTGCCTAATAGTGGTGATAGTAGAAACCTAAACATAGAAAGTGGTACACTGTGTCTACACCAGTACATGTGATAATTTCACTGAAATTATCTTTTCGATGGTACATTTTCTGGGAAAATGTAAATCCCCAAAACCAGCCCAAGACACAGAAAATCTGAAACAACCAATATCCGTGCAAGTACAACCAATATCTGTGCAAGCAGTTAGAAAACTTAGGAAGGGATTATGAAACAGACTCGTGGCAGGACTGTTGTGCCCATGTGCTTGGGAGGAGTGTAGGTAAAGACTAGAGATAACTTACTTAGCAGAGGGGTAGTTGAACCATCACCAAGCATAACCTTGCTGCTGAAGTCTGATCGAGAAAGAAAGCTCTTCGAATGTTCTTATGTGTGCAGATAGTTATGTCCCTTCCATCCTAACTCAGGGGGGTCATGCAGGATGTAAGGATGTCTAGAGTAGGACATTTCTCAATGCAGTAGACCAAAGGTGAAAACCTATGTATGTGCAGAGGCAAAACAGAAATTTGGTATAACTGCACACCTTTCACTAGTTAAAATATCTTTACTCTTTTAAAGTGCAGGATGCTTTCAGTCCTGGGGACAGCCTCTGGGGATAGGAGCACCAGCCCGTGGTGATGGAGGGAGTCCTTTGATTGCATCATAAAAGCTTAGTTATCATCTCAGACCACCAGCCGTCATTCCTAGTGTTGACAGATGGCTTTGAAAAGTTAGTAATGAAACCTGTAGGAGTAGGTGAGAGCCATATAGCTCGATGTCAAATCCAGACCCTGTGGTCAGGTCGTATGACCTTGGGCAGTCACTTAACCTCTGTGTGCTTTATCTACGCGATAAGGATGATAGAAGTCCTTACAGAATTGTGAGTGTTTAACAAGTCACTACAAGAAAAGTGAGTAAAAACAGTGCCTGGCATGTTTTCTTGTTTTGTCACTTCATGACTGGTATTTTGAAAGATTTTTTTTTTTTTTTTAATTCGACAGACAGAGATCACAAGTAGGCAGAGAGGCAGGCAGAGAGAGAGAGGAGGAAGCAGGCTCCCTGCCGAGCAGAGAGCCTGAGATCACGACCTGAGCCGAAGGCAGAGGCTTTACCCACTGAGCCACCCAGGCGCCCCATGACTGGTATTTCAGAGTGCTGGTCAGCCTGGTGAGAGATGAAATGTATGAGACCTGGCTCCTTTCTTGTAGTGTCCAAGTGAGTCAGCTTTCCAATACTCGGACTTAATAAGGAAATTTAGTAAAGTGGCCAGCTACTATTTAGCAAAAATTTTTTTTCTTAAATAACAGCAGTAATCAGTTAATAAGTATATTGAGGGAAATAAAATAGAATAAATATCTAATGGAAGTGAGAAATTTGTATTAAAAATCCTATAAAAATGAGATTAGAAGGTTTAAAAGAATGGCATATACCATATATGGTATACCATATGCCATACCTATATCATATGCCTGAATGGCAAGATCGAAGACTGCAAAATTTTCAGTTTTTCCTAAATGAATATATAGACCAGCATAGCCTCAAATGGAATTATTCTTGGGAGGCTGTCAAAATGATTTTGTGATTTACCTGGAAGAACCAAGGGATGACACCATCTATTAACTTTGTTGAAGAGAAATGTGGAAAGACTTTTGACAGTCATTAAAATGCCTTATAAAGTTTTAGTAATTAATGTAGTATGAGACCAGTACAAATAATTGAAAAAAAAAATCTATGGAATGAACTAGAAATAGTTCTCCATATACGTCAGAACTTAGTATGTGACGATGGGAGCAACACAAACTAATGAGTATCGGAAGGAAAAAAAAGTTAAGTTCTGGGCTTGTATGGCATGCATCAAAATAAATTCCGGATGAATTAAGAATTAAATAGAAAAGACAGAACCAGAGAAACCACAGCATGTGTCTGTCTGGTCTTCTAACAAGAAAGGCAGAATCACTGAAATAAATCACTAAGGAGAAGATTAAAAGTACATAACACGTTTTTAAAAATTAATTATGAAGTAAAGGGTAGCCTGGGGAGAGATTGGCAAATATATTATAGACAAATGACTGGCGTATTTAATGTGGGGGTGGGTGCGTGTACCCTCCCCACAAGATACACAGTAGAAATGAGCAGTTTACATGAAGACAATTCATAGCAGAATAAATTAAAAAGTTAATATGCAAAAGTGCCAGTAATAAAGACTTACTGTCCTATTGTGAATTAAAAGAGGATAGTAGCGTTGGTATAGTGAGTAAAAGGGACCCTTACTGGTGCAGTCGATACAATTGTAAATGGACATAAGGGCTCTGGAAAGCAATGCACCTAATGGGAGCCTCACGTTTGCCCTAAGCATTTGGCAGTCTGCATGGGAAGAAAGCACCACAAAGCCTGGCCGGCGAAGGGCCGCGTTTGCTCTTTTCTGGGAGCCTCCGAGACCTGCAGGCCTCGTAAGGATCCAGAGATGCGGCTCCAGAGATGCGGGTCCAGAGATGCGGGCCTCTGCTTCCACTCCAGGCGCGCTCAGGGCTGGGCCTCAGAGCTGGACGTCCTGTTGATCACTCAGAGACTTTGTAGAATTTCCCTGTTGGGAAGACTTCCTTCAGCACTGCTCCCCACCGCTACCCGCCCCCAACTCTGTTTTGAGAAGTTCAAACATTTAGAAAAGTCGAAAGAAGAGTACGGTAAATTTCTATGTACTCGCGGCTTAGGTTTGGCCGTTGTCAACATTTTGCCCTTTTTTTCGCTTCTCTTTCTATAATTCGCCTTTTTCTCCTTACTTGCCCATTTCAAGGTTAATAGGCATCCGATTCCTCAATATTTCCTTCAGTATTTCAGTGTGGGGTGTGGCCGCTAATCTCTCCTTTGTAAAGATACAGTTTCCTGCTGAAATTAGCAAATAACCTATGGGGTAATCATGGTGTGAATATCCTGTTCTCTGTTAACTTTTACCCAACGATTTTAGCACCCACTGATGGGCCTTACCCAGATCCGTTATTTAACTGGAATTGCCAAAGTGTGATTTTCTAATTCCACAATGTCGTCCATATTGACTGGCTGGCAGGCTTCGGAGAAAAGGTCTTTCCCTCATCACTCGGCGGTGGACTATATTTTCTTCTATAAAGGCAGAGTAAATGTTTTTATTTAAATACAAATATTTAGAGTATGGAATTGGCTTAATACCCATCTATAATAATGTCAAATGAGTATTTTTCTCCCCTCTGCCTTTTTTGAATATCTTCACAGACTCATGGATATTTTTAAATCCAATATTTTACTCAATTTACAGTGATTCCTTTTTTAAATTGAGATGTAATTCACACACTCCTTTAAAATTTGGCCCTTAAAGAACATATTAACGATGATGTGCCACTGTCACTGCGGTCGAATTCCGGAAGATTGTCATCAGCCAGAAAGAAGCCCTGTGCCCACCGGCAGGCACTCCCAGTTTCCTCTCTCCCAGCCCCTGGAAACAGCTACCCTGTCAGTTCGTCCCCTCGGATTTGCCTGCTCTGGGCATTTCACGTAAACAATCCTACAACGTGTAGCCTTTTGTGTCCAGCTTCCTTTGCTTAGCGTGATGTTTTTAGGTTCATTTATGTTGTGGCATAATATCAGTGATTCTTTCTCCTTTTTCTGGCCAAAGAATATTCCATTGTATGGGATGCTGCATTCTGTTAATCTGTGCATCTGTGGATGGACACGACATTTCATATGAAGAATTTTCATGGCTTTTCCACTCCCATTAGGATTGCTTGGTTTAAACCAGGCAGGGTAAAACAGGGACCGGAGTGTGGTGACTGTACTTAGAGCTGTTGCTGCCCCCTCCATGTGTTGCAGTCTGATGCTCGCGTGCTACGCGGGGCACCTAGATGTTGTGAAATATCTCCGAAGACACGGCGCGTCCTGGGAGACCAGAGACCTCGGGGGCTGCACAGCTCTGCACTGGGCTGCGGACGGAGGCCACTGCAATGTCATCGACTGGATGATAAAAGACGGCTGTGAGGTACGGGATCTCCCTTCTCAACCACACGTGTCATTAAGACCTTGCGGTGCTGATCCATGGGGTTTAGGAGAAGCAGAGCCTTATGTGGATGCCTTTGATTAGCTGAACTTAGAAATGCTGCAGAAAGCTCTCTGACTTACTTACCAGTAAGAAGGTTCCTGAAGCCCGGGAAAAAGGGTCTTTATAGAGCTGATATGATAGCTGAGGCTTCACATTGTCATGGAGGTTTGTCTTATTAGGACAAAAAGAAACTGCTGAATCCAGAGCTGGACCCGATGATGCTTCTGCTTATTTATGCCGGTGTCCATTCGTTCATTATCTCTTCGTTCAATCTGTCCACAAAGCTTTACCGAGCACCGGCCATGTACCAGTTGCTAGCTCAGGTCCTGGAGACGGGAGACGTGGAGAACTCTTACAGCCATAGGGCTTCTTACTGCTCTTAGAATGAGACTATTTTTATTCGTGGTTTGCTTTAAAGATTAACCACTACAAAACCCTTCCCAAGAGCAAACTGACCCTATCACCAACAGAGCATTTCAGCTCCTTGTGCCTTGACCTTGAAGCAGGCGTGTGGGAAACCCTTCTGGTCTTGTGTTATCAGACAGTGCAGGTTGGACGTAGTGAATAGAACCAGTGTTGTTGGGCTCCTGTAGCTGTTTGAAGATGAGTCAACAGAATTAGCTCAATTATGGTAGCGGCTGATAACTTTGGAGAACTTAAGTTCAAGGCTTGAAAGAAGTTAAATAAAAATTTCAAGGCATGGAAATAAGGAATGGTAAACAAAATGCTCTCCTAATTGAGATTGCCAGATGGTGCAGAGTATGGAGAAATTAAACTGACGACCTGGAAAATAAACTCGAATTGAGAGGAGTCGCGTCTCCTGGAAGGTGTCAGCAGCTTTGTTCTGGCCTGTCTCTGCGGTGTGACTGAAGGAAAGCCTTGCCTTGTGCGATTGTGGGGCCCCCTGGTTGCCGCTGCTGTCTGCAGAGGGCTGAAGGAAGGGCCCTTTGAAGGAAAAACCTCAGTAGCTAAGATAATTCCCTTTTATCACATTTTTTTTCTCTTTTAGAAACATGCTCGAGAAGTGGGAAGGATTAGTATGTGGGCCTCAGTGGTGGGGCGGGGCGGCACCTGCCCTGGGTGGTGATAAGAGCCGTGGTTGTCTTGTTTGCTTTATGATGAACTCTGCTCATGCTTTGGTCTCAGTAGAAGTCTGTAGTTAAAAATGAAGTTTGACCTTTGCTGAAAGAAGGGCAGGTCTCTGCCATGAGTATTTAAATTCTGTAATTTTGGAAACAAACTTTCTGGGCCTCAGATATGAGCATGTTTATTTGTAGGTAAATTCTTTTTTTTTTTTTTTTTTAAATTAAGATATCATGTATTATTTGTTTCAGGGGTACAGGTGAGTGAATCACCAGTCTTACACAATTCACAGCACTCCCCATAGCACACACCCTCCCCAATGTCCATCACCCAGCCACCCCATCCCTCCTATTTCACTCCCTTCCAGCAACCCTCAGCTTGTTTCCTGAGATTAAGAATCTCTTATCGTTTGTCTCCCTCCCCAGTCCCATCTCATTTCATTTTTCCCTCCTTTCCCCCACGGCCCCCCACCCTTGCCTCTCAAATTCCTCATATCAGGGAGATCATATGATAATTGTCTTTCTCTGATTGACTTATTTCGCTCAGCATAATACCCTCTAGTTCCATCCACATCATTGCAAATGGCAAGATTTCATTTTTTTGATGGCTGCATTCTATTCCATTGTATATATATATATACCACATCTTCTTCATTCATTCATCCGTTGATGAACATCTAGGTTCTTTCCATAGTTTGGCTCTGGTGGTCATTGCTGCTATAAACATTCGGGTGCACGTGCCCCTTCGGATCACTACATTTGTATCTTTGGGGTAAATACCCAGTAGTGCGATTGCTGGGTCATAGGGTAGCTCTATTTCCAACTTTCTGAGGAACCTCCATGCTGTTTTCTAGAGTAGCTGCACCAGCTTGCATTCTGTTTGTGGATAAATTTTATCTTAGTTACCACTTAGTTACCACTAGTTTCTGTGAGGTCGGTTGGTGGCATACCGTGGATGTCAACAGGAGTGCCTCCGTGTTCTCGGCAGAAGGGGCCGCCCCGTGTTTGGGTGGTGGTAGGAGGGGTCTGGGAGCCAAGCAGGGCACTGTGGCCACCATTCGAGAGTATCACGATTTCCTACTGACAGTGACTGAATGGCGTGGGGAACCGTCTCTATGTTTAACGAGCCATGTGACCTTAGGAAAGGCATTTGACTTCTCGGAGATTTGGTTTCATCACCGGTAGACCAACAATCAAAGCACCTACCCCATTTAACCTTCAGACCCAAAAGAGAAAATGGGGGTGAAAGTTCACGGAAGACCGCATAAAGCACCCCATAAAACAAGGCGATGATTTTATTATTTAAACACAGTGGAGTCTGCTGCTCCGAGCTTATTTGTTATTTGCATGAGAAAGAGCTGCAAATCCTGATGATGTTCAGGGGATAATCTCCTCCGTACAAATAACTTGACTTGTCCCAGGGACTTTGTGGCAGTCCTTAGTTTGTTCCTGAATTCTGGTGTTTTACTGACATGTTCAAGTAATACTCCTATAACAGAATTAGGGGCGTGTGTGTGTGTGTGTGTGTGTGTGTGTGTGCGCGCGCGCGCACGCACACACACACACCTATCGCCTTCGGTATCATTCTTCAGGGATCGGTGAGGTCTTCCCTGGAACGGGGTGGGGCGGGGGGCAACGCTCACATATTCTTATTCTAGAATATGGCTTTTACGTGACCTTGAGAGCTCCCAATCCCTGGATTACTGGGAAGTGGCCATCTTATTACTAGTCAGATTGAGTTTGGAGAAGGTACTAGGTTGGCCAACTCTCAGATTGGAATTTATGTCGTAAATCTGGATGCTTAGTGTTGATTCCACCTGTAGTTCTCCTGCTTAAAGTTAATCTGTGTTGCTAAGTGTAAGGGTGTGTGTATATGTTACTGTCTTGTTCTAGAAAGGAGTTAAAGCTGCTTACAGAGACACTAATAAGGAAACAAAATAAACTTAAAAAAAAAAGGTGATGAAATTTAGTCGAGAAAATAAGATATTTTAAAATAGACTTTATTTATTTGAGAGAAAGTGCACCCACAACAGTGGTGGGGAGAGGGGCTGAGCAGGGAGCTGGAGGCGGGGCTTACTCGCAGGACCTCCAAGATCATGACCTGAGCCGCTTAACCCACTGAGCCCCCCAGGAGCTCCCATCTTTCAACCCTTTGAACAAAATGTAGGTGATGAAGTTGCCGGCAGGATGTCCTGGGCCTCTCAGCCCCCGTAAAGTCCTAACACAGCTTCTCACCGCACGTGAACGTGAGTTAGCTCTGTTCCCTCGAGCCTTCCCAAGTCTCATCCCTTAATGGGCTATCCAGCTCAGGGGCATTTGGGCAAGGAAACGTTCCTTTATAAGTTTCTGATGGATATTTTTAAGGAAAAAGACACTGGACTAAGAGCAGCTCTTCCTCTGGCATAAAGGTAGATGCTGTGGACACAGGCTCAGGATGGACCCCCCTCATGAGAGTTTCTGCAGTCTCGGGAAACCAGAGCGTCGCGTCTGTACTGATTGAAGCTGGAGCGGATGTGAACATGAGAGATAAAGATGGAAAGACCCCGCTCATGGTATGCCTCTCTTCAGAACACAGCCTGGCTTTGCGGGATTAAGGTCAGAGCTGCTTCTAGAATTAGGTGATTCTTGTGAATTCAGCTCTGTATGAGCCCTGGGTTTTCGCTGTCTCTATATTCCCCACTAGCCTGTTAATAAAGGCATGATAATGTCACTGCAATATTTTTGTTCTTTTTACAACTATTTCTTTAAGGATTACTGGCCCCAGTCTCCTGGGCCATTGTAGCAGCCTAAACCGATCTGTTCCAACAAAGAACACGCTGCTTTCTCTTGCTGGTCTGGGCTAGCATTTCTCCTGTCCTTGCAGCGCGGGGGAAGGCGACTTGGCTCCGGTTTCCTTGCACTCAGCGTCGCAGCAGAGCGAGAGCACACGTCTGTCGTGTGAAGTCACAGCGGCCCTGGATGGCTCTGCCTTCTTGGGAAAGCCTCTGGCTGATTCCCCCAGGCCTGCCACGCATGGGGTCCACCCTGGCTGCCAGTATCCTCCTCTGTGGGAAGCGCAGACTCGCTCACACCCCACTGTCATTGGTTTTTTAGGTGGCCGTGTTAAATAATCACGAGGAGTTAGTTCAGTTACTTCTCAACAAAGGGGCAGATGCAAGTGTGAAAAATGAGGTAAGGAACTCAATCTTTATCTAAAGCCTTTCCCCGGAGAAGAAAGAAAAAAAAAAAAATATATATATATATATATATAGAGAGAGAGAGAGAGAGAGAGAGAGAGAGAGAATATTGTATTGCATATAATTGTATGTAATTGTATGTAATTGTATATTTTTATATATATATAATTTTTGTTTTCCCTTTCAGTTCGGCAAAGGTGTCCTAGAAATGGCCAGAGTTTTTGACAGACAGGTTGGGATGTTCTTTCTGATTCTCAAGGCTAACTTTGTGGTACTTTAAAGAACCGCAAACCTGGGATGACGTTCACCTGTTTTTGTTTATCCAGAACGTGGTCTCCTTATTAGAAGAAAGGAAAAGAACCCAAATGACCAAGAAGTAGTCTGTCTGCTGACCGGGGCGGCGCTACTGATTTCGAAAGCCCAAGCGAAACACAGTCAAAACGCAGCCGTTGAGCTAGAGACTAAATTCCGCATCTTTGGGGGCCATACATTTGCTTATTTATTTAGTTGAAGATTCGGTGACTTTTGTAACGTACAACTGTTCCCACTTTGAAATACATTTTTTTTTTTTTTTTTAACCTAAGCACGTGCACTGCGGTGTCGTCCTTGGGCTCTGCCGCGCGGGGATGTTTTCTTGCCCTCGTGCCTTTTGTGTTAGACACGAAGCCAAATATTTATGTATTGGAGCTGCACAGACACGGGTCCCCCGCTTCCCGCTCCTGCACCCCCCCCCCCCCGAGCTGTCCTCCGAGCCCGTCCAGGACCTTGTGGGAATTCTTCCCCTCATGTGTTCTCAATTACAACCTCGGCTCTCGACTTCAGGCCTTCCAGGCCGTGTGGTCAGGCCGGTGTTCCCTTCTGGAGGGATGCTCCTGGAAGCCCAGGAGGCCTCGTGAAAAGGTTTCTCCTCAGCTGTTGGCCTCACATCAAAGTAAAAAACAAAACAAACAAAAGTATTTCAAGACTCTGATTCCGCTCTGTTAGAGGAGTCTGGTGGAGGGTCAGTCTTTCTAGAACAGACCTGTCTGAGAATGTGTTTGCATGTCCTTATGACAAAGGAAGACCCAGCCTGCTGGCACGCTGACGACTGTGCCAAAGAGAAGTGTATTAAGTTAGCCTGCAGAGCAGAAGGGGTTTTGACAGTGGGCACGCGGTCGGAAGGCAAGCCGGCATTAACCACAGCGAGGGCTGCCGGTTGGGAGCTTAGACACACGTGTGCGGGAGCTTGAACTCGGCAGACACACGTGAACATGAGCCAAGTGAGCCAGCAGACCATATGCCTCCTGTGTCTCCAGAGACAAGTGGGTTAACTCAGCCCCAGGAGAAGACTGGCCACAAAGGTCTGCACCAGAGTGGAATTTTCTCTGCCAGAAAAGCCCGATTAAAGGGTAATTAAAGCTCCAAAGCTCTGGGGGGATGGGCACAAAGTGCAGTTGATTTTATTGATGTTGGCAATTCTCAGCTTTATTCCATACAGTTTCTAGAATGTCCAGCTCCGGAATTGGATCTGTGGGTCGTAGATCGTCCTCTCTTTACACATTTCATATGGGTTTTACCTTTTCTGCAAATACATATTCCTTTATTTCTGCTCTAATCTTATTTCCCTTCTTGCGTGTGGGGTTGGCTTAATTTGTTGTTGATTCTCCAGTTCCTTAAGGTGTAAAGAGAGCTGGTGTATTCTGGATTTTTCAATTTTTTTGAGAGAGGCTTGAATGGCTGTGTTTCCCCCTTAGGACCGCCTTTGCCGTATCCCATAGGTTTTGGACTGAAGTGTCTTCATTCTCGGTTTCCATGAATTGTTTGTAAGTTTCTTCTTTGATTTCCTGGTTGATCCAAACATTCTTAAGCATATTCCTTTAAACTTGCTAGATTAAATTTTTAAAATCTCTCTCAAAATCAGAGTGTTGTCATTACTTCCCACGGTCCTTCCCCCTCCCCCAACGATCGATGTGGACCTTCACCTTCATTTCATGTCTCGGTCTGTTATAGATCCCATTCACAAGCCCCATCTGTGGCAGGAGTACACGTCCCTTCTCGTCGACAAAATCCAGGCGATGTCGTCCCATCCTCCTGATGGGAGCCTTGGCCATACAGTGGGGTGACTTTGGTCAATGAAATGGTAATGGAAATGGATCCTGCCCCTCTGAGTGGAAGCTTTAAGAATCCCCACGTGTCTCTTCCTTCTGTCACAAGACCAGCCATGACTCAGGTGGAGGCGCTCCCTCAGCCCGGGGCCCCGCGGAAATGCCAGAGGTCACCCGCAGATGGGTGACTCATGAGAAACAATCCTCTTGTGGGGTAAGCCACTGAAATTTTTTTTTTTTTAAGATTTTATTTATTTGACAGACAGAGATCACAAGTAGGCAGAAAGGCAGGCAGAGAGAGGAGGGGAAGCAGGCTGCCCGCGGAGCAGAGAGCCCGATGAGGGCCTCGATCCCAGGACCCTGAGATCATGACCTGAGCCGAAGGCAGAGGTTTCAACGCACTGAGCCACCCAGGCGCCCCACAAGCCGCTGGAATTTAAGAGTGGTTTGCTGTTGCAGTCAAGGTAGCCGACTGTGAGCGCTGATGAGGTCTTGTGATAGGTTTGTGAGTTTAATTTTCCACAAATGACATTCGCATCTCTGGAGTCCTGTGGTTTCCAGCATATTTAAAAACTCAGGAATAGGTGCTGAATCTTCTCAAATGTCTTTTCAGTGTCTCTGGTAATCCTAATATGACCTATTTCCTGAAAACCTGTCGATGTGGTGACTTGAATGAGTAGATTTTAAAGTATTGAACCATTCTTAGAGTCCTGAGACATCTCCCTGGGTTACGGGGCCGCGCCGGAGTCTGTACGTTCAGATGCTTTGTGTGTGTGCTTTCCCTCATCTTTCCTTAGTGAGATCAGTGATTTGACTCGTGTTTTAATTTTCCCAAAGATGCAACCCATGGTCTGTTGTACTGTTTGGAACCGGAGTTTTACTTCGTGGCTTTATATGTCGTTTCACAGATAGTTCTGTGTATACAGAACCTTTTCAGAGGCACTTTGAAAGAAGGCACATTCTGTATGTTTGAAGTATCTCCATCGGATCCATTTTGATTATGTTAATTTTCTTTATTATGTTTATTTAGCTGGCATATAGTATGCTCTTAACTGGGGTCTTCTAGGTACTTATTTTTTGCCTACTTGTTTTGACATGGGTATAAGGTGTTAAGAACAAAGACCTTTGGTTACCGTTCTATATATCTATTTTTCTTTGTATTTTCTGTAGTTCTTTATGAAGTTGGGTTCTGCTTTTCAAAAATCTATGAATTTCCACTACACTCAGATTTTCATTCTGGAGAAACCTGATATCCATGTTTCTACCCCCACATGCTTGCTTTTTTGAATTTCTCTCTTTTGTAAATAAGGTGGGTTTTCAAAAAGATTGATTTGGATAGGCTATACATTTACATTATTTAAGACAAGTCTCCAGTCCCCCTCCCCAACCCTTGACCCCCACTCTTGCGTATCTGAAAAGGAGTCTTCTTTCTTGTACTGTCATCTGACTGGTGGCACCTGCCCCCGACCACCACTCTCTTTAGTTTCTTACGGACTGTTCCAGATCATCTTTGTGCCTCTGTAAATGGGGGAAAATACAGAGAAGGAGTTTCCCTTTCCCCATTTTTGTGACATCGTCAGTAATGAACAAGACACATCTTTATGTTTATCTGGGTACCATTTATTGGATATAATATTCTTAACAATGGCTTTCTCTACAGAAACAGGTGGTTACCTGTAGAACCCCAATATGAGAAATGTGTACAAAAGCAACAGACTGTAACGTAAAAGGAATGTGAAAAAAAAACAACTTAGCAAATGGAAGCTTTATAAATGGACAAAGCACGATGAACTTAAGGAACCGGTCTGTTTCGTAGCTGTAAGTGTTCTGTGCTAAGTGGCTTGCAGCCAAGCGTTCAGATGATTTACTTAACAGTTGCCGTACACGCTCAAACCATGGGTCTTCCCCACAACCTCCCAACTCGACCTGAGAGAAGGCAAAACAGACCAATTAGCTCTGCCCTTCCTCGTCCTGCCTTGGACTCTTAGAGGATTTTCTGTCTTTCCAATTTGATACTTTTTTTCTTATCAGTGTTTGCTTATAGACCACGGACGTACATGTCATTCTACTTCTTTGTGAAACTAAAAAGATCACAAGCTATTTACCATTTTGTCTGGATTTAAACTGCACTTAAATTGAGGACTGAATATATTATTTTCTGGAAGGAGACTCCTGGGGGGAGCATAAGACATGTCTTTTGTAGATGATGTGGAAAATCAGGATGGGTTCCAGAATATTCAACCTGGAAGAGCGGAATCCCGCTGAGAATCCCTTTCACTGTGTGGTAAATCTCTGGGCTATCGCTACCCATTATTGAGTGTTGTAACAATTTCATATGCAGTGTTTTGTCTCCTAGTTTTTCTCCTATAAAACAGGCTCTCAGGGCCGGACTTGCCAGCTGCCACTGCTGTCCCAGGAGCAGAGAGGGGATTTCCATCCGCGTGCAGGTAGATACAAATGGCTTCTAGCAGCATCCTCACTGCACAGAAACGGATCTTAGCCTGGGGCTCACTGATCTTTCTTAGTGTGTCACTTGTATCGTTATCGGAGTTTCCAAAAAGGTCTTAAGGGAATAGATGTGAACAGGAACTGTAGAGTGAGTCAAGGGAATTGTGCCATCGCGGGTAAATTGTGCCATCGTGGGTAAACTGATCTTCTAGGGTGGGGGATGTGCCTGTGCAAGGGATGATGCTGGATTCGAAGCTGGGGCACTGCTGGTGGGCTTCCTGCAAGCCGCCACTCTGGATGAGAGTGGGCTTTGGGCGTCCAGCGGCTGGGCTGGGGGGAGGGTAGCGACACGCCGCCACAGCCCACACCCACTTGGGTTGATCTACAGTAGCCCTGAAGGCAGAGGCTTGTCACATGGCAGGGACATCGGCACTGGGTTTGCTGTGGAAAAGCAACTGGGCTCTGGGTGATAAGACGCAAACAGATGTATTAGCCTCTGCTGTGTCCAGATGTGTATACGGGCCTATTCCTGAGTCGTGGTGGGGGGACGGGTGACTGTAGCAGCCTGGGGCAGCCTCTGTGGTGGTGGGGAGGGGAAAAGATGGCAGCTGCAGTGTCGCCCACCAGCCAGCCATAGTGTATGAAGTCAGACCTAGGGATCAGCATGGCACCGTGAGACTCCTGGAGAGGGCTGGTGCCCTGTTTATGTGGGTCACTTGTGGCTACCCGGGGTCCTACTGACAGCAGGGAGAGAGGGTTCCAGAGCGAGTCTGCCCTGGGCCTGCTGCTTCCAGAACACCGAAGGGAACCCTCCCTTGCAGAAGTTTTCAATGGAATCAGCCTCATGAGGAAAGCCCGCCCAGGGGTCAGATTGCGTGAGAAAGATCTAGTCCAGCGGCCCAGGCATCTTGCCCTTTTAGTTATTAGGGTTGCATTGGCTCAGAATGCTTAGTAAACATCAACTGAGATGGCAGGAAGGCGCTCGGGCATTCTAGCCTGCCCAGCACCAGGCTCTCTGCAGCACCAGGGAGAGCACAGCTTGACACGGATCAGAGTTTTTGCTGTTTTTCTTTGAGGGGATGCAGTGATGGCGTTGTACTGATTTGCCAGAGAACAATGGCCTGTGGTTTCAGCCTGAGAATTCATAATAAAGTTAAGAAGGCATAAAAATGTCCCCTCTGAGACCAGTCAGGAGTATTTATGCTCATGTAGTTTAATTTGTTGCTTTTGTGGTTTCTGTGATGTCATCCCACATATGTAAGCTGGAAAATTCACACTGGGAAGTGTAACCTCTGTATGCATATTTGGACAATGGAAAATGTTATGCATTGTTTCTCTTGGTTGCTACACATCTGATTCCATGTGTCAGGGAAACAAACTGTTACCAAAAAATTCAGGAGATAAACTTTTAAAGAGAATGCCTGGAAGATTAGCCCTATACTTTCCGGTAAGTGGGGTCATGTAAGCTACAATGATAACAAGACAGGGCAAGGAAAGTGACAACCCTCAGAGCCTGCTTTGGGCCTAGGCACGTTAAATTTCTCAGCGATGGCCTTATAAACTCAAATCAACCCTTATTCATGCCTATAAAACATTTAAAATATTAAAAATAGACTGCCATGGAAATAAAAGCATTGATTTTTTTGTTTCGATCATCTATAAGGATATAAAAAGGGAGAGGTACACCTCCCCACTGCTTTCCCCCACCCCCTTAAAAAAAATCCCTGGCTGTGGTTCTTTTCTTTAGTTGTATTAAAATGGAACGTATGCTAAAACGCTTCAGTTGATAGATTCTGTATCTTGGAAGTATTGTTCCTTTAATACCTATATTTGTCAAGGGATGTTAGGTTTAAACACGTTCGCACTCAATAATAACTCGCACGGCTCTATGAACGCAATTTGGGCTGTAGAGCGAGGACTGTGTCAGCTGCCGCCCGTAAATGACCACTGATGACATGTGTCATCGGAAGGTCACAGAGTTACCCTTTTTTAATACCAATCTATTCCTGGTTGTCTGAAATGGAAGCACAGGAATTCTAGCTAAGGACAGACAAAAAAAAAAAGACAAAATTCACATCTTCTTCCTGATAATAGGAGGAGGGGCAGAACGACAGATCTAAGAATCCGGGCATCTGTAAAGACAATACCCACTTAACGCACCATGAAAATTCTGTAAACTTTTCAACAGCATGTGTTTTGGCCTTGATACAGTTACCAAATGTACTATCAATTACAGTAATTCCGTAGATATTCATCAGCAGTAATACTTTCTAATATGGCTTTGCCTTTTTAAGAAAAGAATAATTGTATGACACACAGACACACTGTGTGTGTGTTGGAATGTATCAGATCTGGGCTCCCTTTTGTGTGTTTGTGACACGGATTTATTTAGTTTATCCGTGATCATGAGTACTATGTTGCCTGGATACAGTGGGGAACAAGGGGCGAGTTAAATGCAGTCTTGTTTTCCGGAAGGCAAGCTGATTCTTGGTATATTCCTGGTCTCTGTGCTTCAAGGCCCAGGCAAACTGCTGAAATGACCCCAGCTGAAGTCTTTACCATAAACCACTCGGAGTGAATTACAGAACTGTGGTCAACTGCTTTCGAGTGTGAAAAGGAGTCACATAGGACCCGACTACAACACAGAGGCATAATGGCATTTTACCTTGTCTGAGGATTTTTGTAATTTTCGTGCCATTAGTACAGGCAGGTTCAAGATCTCTTTGTGAAAACGTCTCCCCAGTCAGACATTTGAAGAGTAAAAGGTTGAAGGAGCCGCTGCCCAAGACCACATTTCATGAATATTTAGGATTAAGAATCGATTTCCTTATCACATTCTGTGATGCTCAACAGGTAGGTTGCGAGCATTAAAAAAAAAAAAAAATTCAGACATGCTGAAAACCTCTTTTAGAGAGTCCCGCAGCCAAGCTGGGAACACAGAATACCCCCGAAATAACTGACAAGTAACTTAACCAGGTGGTAGACACAGCCTGCCACATGGCGTTCTGTTTGGTTGTAGTTTTTGTGGGCATAGGGAGTCTGCCTAATTTTCAATAAGCTGAATTTTGCAAGAAGAGATTTTTATCTACAATGTTGATTCACTAGGTCTGGTTACTGGTTCACATCTGAAAATAGTTATGGTCCCATGGAAAGCCTCATCTATCTGTCCGAACACAGAATCATTGTATTACAGTTGAGAAGATAAGGTGGTAATTTGCTTAGCTCCAAGCAGTACGGGGGGCTGGAGGCTTGCCGTGCCTGGGCGCAGCCCACTTGCACTAACCCCCCTTCCCCATCTAAACAAGGTGCCGAGGCCACAGCATCATGGGAAGGGCAATGTTTCTGTAAAGCAATGGTCTTTGCTCTCCAAATGTGCTCAAGGCCTGTGAGCTCAAGGTCAAGTTTCTGCCTGGCCTTGTGTTCCAGTCTGTGCCCTGGCTCAGGTTCTCTCCAGACCTTCCCAGCCAGAAGCCAGGGCCTCCCCTTCGATCCTGGACCTTCAAGGTGTGGCTGCTGGTGGGCTGAGGCCCAGGGGCTCCCTGAAAGCCCAGCCCAGCCTGGACGTGAAGCCCCTGGCCCTGGGCTGAGATCATTGGGGGTTCCAGAGAATCACTCATGGTTCTGCCTGGGGGCTCCTGAGCTGGGTCTGTGCCATGACCACAGCCATGGAGAGATTGTTGGAGAACCATTCTGCCAATAAAGCCTAGATCAAAAAGACAACCTCCTGTCCAGAATCCCACGCAGCATGAGATTTCAAGTTCACTGAACTACTGAAAGCGCACAAGGCTTCCTTCCATGGAAAACTCAGTGATGGTTTAAAAAAAAAAAAATGCCTCCCACAGCGCACTGCACTGGAGCCAGCATTGGGCATAAATTAATAATTTACAAGTTCCTGAGCAAGTGTACAGAGCACCATAGCACAGCACAGCACCGACGGCAGTAGCTCGAGTTCAGAGAATACGGGTGTTTTAAACATTTTTAAAAAAATTCTAAAAGTTGGTACAAAAAAACGAACTCCAACTGGAGTCGAACGATAGTGCAAACATCTGTCTTCGCTGTCGAGAAAAGGTGTCGACTTGCTTCTCACTTCGTGTAGGCGGTGTGGGGGGGCCTGGGTGCTTGGTGGGGGTGCTTGGGAGCCGGTCTGTGGCAAGAGAAAAGAAAACGAGATCGTAGGCGGAGCCCCCCGAAGGCGGCTTGCAGGTCCAGGAGCTCTTCTCCTGCCCTCTGCCGAGCCTTGGGAATCAGACTCCACCCCGGTGCTGAGGGCTTGGTGCTGAGGGCTTGGGATGGCCCTGGCGGGTGGCAGGCTTGCGGGGCCCCTGGAGGAGCCCTCACCGGAGCGCCACCTCCTCCCCGCAAGGTGACTCCAGAACTGTGCCCCTGCCTAGAAAAACTGGGAGTCACGGAGGTCATGGAACCTTCTCTACGAGCCACATGAGAAAAAGCAAAACCTAGGTGAGACCAATTTTTGTGATGCATTTCACAGAACTCTCCATCGTGGCCGTACGTATCAGTACGGATGTCTCCATGGGAACAGTCCCTGAGCTACTAGGCATCTGGGACCCTGAGTGGTCCCCATCCCACGTGCGTCTACACTGATGGTGTGTCGTTCCTCCACAGCGCGCCTGCAGTGACCTGGTGAGCCCATGCACGTCTGGGGAGCAGAGCCGGGCATGTGGGAGCCCTCGGAAACGAGTTCTTCTTCTTCGAGGGCAAGACCAACACCAGCTTGTGCCGGTGTCAGCGGTCGGCATAGGCGACGACCGGCCATGGCCTGGTGGCATTTAAAAAGAGAGCCTTCCCCTAATCGTGTCCACGTAAAGCGGTGCTTTTTCTTTTGAACTAGAAAAGTAACTTTAAGACTGGCATACGAACCACAGAGAAATAATTAGCATGCTCTACAGTCTTTCTGTATTTCCACAGTTGGGACTGAAACCACAGCTCTGCCCCCTTGACCGGCATTATCTCTGGGATTTATGAGGCTGCTTGTGCTCTCACAGGCTGAACATTTTTCCCAAAAGCTGTAATGACATCACGAACGTGTTTTCTGCATTGGAGATGCTGAATTATTGAGCCCAGGGCCTGGCTAACACCCTACCTTTGGTTCCTCGGAGCTCCTACAGCAAGCTTCCTGCCAAGGGGGTATGCGTGTCAGAAGGGTGTTTTGGCTGCGGGTGTAACCCTACCCGTGGCGGGGAGGGAGGGGGGCCAACCTGTAGCCTTTGTCTGTTTCCAGGGTATAAATCCTCTGGCTGCGTGAGCAGGGAGGGGCTGCCTGCTGGCCCCCTTCCCTGGCATTTGCACCATAACGGAAATAGCTGCTTGTAACCTCTAGAACAGGTAACAGTAAAAGGTCAAAAAAAAAAAAGAGTTTTGAGTCTTTTATGTTTTTCACGTAACTTGTCTCATTAGGAGTTTATATAATAGTGGCTCAGTTTGACACCCAGCTGGCAAAATTCCTGGAAATGGGATAGCTCTTGAAAACCAGTGTGGGCCAGTCCCGGGTGGTGAACCTCCCTGGGTCCTTTGTCCTCTGGGACAGGGTAAGCGATGACCGTGGCTGGGCGACGGTCGTGAAAGGGGATTCTTTTTGTTAGTTGGATGGAGAAGCTCCCCGTTGTCCCAGGTGTGCAGGAGCTAACCCCTCACCTCACCTCTCTCATTCAGCTGTGACCACCACCCCCCAAACTCACCTCCTTTCTGGGGACCCCAGGGATGGGGCCAAGTTTATGAAGGTTTCCAGTGGTTTTGGGGGTACGATCCACCTTCACGGGATCACACCACTTGGGAGCTGTTCATCTTCACCATGTAGGGGGACAGGGCCTGGCTCACCTCACGAGCCACAGGTTTCCCAAGCTCACGATCTAGTGCTACTTGATCTTGGTTTCTCTCAGGGACACTGGGGTGCTTAGCAAGAGCCACTGCGCGACCCTGGGGGTTACAGGCTTGTGAGTGCCTCATGCTAATGTTCCTGTCAGCTTGGGCAACCCTCATGCTGTTCCCAGGTACTGGGGGACAGGAAGCCCGGCCTTAGACTATCGGCCCCCGTCCTGATGGGGCTGGGAAAGCACGGGTCAGTGTGGCTGCCGCACATGGTTCTGGGGAGAAAGGGAGGGGCTGTTACACTGACCTGAGGGGCACCAGGCGGAGCCCAGCCTCCTGCTGCCCTGGGGCCCTGGCTGAGGCACTGGCGAGCCGGCTGGTCCTGCTCAAAGGATCTGCAGGCAGAGGCTTCTGAGGAGGGTTTGGCTTGCGAGGTCCCTGCAACAAACCACAAGACCGTGCGATCACCCGTGTCTGTGAGCTGTGACCAGGCCCTCACCTCAGGGGCCGCCGGAGTCCCCTGCAACATGGCCGGAACCAGAGACTGGGGTCAGGGGCCGGGCTACACAGGTTGCACGTCTGGAGTAAACTTGCTGAACGTGTCCTCTCACCATACAAGCTGTTGACCTTTGTTCATCTTCTCGCCAACAATTCTTCTAATATTTAAAAGATGTTTCAATAGCCTCGCCTCGTTACAAAGGAGGGGCTCCAGAGGCCACCCTGGTCCCAGGCCTTGGGTGACAGTGCACACTGGCGTTTGGGGCCAGTGCTACCCGGAGGAGGTGAGCTTTCCTGTGCCTGCAAGCTTCCTTTCAATTTGTAAAGACCTAAAACTGAGAGGTTGGTAAAAATCTTAATTTTCCAGAACCGTGTAACAATTCATCCAGCCGCGAATGAATGTGCCAACACAAGTGATCATCTTCCCTCCACCATCGTGGTGTCCCTCTACTCTATGACAATCCAGACTGCTGAGTGAAACGCACTGAAATCCTTCTACCAAAATACTTAATTCAAAGAATCACAAACACAGAACATGACAACGAGGAGGAAAACCTAAGAACGTGTTTTGAGGGACAGGCATAACTCTCTAAGGAAGCTAATGGAAATGTCATATTGAGCAGAGCATGAACTTGGGAGTGACACTCTGAAGACCACGCTTTGGGACTGTGCCGGTCACTTAATATGTCTAAACCTCAATTTCTTCCTCTGTAAAATGGGAGACAAAAGCACCTATCTGAAAGCATTGTTACACAGACTACATAAAATGATGCGTGGGGGTGGGGGATGGACACCTTGGGGATTGAGGTGTCAGTCGGCGAAGCATCTGCCTTTGGCTTAGGTCACAATCCCGGGGTCCTGGGATCGAGCCCAACATCAGGCTCCCTGCTCAGTGGGGAGTCCGCTTTTCCCTCTCCCTCTGCCTCTCTCCCTGTTCTCTCTCTCTCTCAAATAAATAAAATCTTAAAAAAAAAAAAAGCTTAGGAAGCCCCCAGAATATAGATAATTATTAATACCGTCAGCATTCCCTCATGCCACAAATTTTAAAATGCTTAATGGAAATATGAGAAAAGCAACACACAGAATATAGTAAAACCACAAGTCACTTGTTTTCAGGGACCCCTTCCCCTGGCTACCCTGAGAAGAGGGGGTACGGGGGGGACCCGGGGTGGGAGGTCAGTTAAGTGTTGACCATGTTCTCCTCTCGGCCCACGGTGAACACAGGTGCCAAGACACCTTCTCCTCTGGTCTTTGGAGCCTAGAAGCACTCGCAAATGCATGGCAAGTCTGTAGGAAATGGTGTTAGAACCTCAAGGGACACAGGATGTCCTAATAAGCAGATGACCTACTTCCCTGGCATAGGCTCACTATTCCATACTTCCAAGACCACTTAAGAGGATTTTGAAACACTTGACTTGAATTTCTCACAGTACTTACCCCACTAAAATTACATTTCCTCCGCAAATGGGGCTCAGTTGAAAGAATGCAAATGTGTATAATCACCATTGAGCATATCTTTGTGAGCAGAGGAAGCAAGTCTGGAAACCACAACTGTATGGAAAGTATGCCAAGTTGAAACAGTGAGCAACGGGCCACTGACCAAGGGATAGACTTCAAAGAGGCATTTCTATACCACTTCTTATTAAAGGAAACAAAATAGAGCAAATGCCTTAAGTAGGCAGATAGACTATCTAACATGCCTACGAGGCTGCACACCGAGCATGGGCTGTTTAGAGAGTCAGCCAGGCTCTGCAAACACAGGGGTTATTTAGACTCTAAGTTATAGAGAGGGGGTGCTAACAGGACCTTCCTCAGGAGGTTGATGTGAGGACAGAACCATTACCTGGAAAGCTCTCCACACAGGTCCCAGTACACAGTGTCCAATGAGTTATGGGTAAGCTGTCTCACAGCTATTAGGAGCAAATTTACCATCTAAAGGTACTGCAATCCTAACAACAAACTTTGGGTAATAAACTATGGGAATAAATCAAACTCCATGTCCTAGAAGTTGGCGGAAAACTATGAGCAAGAGATTAGCCTGTGATGTAAAAATGAATGCACGCACCTATAAAACTGAAAAGCTTTGAGGTTTAAGTGATTCATTCCTCAATGATACTGGTTTTGCTCCTAAGAATGAATAAGTATCTGGTCTTGGTAATAAAGATAATGTCAGGTTTTTATTGCAGTGCTGGAGAAAAAGTGAGACCCCTGTTATAATGTATCATAATACATTAGGATTTATTACAGAAACTCAGGAGATAGTTAGCTTGGCCATTCATTCTAGTTTGTTGGGACATTTGCAATTTATGTTCATGGCCCTGTTTAATTATTAATCACCACCTCTCTCAGCTATGTTCTAGTTTAAAGGATAAATTGTACAGTCACCGTAGTGACCAAAGCCCAAACAGTGGAAATGTTGATTGAAAGTTCTGACCTCAAACCCTGGGATCTGCAAAACCCCGATCCACTGTGAACCGGTCACACTCACCAATGCTGCGTAGGTGAGATGTCTGCTTCCTGCCAGGCCCGAACAGGCCCAGCAGAACAGCGGAGTTAGTGAAAGAGGAAGCATCCTCCCTTCTCAGATGTCAGGCATGGCGATGGGGAGCCTACAAACAGGTGCGAGGAAGCCCTAGCCGCACAGGCCAGGACCTTGCAGGAAGAGGTAGGGTTCCCACATGCCCTGTTAGGCACTGCTTTCCCTGCTGCCTTTGCAAACCTCGGTTTCCAAGAAAAGTCCAGCTTGGCCACAAAGTGTCATCAGAATGGAGTTGAGAAAGGACTCCCGGCCAGATTGTTCATACTCAATACATATTCTTGTAGACCCATTAAAATCAGGAATTCAGACTCCCATTTTTCTCCCTTTTCAACTTCCAGATATTGGAGGAAAATCGAGATATGCCATTAGATATGCCAAGTGTCCCCATTTGTCCATGTTCTGTTCGTGTTTTAGTGGCAGCTACATATTTCAAAATTTTGAGAGGGTTGGGAATACAGTTTTAAATCTAAACAGAGTCCTCTACCTTGGCCCCCATCAACCGTTATCTACCTCTGTGTAAGCCACGGCCAATGCATCCTGCTTATCCGAGATCTCTCCACAGGAAGAGGAGATTTTATCACAGGAAAACGCCAGTGATGCTGCAGACATTGCTGATGAGCTCATACAGGGTCAGGGGATGCTGTCAGCCTCCCCGTCCATACTCAACCTCTCTCTGGCTCTGTGAGGAATATATGTCAAGAGCATGCCAAGGACAACCAGTTCTCAGGGAAATGCTGCAATTTCTTTTTATTCTTCCTTCAAAAAAGCTGAGGTCTCAACAAATCGGCTCTCTTAAAAGAACACACACCGGTCTGTAAGGTGACCTTGACCCTTCTTTCTGAGACTACCTGAAAACAGTGTAGAAAATGCATATAAAGGAACAATACTCCATCTTTAAGGAAAACTTACAACCCCAAAAAGGAGGTGAATTATCCAGCAGGCTAGCATGAAGAAAGGTCCTGGGACGCAGCAGATGTCTGCCATTGCCAATCTGACATTGGAGAGGGGAAAACCCTTGCTTAATGCAGATATGAGGAGCAAGCAGATGCCATGATATGTCTGGGCTGCACAAGCAACAGCATAGACAGGCCCAGTCATCTGTGCAGGCTTGGAGCAGTGCCAGGGCCCCCACAATCCATGCTGGGAGCAGGGAAGGCCAGACCCCTCTACCCTCAGAGCCCTGAACACTGGGCTGGCCTTTCCCTCAGCTGTCTTGTGACTGGATTTCCAGGAAGAACTGCCCACCTCTAAGGAGGAATTGGACACCCTAGGAAAAGGAAGGCAAATGAAGAACCCATCCTGCAAAAATGTCTGTCTGTAGAAATGAAAAAGAGAGGCAGCAAAACTCAAATAAAACCATGAAAACCAAGGAAGAAAATAGCACCGAACACAGGGCTGTGAGGGTCCCGGCCGAGGGAGATGAAAAGTTTCACAGTACAACAAAGACCACAGCAAAGACAACACAACATATGTACAAGAGGTGTCACTTAAGGGATCTGAGTGAAGATGGAAGAAACACCCACAATTATCTTGTAAAAACTTTCCTAACAGTGAGAGGGCCAGATCCATGGATTACAAGGGCACCCTGTTTCCCCAGGAGAATGAATTCAACTCCTCAATTGTAAGATACAAACTACGGAAGTTACCGGACAGCAAAGAGACCAAATCATTTCACTTAAAAGGACAGAAAAAAAGTGCCAGTTTCTGATTTGTCCAGGGCAGATGGAGGAAGCCCATGTATAAGAGTTCTGGGAAAACAATGTGTGACCCCTTAATTTTATACACACGCTGTGGCTGAGAAGCAAAAGTAACAGCCAAGTGTCTTTGAACATGCAAGAGTGAGGGAGTGTACCTCTGCGGGGCTCTCATGAAAGGAGGATGTGGAGAATGGGAACCTCTTGCACTTTTGGTGTGAATAGAAGTTGGTGAAGCTACTGTGGAAAAGAGTATAGATGTTCCTCACGACATTAAAATAGAAATATCATAGGATTCAGTAATTATCCTACTGGGTACTGACCCAAAGAAAACAAAGCCACTAATTTGCAAAGATATATGCACCCCTATGTTGACTGCAGCAGTATTTACAAAGCCAAGATGTGGAAGCAGCCCAGTGTCCATCGATGGATGGACGGATAAAGAAGGAGTGGTGTGTATATACAATGGAATATTACTCAGCCATAGAAAAGAATGAGATCCTAGAGAGTATTATATGAAGTGAAATAAGACAGGGAAAAACAAACACCATATAATTTCACTTGTGGAGTCTAAACGTGTTATCCCAAAAACCAAATGAATGAACAAATAAACAAAAGCAGAAACCAACCCATAAATACAGAGAATAAAATTGGTGGTTGCCAGTGGGAGGAGAAGTAGGAGAATGAGCAAAAAGGGGTGAAGGGAAATGGCGGGTCCAGGCTTCCTGTTATGGAAGGACTAAAGCCTGGGGATGAAAGGCACAGCACAGGGAACACCGTCAATGCTATTGTAATGGCAGTGTATGGGGAGAGATGGGAGCGAAGCTTCTGAGCATGGCCTCACGTACGGAGTTGTCAGAGCCCGTGTTGTGCACCAGAGACTAATGTAACATTCTGTGTCAGCTGTCCTTCCAAAAAAAAAAAAAAGAAGGAAAACACAGTTGAATGTAAGTGCAAACTGTGTGAAGCCAATTGTAGTTTGATACCATTTACATAAATTGAAAAACACGGTGTGTGATATATTCATTGGATATACGTATCTATGTGAACATATTGAAAAGGTTCTATAGAAAAATCCACACCAACCTACAAAAGTGATTATATCTGAGGTAGTCGCAGTGACATTGTCTGGACTGCCTTGTTTTTCCTTTTTTTAAAAAAATTTTTTAAAAAATTTATTTATTTGACAGACAGAGATCACAAGTAGGCAGAGAGGCAGACAGAGAGAGAGGGGGAAGCAGGCTCACCACTGAGCAGAGAGCCCAATTCGGGGCTTGATCCCAGGACCCTGGGATCATGACCTGAGCCGAAGGCAGAGGCTTTAACCCACTGAGCCACCCAGGTGCCCCTATTTTTCCTTTTTTTAAAAAAGGAAAGTGTGCATGTCACCTATCTGAGATTTAAATAGGCATGCATGAGAAAACCAATGGCCTGTACCTGTGTAGTGTAAATGAGGGTAAGTCCTACATTATTTTCACTCTTCTGTATTTCAAACGCCTTAACTCATGACAACCAAAAGGAAATTAATTTCAACCTTTGGGCCAAAGGAAAAAACAAAAGCAAAAGTGTAGGTTATTTTAAAATACGAATAGAGAGAACAGTACCAATCAGAACCAGTGAGCACAGATAATGCAGTGTTTGGAGGGAAATTCCTAGACCCCTGTGCTTATTTGGTAATGTATGCATAAAATAAATAATGAAGTATGAACAGAAATGAAGTAAGGGTCTAAGAAGTTAGAGAAAGAAATCTAGAGATGGAGGGAGATGAGAAAGGGAAAAGCACACATTAGAAAAACGAGGAGCTGTCATTTAGCAGAGACTCATTACACCACAGGCTCATGATATTAGATATTTTCATGAAATGACCATGAAGCCCAGACAGGCAGGTGCGCTCGCCATCTGGGGTGTGCTGGGGGGACTAAGGTAGTGCTGCTGTGGCCGAGGGACAGAGACTGGGAGGCTGCGTTGCTTTAAGGCTCCAGCCAGCTCCCGTGGGAGCTGCCGAGTGGCCAGAAAACGCTAATGAAACACAGGCCGGGAAGGGACAAAACAGCACACAGACTCAAGAAACAGGGTTGAGGATTACTCGGTTGGCCCTCTAGAAACAGGGAGTTGGATTCTTACTTCATTTTACACACCAACAACAATGGCAGATGGACCAAATATTCCAGTGTAGGAAAAAAAAGATCCCAAAAGAATGAGACAAAAACCTTTGTATTCTGTGGGTAGACAGGCCTCTCCAAAGACAATGAGATGGCAGAGGAGAGGAAAGAGTTTACGAAAAAGGAAAAAAAAAAAGAACACCACAAATGGATCTTATATCTTTGAAAAGAGGTTCTGCCTCATTTATGGGAAGAGAAATGTAGACACCACTTATTTTTTTAGCTATTGTATGGACAAAGAAAAGTCAACTCTCTGAATACCGTGTTGTTGGGGAGTTGGGGAGTAGAAATCGGCAGGACTCCTTTCCAGGCTGTTCTGCCTCATCAGATCTTACAGCCTTTGGATAATCCTCGTGTTCCCGGGACGTTACCCCACAGATGTCCTCTGCAGGGCCCTGAAGTCCTTGGGCAAGGACATGCCTGTTTGATGCAGCAAATGACTGGAAACAACCCAGGTGGCCCTCAGTAAAGGACAGGTTAAGTAATTTATGGGATGGCTCCACAGCGAAACACAAAGTAGCGGAAAGAATGAGGTGGACCCCCGTGTCACCACTCGGGGACAGCCAGAGTGCTAGAGATGCTGGGGTGGGCTGCCATGTGAGTTCCAAACAAGAGGCTAAGAGGAAACAAGAGGCCAGCAAGCTGGCAGGTGCTAAAGGTGGGTGTGAGGCAGACAGTGTTTCACGATACTCTTTTCTCCAATTTTGCATGTTCAAAAATTTCCAAGTTTTCAATAATTTCTCTCTGCAGAGAAAGACAGTGGAAAGGAGGCTTTCGCCTGTATTCCAAGTTGTAGTTAAAAAGCCTAGTAACACTGCTCGCTACTGGCAAAGGAAGCCCGGGGGCAGAGGTGGGAGGGAGACCAGTTGTTTTCTAAGCAACCCTCTGTTCTGTTGGAATGTGTAATTATGGGCATATATGACCTGTTAAAAAACATAAAGGGTAAAATCAGCATCATTTTTCTCAAGTACAGCTTGCATGTTTCTCATAACTCTCTAAATGAGTGGAAAGCAAACATCCCTTAGAAAACTGTGACCATCTGAATGGCTTTCTTCTGCGGTTCCTTCTCTCCAGAGAGATACAGGAAATAGATGTTTTTAAAGACAACACACGGGTTTATCACATGAATAACTGGTATAGGATATGAAACCAGAGAAATTTCAGTTAAGATTCCTAGAAGTACTGGGCAGGTGGCAAGGAGAGGTCAGCAGGCGTCCAAGACCTTGGTAGCTACATTTCAGATTTACAGGAGGAAGGGACTCAAATTTTTATGAACTTGTGACTCACGGAACGTGACAGCCACAGGGAAATAACCGATAATGGGAGGAGACTTATTTTTTACTACTTAAAATTCACATCCCCTCGGCGTATTCCTCTCGCATCTATTATGTTCAAGGGACTGGATGTGGGTGTGCCTGGAGATGCATGACCCAGTCTGCACCTCCTGACATTGGACAGAACAGATGACAAGGTCACCCCTGAGGCAGCAGGTGAGCATGGAGGCTCACGGGAGGACAGCGGAAAAGGTCAGACAGGAGGCAGCCTCGGACAGCATCTGGGAAAAGGGGGAAATTTGGAAAGCAGCGAGCAGGCATGGCCGGGGCGGCCAGGGGTGGGGGGGGGCACAATGTCCAGCACTTGTGCTCAGCTATTAGCTTTTGGGTTGCCTGGCTTAACGAAGGTTTTTAGAAAGATCCGCTTCGTTGTATTTCATCTCACTTCCTTGGGAGAACATCTTGACAAATGGATTTCCTTTTCTCATTACATATCAGCATTTCTGATGAGAAAGGATCTAAATCATCAGATTTCCAGGCCCCATGAGCACTGGTTTAAACACTAGACACCCACACAGGCCAGAAGGGTACAAGTCCTTATTCATTCAAATGCCGAGTTCATTCTGTTGAAAAGGACTTGGAAAGTCAGGGCTCTGCCTCAGAGTCCACATTAATTCATTTTGCTCACATCTATATCCTAAAGCGTTTAGGAATGAGGAACTGTTGTTTACCAGGAACAGCTCGGGGTGCGGGGGTGGAACTGTTCAGCACCCCCTCTGCGGGGCTGGGGAGGGAGGGGATTTGGAGCTCCTTGAAACAGACCCCCCACCCCCACCACAGGCCACTGAAGAAAGTCGTTCCGCAGCCCTCTCAGGCCGCAGAGACCGCACGAGAGGAGCTGGTCTCGTTTGACAAAACATGGTTGGAGTATGTTCCGCAGACACAGACAAGGCGCCGGTGAGGAGAAGCGCCTGTCAGAAACATGGAACCGACCATCTCCACCTCTGCGGAACATGCACGTGGCCTTCTTGGTATTTGAAAACGCAGCCCCAGGACCGCTCTGATTCCGAGCAAGGACCAGCTCCAGGAGAGATGAGTCAGGACCAGAAGGACACGAGCTCGCTCGCATTGCAAGCCAAAGGACAGAGAAATACAGGACTCTCGTGTTACAGACGCAAGCCTCTATAGGATGCCAGAAGGTCCACCCCCCCGCCCCCAGCACCTTGGATCTCTGCAGCAAAATGGGGGCAAAAATGAATTGAACACGGCAGAGATGGGCAGTGGTCTGAACTAGGCTAACCTGAACAGTCTTCAGCCAGAACATTGTCTGCCTCCCTCCTCTCCAGCTACCCGCCTGTCCCAGACTGAGGCAGCGACCGTGGTTTTCCCACCTCTGGGAGCCTTCCTACCAAGCTGTTCCGCCTCACTGTACCTGGTTCCATCCTCTGCAAAATGGGGCCAAGGGGGATGTCAGCTCCCAGGCTCCAGGAGATGGTCAGAAATGCCCATAAAGACACTTGGCTCAGGAATGCCGGCCGCGTCATCGGTGTTCAGTAAATGTTTGCTATGTTACAACGATTTAAAATAGAAAGCTCCTTATACCAAGACAATTAGTAAAACCGCACACCCAGACACATGCATGCCCACAGAAATACACTTCTACGCTATTCGGTTTTGAGAATAAAAATAGCAATGAATCCTGTCGCCCCCGTTTTGAGGACATCTCTGCAGTGCAGAGAAGCTGTGCCAGAAATGGGGCTGGCGAGCGTTCTTAGGGGCCTACCAGCTCTTTCAGGAAAAGACTCTGATTCAGCAAAAATCAATCTCGGGAGTGGATCCAATTGTCCTTTTTTGGTTCTTATTTTCCTGAAGAAGCTAATCTGACTAGAAAAACAATCTGAGCCAGTTCAGTATTATAATTCACTGATAAGATTGCTCAGAGGAAAAGCACTTCCTAGCATTTTCCAGGAAACTAAGGGCTTAAAGAAATCAACAAAAACGACCCTGGGGCAGATATCCTCACACAGCAGCATGTATAGTTCAAATGCCATTTTATGGGGCAAACCTTAAAATAAAATACAGATAAATGCTAAAAGAGGGACACTTGCATGAAGGTTGTGCTCCTTAGAAGAATGGCCCGGCTACGGATTGAAGGTGCCTCTTGGGCTCCCTTTAGAATCCTGGCACGTTTCAGTCCGACAGCCGAAAATTGCATTGCCGTCTGCTGCTACTTAGTACAGCCCTCGCTAGACGTAATTTTCTGTGAGCAGAAATCTTTTTTTTTTTTTTTTGACAGAAATATCTATTTCTTAGATGTGGCATTGAACACATTTTTATTTAAACTTTAAATGACTTCATTAAGCCAATTAATCAGAATAAACTGCATAAAGACATTCAGGAGGAGGACACAGGGGGGTCACAGAGGTGTGTAACTGCCTACAGTTGTGCCTTGTGTCATTGAAATCCTCGAAATCTAATGAAAAACCCCAACAGTTTGTCCCCATCTGGCTCTCTTCTCTTCCAGGAGCAAAATTACGCACACCGATGTCTGGCTGTTGAGAATACGAGTGGTCTTCCTATCTTGCAGGCTTTGGAGGGTCGCACCTCACTGTTCAGGCTTAGGTGGCTCGAGGCCCTTTCTTACGTGACAGGAGGTCGCTCGGTCTATGCCCAAACTCTTGTCATCTTCCCTGTGTGGCGTCTGTGTACTGGGCTGCTGCCTGCCTCCTCCCCTGGGCTCCTCCTCCCGACCTGGGTTTGGATCCTCTCCAAGCATCTCAGACCTGACTCTGCAGGCGCTGTCCTCCCGCTGGACATCAGCCTTGCCTCCCTACCTGGGACTGGCTGGAGGCTACTGTGATGATGGTCTGCCTGCTTCCCTGAGAGTTTAAATAGGTCAGAGGGCACCAGCACACAGATGTTTCCCCTCCAAGTTCCCTAGCTCACCCAGTGTTTCTGGGGCTTCCCTCCCTTCTGGAAGTCAGGTCAGTTGACTTCATGAACCAAGTGTGTGGTCCAGACAGTGATCCTCTGGCTGGATTCTGTGCAGGTCATCAACCGCCAGGTGTCTGTCCCTCCTGTCCCAGCCCGGGGGTCAGGCTGGAGCCTACCACCTCAAGTGGCTTCTTCCCAAGAACGTCCTTTCAGACTTCTGCTCAAGACCCACACTTGCTAGGTGCTGTATCTTCTCCCCTTACTACACATTATTCTATTTTAAAAAATGATCATAATGATAATATTGACATTTTTGGGGGGGTGCAAAGTTGAGTGATTTTTAACCCTTTCACGGAGAAAAACAACAGAGAATATCTTAAGAATGACCATCCCCAGAAGGGCTCTAAAGCCTTCTGGGATCTGTGCACAGACTTCCTTTCTTTCCTCTTCACTTCCTGCCAGACCCTGACATGAACCAGCCAGCAGCAGGACCCACGGAAAAAGGCACCTGGTGCTTCCAAAGTGGCCTGAAAGATGGAAACGTCTTTCTGATTGGTGTGATCCCTGCTGCCCTCTCCCACTCCCCGCCCTCCCCAACACACACAAGGGAGCCTTCCTGCAGGCCAGGGTCAATGCCATGCTGGGTGTGGTATTCTGTGATGCTCCCCAACGACACAGAGCGCAACATAGGCGGTCACACACCTCTATGGCCCCCCGTGTCCTCCTCCTACTCTCCTGTTCCCGAGCCTGCCTTCTGCCTTTCATGCTCTGGGGGAACTTGGCAAGTCAGCCGGCAGCCAGATGAACGTCCTGCCTTAAGTTTTCTCTAAAATAGCTGGCAGGATGAAAAGGAAATGAAGAGTTTGTTTCTTCGATCGAGGCCAAGGAGGTAGGTTGAGAAGTTTGCGTTCCAAGGGACATTCTGCTGCAAAGGAAATGGTACCTGGGAAGGGGACGTCTGTGGACAAGACGGGGAGCAGAGTCAGACATCCCCGACTTGTATAAATCACACAGAGTGCTGGACAGAAAGATCAAACATTTAGCCTTTCGATGTGAGGTGTATATCATGTTTACGGCAACATTTTCCTTCTGGAAGGTTCAGATGGTAAGTCTGGATGAACAACGCATGGCTAGCCGTGCAGCCGTGTGTTTGTCAGGTTGTGGGGGACTGGGCACAGGACTCGAAAGTGCAGTGTCAGTCAGTAGATTCGATCTGTGCTGCCAAGAATAAGCCACCTCCAAACACAGCCCACACCTGCATGGAATTAATTCCAGCTCTCTACGTGCGATGGGGGAGGAAGCATGAGCTTAATCTGTATCGTATGTCTCGGAAAAGCTCCAGACAGACACCAGCTTGCAGTGAGAAATGAGGATTTTTCAGTTCCTAATGTTTAAAGGGTAACATTTCCTTCGTTTCATAAAACAGAATGAAAGCCTTTTTCAGGACCTGTTTTTAAAGGAAATCTTGAGGGAGTGACTTCTGTAGGCATTGGCTGCTGTAAGGAAAAAAAGATACCAGCAAGTGGAAATATTTTGCCTCAGATCCCATGGTCTGTTAAAGACAGTCCCAGTTTGACATGGTGCATAGGCAAGTTGTTTAAAGAGAGACATAAAAAGCCTCAGCATGAGGGAATCCATGGGAAAAGAGCTGGCAGGCTCTGCAGATATCTGAAATTTACATGCAAAGTATTGAGTACGGGTGCATTTTCTGGGGGTTCATAGTTTTTATCAGATTCTCAAATAAGTCCATCACCCGGAAAAGTTTAGGACATGTTTGCTGCCTTCCCCCAATGTAAATCCGAGACAGGTTAGAAAAACAACTGTGGAAGAACTCTCAACAGTCAATAAAATAAACAGAAGAGACTAGAGGTAGACCTTGACTGATAGTGAAATGGAAGGGGACTTTGCAAGCACAAAGAAGGGGGAGAATTCACACAAAAGACAAATACATTTAATAGGCAAAACTGGAATTCCTTTTACACCCCAAAATATCATAAATAAAATTTAAAGGTAAGCCAGGGAAAGGTTTGCAATAAATACTGGAAGAGGGCAAATGCTCTTGGTAAGAGGATGAACTCTTACGAATCGGAAAGAACAAGTCTCTCCCAAATAGAAGAATGTACGCCAAGAGCAGGAACAATTCACGGAACAAATACAGTCAGTAGCAGCTCCATGCTGGAGCTGGCTGGTCCAAGATCATGTCAGCCAATTCTCTACTTCTCATTTGGTGACATTATGTTGATGGCCTGAAATTGGCCATGGTGGGATTTTTTACAGCAGAGAAATCACTGACAGATCAAGGCTTTTTTGTTTTTCAAGGGGCAATTTAGTGTTACACCATTAGTTAACAGATATGTAAAATGCAGTCTAAGTGTGCCAGTAATCAGAGAGATACAGAATGAGATGAGGTCTGGACAAGATGGAATAAGCCCCCTTCACACCATACCTCCCGCAAATTACAACACAAAAGTCTGGAGAAAGTCCATAGAGCAACTGAGACTCTGAAAGTTGGAGAAAAAAATAAATGGACTGGCTGTCAGACCTCAGAACTCAAGAAACTACCCAAAAGTGAGCTCTTGTTTTTGTTTTTTGTTGTTTTTATGTCTTGGTCTGTGCTCTGGAGAGGTTCCTGGTCTGGAAATGCCAGTATCACCAGAGCAAAAGGAGGCCCAAGGAAGGCCTTCTGGCTGCAGCCAATAGTTGGGGAACAGGGTGACTCAGTAAGAGCGAAATATCTTGACTGTATCCGACCTTACTCCAGTTCCAGGTGGGGAGCAGAAAAAGACATCCCCTCTGCCCCCAATTGGTCACCACATCCTGGAGATGGCAGAGCCCTGCTTCCCAATCCTGCTTACTATAACAGGCCACATCTCTTCCCTGGAACAGAGACTGTGGGCTAAACTTTTCAGTAGATTTCCAATCACCACAGAGGCCAGAAGGAAGAGGAACATTTTTCATATGTCCAAAAAAAAATAGTCAACCAAGAATTCTATATCCAGTGAAAATATCCTTCAGGAGCAAAGGTGAAATAGACATCTTTGGATGAAGGAGAAACAAAGGAGCATGTCACCAGTGGACCTGCTTTAACAGAATAGTTAATGTTTCTCAGACAGGAAAGAACTGATAACAGAAAGAAACTGAGAATATCAGGAAGAAAGGAAGATGAGAAAGGGTGGAAAAATGAGTAGAGGTAGTAGACGGGTCTTCAGTTTCAGAACTTGGTTTTAAGCAACTCTGCTTCATGGTTGAAAGCAAAATTATAGCATCTGAAGTGGTTCTGAGTGCACATAAAGGTAACACTTAAGACATCTATGTGATAAAGGGAGAAGATAAAGAGGCCTCAAAGGGGGTAATGTTTTTACACTTGAAGTGACAACATACCGATACTAGTAGACTGTGATAAATTACATCCATATGGTATAACCTTTAGAGCACCAGCTATTCAGTCAGGTGATTTTGTCCACCAGGGGACATCTGGCGAAGTTCAAAGACATGGTTCCATGTGCAACTGCCATCTTGGTAGAAACGAAGATGCTGCTAAGTGTTCCACAACACACACAACAGTCCCATAGAACAAAATGTTACCCAGCCCCAAATGCCAACAATGCTGAGGTTGCGAAAGCCTGCCCTATGGCAAATTACACAAAGACATATCTTAAAACACTGTAGATCAATCAACAGGGAACACTGAAAAATGTTCAACCAACCTATAGGAATTCAGGAAAGAGGAGCACAATAAACAAAAATCAGAGGGAACAAACAATATTAAAAAGGTAGACAGGTTCTAACACACCCATAATTGCATTAAAAGTAAGTGATCTAAACACACTTATTAAAAGACAGTGACTGACAGAATGGATGACCCAGCTACATGTGGTCTCTGAGAAACTCATTTTCAATACAATGACATAGGAAAGGTAAGAGTAGAAAGGTGGGAAAAGACACATCTTGCAAACATGAATCAAGAGAAAACTGAAGTGGGTATATGAGGATGAGATAAAGTAGACTTTAGAACAAAAGTAAATACCAGAACTAAAGAGGGCCAGGACATAATGACAAAAGAGTCCATTCACCAAGAAAACACAACAATCTTAACTGTGTACCACAAACACCAGAGCTTCAACATGCATGAAGGAAAAACTGATGGACTGAAAAGAGACACATTCATCATTGAAGACATCAACATCCCCTTTGAGTAAGCGACAGAACCACTAGACAGAAAAAAATGAGTTTTGTTTTTTTTTTTAAATATCAATTTGACAAAGCTTTGAAATGGTAAGACTTAGAACCAGCAAAGTCATGGAGACAGAGATGCTCTGTAATAATGTAGAAATACAAATATACATAGGGGTCCTGAAAAAATATTTAATTTATATGTTAAGAGGCTTAAAAGGATTATAGCACTTTTCAACCCAATACTTTCATTTTTAGAAAGTTCTCCTAAGGGAATAATTAAAGTGTCCCAAAATTTGTCTGTCTACATCTTCACAACAGAACTAATTTTAATAGAACTTAGAAACATCCAAACTTGCCCACTAATTGGCAAGTGCTTAAAAAACTATTCTACCTACATATATAGTGCTATTGTTAAAGAGACATGTTTAAGAATTTTTAGTGCTGTGGTAAATAGGAATGATCTTCAGGCAAAAAAGTAGTCTGTAAAGCAATGTACATACAGAATAATCTAATTATGTTAAAAATACACGTGAAATTCTTAAATACAACAATTACTAGAAGTATGACAATGATAACAGGGTTATCAGGGATTATGTCTCTGTGTTTTGCATGTGCTTGTTTTTACTTTCTGCCCACCTCAAATTTTAATCCTGAAGTGATGTCTTATTCATGGTCATAACAAACAGAAACCATCAACTTCCAAAACAGCATAAAAATGAGATAGATGACAGATATGGAGGATGTAATACTGTGCTGCGTCTGGGAGGGAGAGACTTGATGGATGGTAAAAGTCTTGTGAGTCATTTTGAAAATAAAAAAAGGGTAAGAAAGTATGCCCACCAATATTCCTGAGTGACCACCTTTTTTTGTTTTTAAATATTTTACTTATTTGGGGGAGAGAGAGAGAGCACAACCAAGCAGGGGCAGAGGGAGAAGGAGAAGCAGACTCCCCACTGAGCAGGGAGCCCGATGCGGGGCTCAGGACCCTGAGATCACCACCCAAGCTGAAGACAGATGCTTAACGACTGAGTCCCCCTCCCCACCCCGACCCCTGAGGTGACCATCTCTGATTTATTGTGCAGACCCTATTAGTAGCAGCATCCTGTTCTTCTGAGAGTTTGGATTAGGTGGTAAGAGGGGCAGCTGCCTCGGCTATTCTGAATGCACAGATATTCCTGATAAAACACACGTATTGTGACTACACCGAGCATTGTACTAAATGCTTGCCATGGCTTATCTCATTTAACCATCCGAGGAGCTGAGTTATCTGCATTTCACGGAGGCCCTGGCAAGCGGACCAACCAGAGGTCAGCATGAGGGCAGGTCTGGACTTGAATGACATCCATCACATCAGCTGCGAGGGCATACCTGGGCCTGCCGGAGCGCAGGGCTGGCCGGCAGGGGTCTGGCGGGGACGAGGGGTGCACGAGGTGCCTTCTGGAGGGGCGGGAGCACTCGCTGAGGAGAACTGGGCGGAGGGGCGTCGTGGGCTTGGAGGGGCCCGCTGATGTGCACGTTCTGACACGGGGACCATCTCCTGGTATTGCCCTGCAGAGGGGAGCAAAAGCCATGGTGTCACAGGAGTCACCATTCCCCGGGAGGGGGCGGTGCTGACTGGTCGGGCATTCTCCTGAGAGGGAGCCCATCGTTACTTGTGCAAACTTCACAGCTGGAGCAGAAGCACCCTCTGACCCAATCTGGAATAGTGGGTTTCTCCCAGAATTTTAAAAACTGGTTTAATTCATCAACAAATAGGCACAGGACACCTCGGCAGGCGCCAACAAGTATGACGACACAGACTACATCTGAAGGAAAGGATGGAGGAGTTGTGAACTGAGGCAGTGGGTGATGCCCTCCAGGCTCAGGGAGAACCAAGGAAACCCCTGGGAAGGACGATGGAGGCTTCTGGAAGCCGGCTGAGGTGAGGGGCCTGTACCTGGAGGGTCACCACCTACATGGTGCTTCTGCTTTTAGGGCAGATCAGAACAGATGCCTCATGCCCCCCCACCCTCCCTCTTTTCCTCCTTTCTCTTTTTCTAAAAACAACTTAATTGAGGTTCCCGGAAAGACGGCTAATTGCACATAGCGAAACCGGGAGAAGTGGGAAACTTTGACATGTGTCCACACCAGTGAAACCATCACAACGAGCAAGATAATGACATACGCTCACCATCACCCTTGCCTCCCACTCCTCCCCATCTCCCCTTCCCTCCAACTACTGGTCTGCTTTCTGCCACCGTGAAATAGTTTGCATTTTCTAGAATTCCACAGAAACGGCATCATAGAGTATGGACTCTTCTTTTTACTTGGTATAATTATCTCGAGATTCATCTATGATGTCATATATATTAATAGTTAATTCTCTCCTATTGCTGAATAGCATTGCATGTGTAAATAGACCAAAGTTTGTTTATCCTTTTACCTGTTGTTGGAAATTTGGGTCATTTCCCATTTTTTGGCTCTTCAAAAGAAAGCTGTGTCTTTGGCTCTCACCAGTAAAGCTGGTGGTTCTTGCTATATAGTCCCACATTTGGGGCTGAGAGGTGGTAAAGCATATTAGGAACCCAGTTCCTATAAACTTTTTATAGCAACGGAGATAAAATAGCTTATGATTTATCAAATAAGTGATAGTTCTATTTAAAATCATTTGTCATTTCTTGACACCAACACTGTCACTCATAATTTGGACTCTTGTTGAATGAGTCCAATATTCAAAAATTCTCATGCATACGGCAGAAATACTTGATGGGGATACCTAAATATTGGAGTGGACTCTGGTGATAATTCACAAGGAAGCAGGAAAGGTCAGAGCCAGGAGGAGACCAGCAGGTTAAGGACTTGGGGTTTGGACCGGCTCTTTGAAACCACAGGGTAGAGTAGACAGAGCTTACACAGCCCTGAGCTGGAGCAAAAGGGGCCTAGCCATGGGCTCCATGTAACACTTAGAAATGCATGGGGAGGTACAGGGCCAAAGAGGATTCAGACCTTGCTGGCGGCGTCTGAAACCAGAGGAGGGGCCCAGAGGAAGGAACCTGCTTGGGAGGCAGACCCAGTGGGCCTCCTGGGAATTAGGTCTGGGTGTTTGGAGGGATCATGGCCCATGACATACCACATAGCACATCACACCGGGGACACCGCCTCAACTGGATCTCGGAGAGCTTCCATGGGGCAGAGTGGGCCGTGGAAGAAGTGGAAGGAGCCCCCAGCCATTACGTCATGAAGTGGGTGGACTCCACATTTCAGGGATCTGGTCCCATCACAAACTATCTGTAGATCTTTGGGATCTATTCCTACTCAAGCTCTTCTGAGAAACCCATGTCACAAGGCACCCACGAACTTCTCACGTTTGTCAACAGCTTACCTTTGACATGCTGGAATGTGGCAGCTTCCTCATCAGGCCTTTGCTGAGGGGGCCGAGGTGAGCCTGACCAGGGTGGGAGCCGCGAGACGGCCGTGAAGAGCGCACACACCTGCAACACAATCGCGTTACACGTAAACAGTTGCGTTTCCCCTCTGGTTGACTTGACTTTTTCTGATCTGTTCACAATCACGCTCGAAAAAATAATTGACTTATTTTAACTCAATAAGGAAAAATTATCTAACATTCTTACGAGATTAAAAAATATATATTGATTTTTTTTTCCCCAAAGCCACTACTCTGTGAAATTAGTTTTTGCAATTTATAGACACGTGGCTCTGAGACCCCTGGGAGTTATTTGGTAGAAAGAGGCCATTTCAGCAAGATTGTCTTCGAATACATTTAGATCCCAAGCTACCCCAGCTGACGAAAATATTTTAAGATCCTGTGTCTTGCAAAAATTACTAATATAAGGGTGGGAACAAATGCATCAGTGCGATTCAGCCTGCTTACTCATGGAACGAGCAGCAAACAGTCTGAAGGGAAAGGAAAGGAGGCAGCTGGTCTGGCAAAGATTTTAAAAAACCAAAACAACGGTTTTACTATCTAAAAATCTGACCTCTTTCTTTGCTAAGGAAAACAAAGCGAGAAGAGGAGCCGTTGCCTGTGCGTTGCTTGCAAATGCCGTCTCTGGAAAAGATGACCCAAACCCAGCGTACCTTAGCTTCTCAATGGTGGTTTTTTTATCTGTAAACAGCAGGTGAATTAATGTCTTCCTTTTCAGATAAACTACAAATCCAGCAGCAAGAAGACAGAGGATGGCCACCAGAATTCCTATGGTTAAACCGTGGTTATCTGAAACAAAACACATTTTGCTCAGGCAAAGAGAGTCATGATGAAATACGGGAAGTATCAGATCGTGGCCCTCACGGCCCCGCGAGCTCTGAAGGAAGGAGCAGGAATGCCGTGAGTAGATGTACTGATATGTTGGTCTTAGTTCAAAGGTCATTGTCTGAGGTTCAGTCTGCATCGCCAGTGATGCATTTCTGACAACTCTTGATAAACGGGAATGTCGTCTGGCAGGTGGGACCATAGCCCTGACCACATGCTGCCCCCAAACCTCCCACTGCCCCGTGGACATGGTGGCCACAGATGGTGGTAGGGAGCCGGCACGTCCCTGGACAGTGACCTCTCCAGCCCCCATCACAGATACGCTCCTTCCCACGCCCTCCTCCTCTCATTCTTTAGCGCTGGGGTCTGTGTTTATTTTTTTAGACCAAGACTCTACTTCTGGACATTGTCAAAATAGGTGAGAAAGCCCCACAAAATCCATAGCTAAAAGGAAAGGCCCACGGGTTTGCTTCTGTTAGATTTCGTTGTGTTTGTTACGTTAGGGACTCAAGTTACAGGTTTTGGGGGGCAAACCCCTTTCCCTGGGAGGGTACTTTTTATTTTCTCCAAGGGAACATCCCTTTTCTGGGATTTGCTCCCATTTTGTTCAGTACAAAGACACTGAGAAGCCCCCCTGAAGGGTGTGGAAGAGAAGGGAAAGTCAAAGCTTCAGGCTGGTTTCTGGCCACAGAAAGAGCCCCGGGGATGACCCTGCCAGGCTGGAGAGGAGCTGGACCGGCAGCTCCCACTGCTCTGTGGAGTCCTTGAGAGCACAGATGTGGGGTTCATGGGTCTCTGTCCCCCACCAACAACAAGCAGGGCGCGCCTCCCCGGCAGGTGAGCCACAGTCCCCTCCGGCTGCTGGGGACAGCTGCGCAGGTGCCGGTCACCCCCCCTGCTGCTGGCTAAGATGCTCACCGGGGCTGACTGCCAGGGAAAGAACGCCTCCCACCCTGTTTCTGGACTTCATCCCCAACTGACAAGTCCTATCAGGGATGTGTCTCAGCCTAAGTAAGACAATCAACACATGACAGTCTTGATTCCCTTGTTAGTGTTACTGGAAAAGCCCTGCTTCTGGGTTTCCGGCCAAAACGTCATTCTTTTCAGACGGGGGCTCTGGCTAGAGCGCTGTTGTGTCTTCACAAAGCTAATGAATGAAGTGAGCAGCTACAGCACGAGCCACAATTTCCAGCTCCTCGCAATCAATCCGCAAGTCTTAAGCTGATCGGCGCAGCCCTCGAACCGTTCCTACGCCATGAACGTGGCTGCACCATCCGGGCCGCCTGCCGTCGTCTGTCGCAGCGCATGCCGTCACGCCGCTCAAGCCAGCAAACCGGGGCCCCCGGTCCCCTCTCCCGGTGCAAACACCAGGTCCCATGTGGCTCCCCACGTTGGCCCACCTCCAAGTCCCCTGGTCTCCCGTCCCTTGGCAGTGCTCTTGCTGGGCCACGCTGGGCCTGCTCCGTGTCTCTGGGCCCTGGAAGAGAGGCTGGCACACGGCAGGTGCTCGAGAAGTCACAGTCAGGCTGAGGGGCGGTGGGGGCAGGGAGGCTCAGGACAGAGCTCCCCACGCCTGCCTCTTTGTGTGCATTTAAGTGTACTTTCATGCAGTCATAGGGGCAGGGGACCGAGGCACGGATGCTTCCTTGCTCCAGTGAAGGACAGGCGACCTCGGACTCCCTGGCTAATGGGAAGCCCCCACACGCGAGTACCGCGGTCAGTACCAGAGCGTCCTGGCCAATCCCCTCCAACCCCGATGTCGGGGGAACGGGGGCCTGTGCCCCTATCTAAGCAAAAGCTAGAATCCTGCCAGGTGAGCACGACACACGCTTTCTGCCGGCTCCAGATGTCAACTGCAGGGCAGGGAACGTGCTGTGGTCAGGGCGGAGACGTCAGCGAGGAAAGGGGACGCCGGCCCAGGGCTGCTTTCCGGCCCCCCCCACCTCCCAGAAGGAATGCTCACTAGACAGCAAGACTTTCTGGTCCTTTTTGTACTTGCTGCGGGGCCTGGACCTGAGGGCATGGTCGCCTGGAGTCTCTGAGAGGGACGCTGAGACCCGACCGGGTTTAAGGAGAAGGATGATCAGGAACTCATGACACTTTCTGCAGATGTGCCCCTGGGGCAGGTCCTCCCTCTCCCCCCATCCCAGCACTGTCCTCACCGCCTGGCCCCGCAGAGCAGCGTTATGTCTGTCGTCTTTAAGACGTGGTGACGCCACCACCAGTTACAGCAGGACATGAGGACATGGGGTGTCCCCTGTAGCAGCACAGCCACCGAGTGAACGTCTGAGCATCACGGGGCTCAGGTGAGCACCAATTGTCAGCACAAGTGGCCTCGGGGCCGGCCCTCTGCACCTTTTTGTTTCTTTCCCTTTACAAGGGGTGTTGTTCACTTGCCTCTTCCCTGCCTGACAGGTGCTCAGAGAGAGCCGCAAGGCACCTGGAGACCATGCGTCAAGGTCACCCCGGGAGAAAAGCAGTGGGGAGCAAGCGCAGCTGCTAGGAGGGTTTCTTTTTAGGGGGAGAGGGACTTGCTCTCAATCGTAGCTGTGTGGCTTTGGGGAAGTTACTTATCTCCCCCGAGCCCCAGGTCCTTTATTTGTAAGGAAGGAAGAATGATAGTGGCTTGGGCGTGAGGCAAGCGTCTGAGGAGATCGGGCAAATGCAGCCGACGCCCAGCACGGTGACTGCACCGCACAGCTGCTCAGTGCACAGAAGCCTTCTTGCTTCCCCCAGGGACTGCTGGGGCCGCCGACCCAGACTAGGAGGTGACTCTCTAGTAGGCGTTTTAGGAGACATTTGGCCTCGCACCTCTTGGTCCTCCATGCACTGACGCTGGGCTTTACAAAGTCCTTTTATCTCACACCCAAGTTTGTACCCGTTTGGCAGCCCCCTGTCAAAATGACCTTGGCTAAGCAAAGTGTCATAGGTGAACAAGGGACAGAGTCAGCCACTCAGCCAGAGCGGAGTGAGGACCTTGGCAAAGGTCAAGACGGGACAGAGCCTGGACATGGGCCTCGGGCTGTGTCAGGCCCTTGTGGGGGTGCACTGGGCTTCCCCCTGGGGGCGGTTATACCTGCACACCCACAGACCACTGGTGAGCCCTCCGTCTTGTTTGGAAAGATCAGCACCTGCCTTCCCACAGTCCCCCTGATCACTCAGCACCCACTCCTGGGGGCATGCTGTCCCTGCTCACCTGCTCGCCGGACGGGGCCGCTGTCTGTGCTTCCCCCGAAGCCAAACTTGTCACAGAACGGAGGCGCCCAGTGGGCCTCGCAGTGGCAGTTCTTGCGGTTGTTACACACCTGTCCAGGCCACGGGGGAGGGGGACACCGAGAAAGAGGAGTAGCATTAGAACCCGCCCTCCATGAGGGGCAGTGGCAAATCTCTGAGCTCTAATTGGCTACCACACGGAAGCAAAGGCCCTGTGGTCAGAGTTCCCTCGAGCACTGAATACACAGGTGGGACCAGAGCCCAAGGCTGCGTATGTAACAATCTGCCTCTTGGCTGCTGTCAGGGCAATGCTGGAGATTGGGGGGGGGGGGGGCATCCACTGCTTCCCACCCCTTTTCCCTCCAACAACTGCTATGTCCTCGTTTTCTTTTTCTTTTTTACGTGTCTTTTCAAGTCAGAATCTTCCCCCCCGCCCAATGACCACAATGAGAAGCCCCCTCCATGGTAAGGAGCGACCCCGCTTCAGGGCTGCGGAATCCGAGCCCTCGGCCATCCCAGGCCTGACAACCTATGGGCACAGCCATGCCTCCTGCAGACACGAAGTTCGGAGAGGTGGTGGACCCGCTCCGATGTCTCATGCCTGCAATGCCCACCTGCCTGGGGAGTCTCCCAGCGGCCCCTCCTTGCCTCTCAGCCCCGCGGACTGGCCACAGCCGACCAAACCCTGGGGTCTTCGTGGCAGGAAAGGGGTGCTGAGAAAGCAGGAGGATGGGCTTCACTCTGGGATAGGGGGCCAGAGCCCCCCAGGGAGGGGCCAGCTCCAGCTCACCTGGTTAGCAAGGGTGACCGATGGAGGCGGCTCCCCTAGCCTGAGCTGGCCGTCAGACCCCCTGTCATTACTATGGAACTTACGGAGCTCCTGCACGCGCAAGGGGCACAGGAGCTCGGAAACAAGAGGATATTGTTTCTCTGAAAACGGGGGGCATGCTGTGGGCACACTGGATATGGGCAAGTCGCTAAGAAGAGCTTCTGACACATCTGGAATGGGTCACCTGCAAATGACCCTGCAGGGCTGCTCGGACCAGGAAGGATTCCGCAGTCGGGTTGCATCTGAGCATCCGGGTTCTCTTCCGCTTACAGAAGCGAACTGTGCATTGCAGATGACGGGCTTTGCGTGGTTTATATAAGTCAGTGCAGACCTACAGTCAGACACCCATCCCAGAGGCCTCAGCCCTGCATCCGACTATTGCTGGATGGGGCCGAACACATACTTCTCTATTTAAGGCAAAAATAAAATGTTTGGAGTAGAGGTCTCATTTGTGATGTTTTCCTGCTTTCACTGATTTTTGTGTTGCTATTGATGATCCAAACATCAAAAGCCCCAACTGGGTGCCTGGGTGGCTCAGTGGGTTAGAGCCTCTGCCTTCAGCTCAGGTCAAGACCTCAGGGTCCTGGGATCGAGCCCCACATCGGGCTCTCTACTCAGCAGGGAGCTTGCTTCCCCCACATGCCCCCGCCTGACTCTCTGCCTACTTGTGATCTCTTTCTCCCTGATAAATAAATAAAATCTTAAAAAAAAAAGCCCAATTCCTTAAAATAAGACCAACAGTCCAGACAACCTGTGATAAGTTGGAAGCTATATTCCTATAAAGCTAAACCCCTGCGGCATTGGTGACTGAGTGGCCCGGCCTGTGCTGACACTGAGCGTCTTGCCTGTCTCTCAAAGACGCTGTTGCTGACCTACCACCTGCCACACACCTGCGAGGATTCGGGCCCGGCGCTGCCCACTCCATTTTGCACAGTCTCCCAATGCAAACTGGAGTCAGGTGCCCTTTTGGCAGCTGACAGTAGAAAGACTGGCAGCTTTGCTGTCCCCTTTGGAGGCACAGCTGGTGAGCCTGGTCTCACTCGGGGAAGGGCTGTGGTCAAGTGACTCATCACCAAGTCACGGCAACTGTTCCGTCAGTGTGGGCCTTTCCTCTCCAACATGTGGATGGGAGCCCAGGGACGCTGTCAGGTGAGGAGCCCAGGGTCCACCCCCCAGCATGCCTGCTACCTGGTCACGTGATCTTGGACAGGCACTACTGCCTCTTGGTCCCGGGCTCCTTCATAATGAGGCTGCACCAGACTATCTCTTAGGGCCATTAGAAAGAAATCTATGATCCAACGAAGACATAAAAGGATTTTGTTTTATATTGACAAATATTTATATATTTGTATTATATTATAGTTGTCAGCTACACTCGCAGTCAACAAACCGGCCAGAGATGGCATTGCAATCCTTCATGGTTAGAGCACAATCGCCATTTTATGAAAACCCCATAATTCTATGTTAGAATCATTGGTGAGTGTCTGCAAGTTTTAAAAATAGAATTGGGAGCATGATTTCTGCAGAGAGGGTTTCAGAAAAACAAATGAACCCCTGGCATGGCTAACCAAGATTAATATGATTCCCATTGGAAATAATTAAGCCCATCAGAAAAAAACAAATTATGTTTTAAACAGTTAGAGTCCTCTTCTCTCCTAAAAAAATTCTCTGAACTAAAGTAACCACTTTCTTTAGCTGAAATGCATTGTGTGAGATTTCAAGAACACGTCATCAGTATGTTCTGTCTCCCTTGGTTTAACTGCTTTTGGAAGTGTTTCCGTTCAGACCCATGCTCTGAATCTTGGTCCTTAAGAGAGACAGCTCTGTTCGAAACCGTAAGGCAAAATCCTTTACGCAGGAAGGTGAGTTTTAAAACTACTTTGAAGATGACAAAGTCCCTTTTTAAAAATCACAGGATGCTCATCTGAGAGATAATTATGGCTCCATCTGATTTTCTCTGTTAAATAAAAGTCACATTTCTCCTGCTACGTAAAGGTCAGAGAAAATTAGTGTCTTTAGAAGAAAGCACGGAAGCGACAGCTATATTTTTTTAGAAGTTGCAGATTGCAGAATCCTTTACAAACAAACGATTTGGTGCTTTGCTTGCTAGGGACGGGCTACAGGAAGCCCACTGGGCCACTCACCCCTCTTTGGTGACACTGCTTCACACACTCCTGAACGCCGAAGACACTTGTGTTTTGACAGCGACGATTGAGGCAAATCTGCGGAAGGAGGAAAACACGGTAAACGTCTCAGCCCCTTTCCAACCACACGCACCATATCCGTGATCTCAAAAGGGAAAGCAAAGAAAAGTTTGAGGAAGATGATTTTCCTTCAGCTCCTACGGGGACAGCACAGCGATGCCCTTTCCATCTACCTCTGACCTGGATTTGAGCACCTGCTTGTGGACTTGGCACATTTCAGGACTCAGGTCAATGTGGTGCTTCATATGGTTTCGTCAATTAGGAGATGAGGATAACTGATTTTTGTTTAGAGCTTGCAACAAAACCTATGAATTACGGCATCTCCATACCCCCCCAACACTGACCCCCCACCTGCTCCTTCCATTGAAAGATAAAGAGAGAAGAAATGTACCAGCCCTCAACCTGGGGCCTGTGCAGACTCAGAGACTCCAAGAATCCAGGTCCAAAAACCTTTTAAAGGAGATACTGACACATGGGAACGTTTCCAAATTACTGACCCACAAGCACTGTCACTGCCACGAACCATCAAGGAAAAGGCTCAGTGGAGGAAAACAGACAGTTCCCTTGTGTTTCTCAAGCCTTTGCAGGGGTGGTAGTTTCCTAAACCATACCATGCTGGTTGCAGGAGTGTAGTCTTATCTTAAAGGTGCCTAACATACTCCAGACTCAAAGGATCAGACCCTTTATTTCCTCTAAGATGTTACAAATTAGTGGAGGCAGAGGAAGAGAAGTCTAATTTTTAGATTGCAGAAGCATTTCTGATTGAGTAGAACCTCCCTACGGGAAGTTCGTACCAATGACGCACTTTGAAAATAGTGCCAGTTGCCCAGGACAACTCCCAGGGCTGCTGGGAATCTTGGTCAAGGGGACTGTCACATTCCAGCTGACAAAAGAAACTGAGGTTACAGAGAACGCAGCAGGACCCGGGTCAGAACCCCTGCATACGGGTGCCGCTCTCCTCTCAACCCACGAGCAATGAAGGCCAAGGACAGCTTTCAAAGAACTCGTGTTCTGCAGGAACGGAGATGGAAGTGCATTTACTCTTGCACATGGAGGAAAAACCTCATTGACAAATCGAGGCCTTGGAATTTCAGTGTTCAGACGCACCCAGTTCTGGCTTCTGGCTGCTCAGACTACAGTTTAAAATATGAGTGTCATTCTAATGTCAATGCCAGAAAAGAAGCTGACATGTGTGGTTAAGGAGACCCCAGGAATGTACATTGTGTTTCATGTACCATCATCCCATTTCCTCCGGGACAAGACAGTTGTGGCTCAGAGTATATGACTGAACGGGGCTGAGGGCACAGAACTCTTGCTCTGGGGACTTGGCCACGGAGCTGAATCTATCTTTCTATTTTATGACTTTCTATTCTGTGACCTCCATGTTCATGAATGATTTCATAATCATTTTGAAAGTGGGGGTCCTAAAAAAAGGTATGTTGATTAATCCTCTCTCCTAAAATGTTTTATTAACTTGCTTTCATTTAGCCTGACAAGAAAGTCTGCTGAGAAAAATCAATGTGGCAGAATGTTAAAGAGAAACCTCAATTTCTTGTTTTGACTTTTCACTTTTGACTTTCTTTCTAAACCCCCAAGTATCGCTGTCCGCTTTTCCCCCTGCTCTCCAAAAGACCTCCCTTTGGCTTCAAGCTGATTCTCTCTCTCTTCCCCTCTCCTATTCTCTCTATGGGGGTCTCTGAAAATACATATGACTTCTCGCTCTGTCCAGGTGAGAACAAGCCGTCACTGTGCCAAAAACCAAGGCCGCATTTCCAAAAACAATATAATAGGCTACTGTGTTTGCTTCCAAAGTAATTTCCTGGCTGGAAACACTCCTGACGCCCAGAGTGTAGAAATGACTTACTAACACTCAAAGACTGAGAAACCGAGCTTGATTTTCCCAAATCTGCATCTCCATGGTTAGGCCAGGATCTAGGATTTATTAACTTTGCCTTCGAGGTGCAAAGAACTGGATTCCAGAGACAAAGTTCTAGGAAGGAGTAGATTTAGGAAAACAAACCGACCTCCTGAGTCAGTTCCTGGACAGGACGCTTCTCCACAGGCCCCTTCCAGACTTACTTTTATGATGCGAGTGAACATGTGGGTCTTACTTTTCCATCTGCACACTTGGTGCCGGCAAGCACAAGCCCGGGGTCCGGGAGGTCATCGCCCAAGTACACGTGGGTCCCGCGGCACAGAATCCGACCTCCTTCCCGCAGCGGGATGTTTGTTTCTATGGAGACGGCATTGGTACCAATGACGGGCCGGCTGGCACCTCCTTGACACTGGATTTTTCCACATTTAGCATCTCTGCAAGGGCGAGAACAAACAGTCCCCGAAGAGGGCAAGTCTGCGACCGGCTCTGAACCACGTGGGAAGATCAAAGCGATGACGTGCTTGGGCTGCGGGTTCCGTACCTCATCTCACATTTGGCAAATGAACTCTTGGAGTCTTTGCCACAGTTGCCGTACGGGTCACCTGCAGAGTTGACTCTCTCAAAGCAGATCCCGGGGGCAGGTTTAGCACCTGAAACAGAAGTCAAGCAGCACTTCCACCTCCTGCAAGGGTTGCTAATAATTTGTCGCTGACCGGCGCTGGGATTTCAGGTTAAGGGGAGATGGGTTTGGTGTGCAGAGAAATCACGCCTGCACCTTGGCTGACTCCTGAGATGAGCGGGCCAGGGGCAGCCTACCACCCTCGCCTGGTGTCGCTCGTGGTAAAGCCTGCATTTCCTAGCTCATTCTTCTCTGGGCGGCTCTCTGGGCCCAGGGTGCGCAGCCTTTCAGGAGATGTGGCCTGGCTATGGGACCAGACCTGACCCAGCGCAGAAAAAAGGGGGCTAGCTGGCCTCAGGCGCAAGGGAGTGTGCTCTCTTTAATGGCATCTCCTACAATTCTGGTGAGAAAACACACGCTAGAGCGGGCTCAAAGGAATAATGATGACTATGGGGGGATGCAGGGAGAGAGGGAGGGAGCAAACAAGCAACACAGAGATCTTACACAACATTTTCAGTCCTATAAAGCTCCCTCTGAGAGCAAGCCCTAGCGTCAGTTAGGGCCCATGTTAGCAAGGCAGAGAGTGCTCTCAGAGGCCAGCGTGGGACAAACCCCACAGTCATTTTGCACGGAATGACAGTGCCCAGTAGAGAGGCATGTGGGATCCAGGGAGCGCAGGACATGGGCATTCCTAGCACATCTTTTGGCCAGGGAAAGAGTGACCTTGTGCTTTGGAATTCACACGGCCAAAGCTTTAGAGAGTTCTTAGATCCTAGGCAAAGGGACACCTGTTGAAGACGATGTGAGAAATTCAGGAAAATGGTCTATACTCTTCAGAATAAACTGTGCCTTGTGGTGTGGGCTTGACCGACCTTCTTTCCTATACTGGTGTCCAGGTGGGTGCTCTTTCTAGTAACCTTTCCAACTGCCAGGATGCCCACTTCCCAGAACTCACTCTGTCCTTCACCTTTCTCTGCACCCAACTCTGGGGAAGCTCCCTACACTTCCCAAGGTGACAACTGACTTATCTAAGATACCAGTCTAACGATGGACAAGGGAACAGAAGACGTTGTTATTTCTAAAAATTTCTTTCTTTAACCTGCACCTGATTCCTCTTCATCAGGCAGGAGCAGACATGATCCCCCTCTCATTTAAAAAACAACAGACAAATCAAACCAAACAAAACCCTTGCAACAGTTGAGATGGGCTGTGGGTTCAGCCATTGGCCTCTGTGGTGAGGTACTAGAGTCCCGAACCTCTCACTTGCCCATTCTCTGTTTTTTTTTTTTAAAAACCATGTTGAGACACCTCTCCAACTCATTTTTAAGGGTATGACGGCAAACAGGACACAGTTCTCGGTCATGGGAAAAGGCCAGGTCTCTGGCTCGGAAGCATCACAGTCTTTTCCTGGTACCCTGGGTTCCCATTTCTGCTCGCAGCGTGGTTACACCACTGACCTGCTCAGCTTCTGCCTACTACAGGTCCAATTCTTCCATGTCCTCCCACCTTATTCTTGTTCCTCTACCCACTGCAGGTGGGAAGATGGGGAGGGCGTGTCGAGCCTGTGTTCTGTTTGATGGTACTTTGATCAAAATACCTGGATCTAATTGATCAGTTTTAGAAAAACTGGCATCTAGAATATATCAACAACTCAATGGTTGTTTGTGTATTCGCATGGACTCAATGTACTTGTTACTTGCCTATCTGGTTTTCTCTTTCTCTTTCCTTCTTTACTTTTTCCTATTCTTTCCTTCCTTCTGTCCATCCGTCCGTCCATCCATCCTCCCATCATGTTGCGCACTACATTCACACACACAGTTATCTGGCCCTCACTATCTGCCAGGCCCTGGGGGTGTAGGGGTTGACTACTGTGGACAAAGCCTCCTGCTTGCTCTCAAGTTGCAAGGAAAAAAGTGCAAGCAAATGAGTATCTTCCTCTCAAGTCCCGGGTTGGGGAGTGTTATGAAGGAATCAACCAAGTCGGAGCGCCCAGGGGGCTGTTGCGTTAAGCAGGCTGGTCAGGAAAGAACTCTTAGAGGAGGGACAATGAGCTGAATTCCACACCTCAATCCTACCAAGGATCCTAAGAGGCAGGTCTCATTATCCCGTTTTATGGACAAGAAAACTAGAACCCAGGAGGTTAAATATGTGGCTTAAAGCCAGGCAGCGGGGCTGCCGGAGGGTGGAGCTCAGCCTGTCCTCTCTGGTGCTCTGAGGTGTATCAAGGCCCCACCCGGTCTAGGTCCTGCACGGGCCTTGGGGACAGAGAGCAGAAGACCTGAACTGCATCCGCCCCCATTGCTGAGTGGAGAGCCATGCTGGTATGTGTGTGTAGACAGGGCAAGAGCTGTAATGGATACTCTCATGCCGCTCAAGTGATCCCAGACTTAGGCGGATGTGAGATAGGGAGCTCCTTCTACGTGCTGTAAGGCCGATGGAAAAGGCTTCAGTCCTTCTTTCCCTGCCTTGGAAGACCCGCCAGGATAAAGGAGTGCCAGCAGGTCCTGGCGGATGCTGAGCTCCGGAACTGGGGAGGCAGAATTGGTATCTCTCTGCTACTGATGCTGGGTCAATGCTTCATAGGGTCTGTCGTGCTTGCTCTTATCAAGTAATTTATCCACTGGGAAATGTGGTCACTTTAAAAAAAAAAAAAACAAAAAAAACCTTGCTGCTATTTGAATGTGTTCATTGATTAATTTGTTTTCCTGGTAGGGAAAAAAGAGATAAAAGAGATTTTATACGTGTGTGTGTGCATGCATGCGAGCGCGCGCGCGCGTGTGTGTGTAGAGATTTCCAATCCGTTTCAGACACACGAGCTCGCGAACAGCTAGAAGGTAGGATTGGAGGAGGGCTGGACTGGGGTGTGCAGAAGGGTAAGACGAAGAGGGAAAGAGACCAGTTGCCACCACGATTTAAAACAAACGGGCACATTTTATGTAGGAATACCACAGAAAGTGGCTAAAACAGGAAATCAAGCAAGGGGGTACAAATAGTATTTAAGCAAGAATAAAATGTTTAGAAGAGAAAACCAATGCTAGGTCACTGTTTGGGAATGTGGACCTGGAAATTTGATAAAACTGTGTCTTCTAGGGCAGGGGACCTTGGGATTCTAATGCCCCAAATGTCAGTGGGCTGTCTGGCCTGGAAAACCAGGTGTGTGTGTAAATCCCTAGGGGCAATAGAACAGCATTAGTGTTTTCTGATAACTGTGAAGTGCTGTGCGTGCCCCAGTAGGTCACAACACACTTAAAGAGAGTTGCCATTTTCCCACAGAGAAATGGCCCAGAAATGTTGATGGCAAATTTGAATACATGAATTTTTAGCAACATGGATGACAGATTCCAAACTACTACAACATACTATCCATTAACTTGGTGAAAAATATTGAAAAGTCCCATTTTAATAAAGAAATATTACTTTTTCTTTTACTCTCCTATATCATGAAACAAAGCTACTCAATGTCTTTACATTTCTCTTTGGTCTCAAGGTCTTTGGTTGACTGATCTTTGACAAAGGTGCCAAGAAAGCCCAACGGGAAAGAGTAATCTCTTTAACAAATGGTGCTGGGAAAACTGGATATCCATATGCAAAAGAATAAACCAAACCCTTATCTTCTACTGCTGCAAAAATGAAGTAAAAAATGGAGTCACGACTTAAATGTAAGACTTAAAACTTACAGTTTCAAGAAAATATAGGGGAAAAGCTCCTTGACATTGGTCTTGGCAAAGATTTCTTGGACATGACACAAAAAGCACAGGTAACAAAAGCAAAGATAGACAAATGGGAATACATTGAACTAAAAAGCTTCCTTACAGTAAAGGAAAAATAATCAACAAAATGGAAGGCAACCTACAGAATGGGAAGAAATGTTTGTAAACCATCTATTTGACAAGGGGATAATACACAAAATACATAGGGAACTCCTAGAACTCAACAGCAAAAGAAGAAAAAAGAAAAAAGAAAAAAGTCCCAAATAACCAGATTAAAGAATGGGCAAAGGAACTGAATAGACACGTCTTCCAAGAAGACATAAAAGGGCCAACAGTTATACAAAAAGACACTCAGCGTCTCTGATGATCAGGGAGATGCAAATCAAAAGCACAATGAGACATCACTTCATATCAGTCTGAATGGCTAGTATAAAAAAAAAAAAAAGCAAAAGATAACAAGTATTGGCAAGGATGTTGAGAAAAGGAAGCACTTGTACCCTTGTACCGTACATTGTGGGGATGCAAACTGAGATGGCCTTTGTAGAAAACAGTATGGAAATCCCTCAAAAAATTAAAAAAATAAAACTGTCATATCACCAGTGGTCCTACTTCTAGGTATATATCCAAAGGAGCTGAAATCAGGATCCGGAAGAGATTTCTCAACTCCCGTGTTCACTACAACTTTATTCACAACGCCCAAGACATGGAACCAAACTGTGTCCACTGATGGACAAATGGATAAAGAAAACGTAGTAGGCACACAGAGTGGAAGACGACTCAGCCTTAAAAAGAAGGAAATCCTGCCGTTTGAGACAACGTGGATAAGCCTGGATGACATTACCCTAAGAGAAATCAGTCAGATACAGAAAGACAAATGCTGCACCATCTCCCTTATATGTGGAATCTGAAAAAGTTGAACTGATAAAAGCAGAGAGTAGAATGGTGGTTGCCAGGAGCTGGGGGAAGGGACGTGCTTGGGGGAGGCATTAGTCAAAGAGTGCAAAGTTTCAGTTACGCAAAGCAAGTCCTAGAAATCTACTGTACAACAGAGTCTACAGTTAATAATACTCTTATGCTATGCTTAAAATTTTGCCAAGATGGTAGATTCTATGTTAAGTGTTCTCTCTCTCTCTCTCTCTCTCACACACACACACACACACACGAAGAGCCTAGGAAGAAACTTTTGGACATGATGAATGTGTTTCTGGCATCGGCCATGGTGAGGGTTTCTTGGATAAGTGTGTATTTCCAAGTTCATCAAGGCATGTGTATTCAATACCTACGGCTTCTTGTATGTCAGTCCAGTTGAGTAAAATTGTTAAAAACGAGTCTGTTTCCACAGCACATCCTCTGTACTTCTAGCTCATTAGAATGCTGACCTTTTTATTCTGTTGTGATGCTGTCCCTGGAAATCTTATTTTTAGGTACAACTACCCACTCTGCCAACAGGGAGTCTTCTGATTTTGCTTTTTTCTATCCACTCAGCAGGTGTATGTTCATGATCTCCATAGCCTAATCATTCGTCCTATTGCTCGTCAAAGTGATCTTTTAAAAGCTTTTTTACCAGAATGAAAAAAAAGTGGAGGCATGAAGTCACACCCTAGGCATAATTAAACAGGTGATAAATGCCCTTGTCTTTTCTTAAACCCAATTTTGTCAGTCAACCTCCATGAACTTCCTAAAAAGCACGGACAGACGTTCATGAGGTCCGCTGTGCCTTTTTGACTGGGCTGTGAGAATCAAAAGACATGATCGAGAGATTAAGAGGTCAGTAATAAGCCATTCTTTCCGATGCATAGATTTTTGGGGGTTTCCATGCTTTGTATCTGGGCATGTATGGGATCTAAGGAAAACAATGAACGTTTATCACGCTTCAGTTGCTTTCGGAAGGCTCCCCGCCCCCACTTTGGTCTCTCTAACCAGCCAGGCTGCAGAGTTCGAAGAGCGAGGGTCTAGGACTGAGAATAACAGTCTTCCAACCCACCGCACTCTGGCCGGACCCCTCCTAGGACAGCCTGTGCAGTGGGAGAGGCTCCTGGCAGAGCGCTCTGTGCCATAGGCCATAGACTGGGTCCATGGTGGATACGTGCCCAGGGCGAGGTAAATTCACATCTCCCTCGGAGCCTGACTGCTGGAGCTGGCTGGCTGAGGCTCCTGGGCCACTGTGTTGTCTGACATTGCTGACTGCATCCCTCGGGGCCATCTTCCATCACTCCCATCCCACGAGGCTGGGGTCCACCATCCTTCTCTCGTCCATGCCATAGGGGCTGTCCCCTCCTTGGATTTACCACACTGGCTTCTCTCTCTCTCTCTCTCTTTTTAATCTTGTGATGTCCCAAGTCTCTGGCCTCACTGTCAAAACCCAGTGGACAGGGGTGGTCCCTCAGGCCTGCACAGAGCAGATGTGTGCCAAGAATGAGTGACTGACGAGCCGCTGGGGAGAGAGTTTGGGGAAAGCATGTTCTGCCTCAGCTGCCCTCCCTAGAGGAAGCCAGTTGCAATTTCTGTAGAACAAAGCATCTTGGGTAGGTGAATCCTGTCCCCTGGCTCATCTTTCCCACGGCTCTGGATTTTCACTTACACATTTACATCAAAGGAAGTATTACCACGCTGTCCAGTGAAGAAAGAAGACAGAAGGTCATCAGGAGACAGGTTTTACAAATATAGGCAAAGAGAAGAAACCGTATGGGCAAGACAACCAGAAAGAGGGCTCGGCGCTGACCCTGGGAGCAGAAACAGCCCTTGCATTCCAAGGACACATCATTAAGGAAGAAGGACACAAGCCCCCAGAGACAAGTCCTGAGCACCTCGGCTCAGGCCAGTTCCGAGAGTGGAGTAGGGGCCAGCCAAGTGTTTCATGGGGCTCTCTCACTTAGAGACAAAATGGTCGATACTTTCAGAAGCGTAAATGACTTCTCCCCACTGGGAAGAGGTCAGGAACGCACAGAGACTAGGGTTCAAAGTTGCCACACTTAAAAGTGTCTGTCTTCACGTTTTCACGAAGAGACTTCACGTCTGTCTCTCGGAAAAAATGACAAGAGTGTTCTCATTGCTACCACCACAGCGCATCAATTTACAGCCTTTGAATTCTTAATAACAGAACACTTAGATGTTTTGCCATTATCCAAAGATAAAATTTAGCCTTTCAGAGGGAATTTTGACATCACCCTGTATTTTACAATTACACAGAAAGTGAAGGATTTTAATTACCAGTTTTATCTTCAGAGGGATAAAACTTACATTTGTAATTGTAGTTTGCAAGTTCCAATGTCATTATGTCTTTTGAAAGAGAGATGATGACATCTTGCATTAAGTTCACAATTTACTTGATCTAATCTTTTCCTTAAAATGACTCTATTATGCAAATGCACTTCTCAGGTTTGGGCGCATGGGCTCCTCCCTCTCTGTCACTAACTGTCCCACCCCCACTTCTCAGACCCACAGACAAAGCCACTCTTTGGCAAAACTGAAGGCTGTCCCATTGTTGTTGTACTTCTCCCTTTCTCTACTCCAAACTGACCTTTGCATTCAATGGAAAATGAAGCCCAAATGAACAAGTTTTATCACTTCCTTCTCATGCTGCGGGAAGAAGGGGAGACTCTCCTGCCTCTAGACAATAGGGCTCTTGGCAAAAGTCTCTTCTCTTCCCATCGCTCGTCACCAGAGTTGTGGCTGATTAGTAAATGTACTGCCCCAGGTGTATCATAATAACGCAAACTCATTTAAACCAGCCTTGTAGATAAACACTGAATATTTACCAGCCCATAAAAACTGTCTGGCCGGCTCACACTACATAAATCAAGCGACACTATTTTCTGGTGAGTGATAAAATAGATAAAACTAACATATTTCAGGACTTCCCTGATGCAAATTGTTTGTGGCTCTAGACATGTAGTTATCCGTAAGATTAATTTCCAAGTAGCGCTTTCAGTAACCATGGTTCAGATAAACAACGTTGGCAAAAGTAAATTTTCTGCCTGAAGAAAAATATCCAGCTGTATTTCAGAAGGAATAAAGGTCATGTCACAGGGACAGAAAATCTTTGTGGCCATTAAAACCAAACTGGACTAAGGGGGTGTAGCACAGGCCACAGTCTGAACTGCAGGTAACATTTCTGTGCCTGACACCAGCCCCTAAGGCCTTGAGATACAACATTTGTGGAAGAAGAATCGGGGGGCCAGCGGCGGGGAGGGGAAGAATTTAAACTCCTCGCCAACAAGAACATTATCAACACTACTTAGGAAAAGAAACAAATGAACGAAAACCCCAAAAGGTATTCTAAAAGGGTATTACCTTGCTAGCGAAGAGTTGGTTGCAGGCATATGTTTTGAATTTTCTATCATTCTATTTGTAGAAAGATTTGGAAGCAGGATTAGTTTATTGAAATCCAACGCCGGGTTGAGAAAAGTCCATTTCAAAAGGGAATAAGGGAGCTGGAAGGGAAGGCTCTGTGCGGCCAACGCGCCGACAGCCAGGCCTGGAGACGGATGGACATCCTGAGCGTAACTGGACGTTTCCGGAGGACTTGACAGTTCTCTCCAGTCACTGGGGCGCGCGTGGCACGGGCCAGCAAGCAGGAGCCCGGCGACCCTGGAGCTCTGAGTCATCGGGCCTCAGAGGGGAACGAAAATGGCCCTCCAGCAAATGTAGTCCAGAGCCCAGAGCATTTGCGAACCGTGGGGGAAATGAAATATGGCAGATGTGTTCCTGACAAGAAGCTCTCCCTCTCTGAATCACGGCTAATCTAAACCAAGCACCGTAACGCAGCGTCAGAAGGCTCTCAGCCCCGTGCATCTTGCTGGCTGGGGGCCTGGCTGTGGAAGTCACCCCCACCCCCGGGATCGCAAGGGTCACATCCCGACTCTCCTCCAGGTCCAAGCGAGAGCGCAGAGGGACGCTGGGAAGTCTGTTCCTCTGGCAGAATCAGGTTCTCGAGTCAGCAGCATCTGGTAAGAGCTGGACACCGAGGAATATGTAATAAATGAGAGAACGGGGTGAGAAGTGAGGCTCTCTGCTCTCCAGGTCGCAATCCAAGCTCTGGACAAGCCCAACTGCCTGCAGTTCCCTGGAACGCCCCCCCCCCCGCCCCCGCTGGTGTTTCTGGGCGCCTTGACCCCTGCTGTTCCACATGCAGGAAGTACCCTTCCCCTCCCACCCCTGCCAAACGGTGTCTCCAGGGCCACCTCATCTAGGACGCCCCACTCCATGCTCCGCCACTTCCCAGCACTCACGCCAGCCCCAGGACACAGGCTCATTGGTCCATGACTTCCTGTGGGCTCAGTCAGAGCCTCCTTCTAGAGTTCAGACTTCCGAGGCGCCATACACAGAGCACACAACTGCACGTGATGCAGCACACACAAGAGGTCACGGGCTGTGTTCGAGGACAACAGGATACCCGTGGTCTAGCCCAACTACAATCCCCAGTTTACAGCTGAGGCCTGAGGTCGAGTAGTCTGTTGAAGGTCACCTCGTTAGCAAGTGGTCGGTTCAACGCCCGTGGTAGACAGATAATGGCCCCTGAAGAGTCCCACATCCTAATCCTCAGAATCTGTGAGTATGTCCCCTCACATGGTAAAATGGACCTTGAGAATGTGATGAAGTTAACGATTTGGGGAGGGGTGTTTCTCCTGAAGGGTCTGGATCAGAGCAACAGGATCCCAGGGCCGTTCTAAGAGGGGGATGGGAGGGTCCGACGTGGAGAAGAAGATGGGACAGCAGAAGGAAAAGCTGGAAAGAGGTCAAGATCAGCAGATGCGTGCTGCTGGCCTTGAAGATGGAGGCGCGCCGTGAGCCCGGGAGAGCAGGAGCCTCAGGAAGCCGCAAGAGGCAGAGAAGTGTCCTCTCCCCATGAGCCTGCGAGAGTAACACTGCATCATCAACACCACCATGTGAGGACTTCCAAGCCACAGAGCTGGAAGATGACAGATTTGTGCTGGCGTATGTCACCACGTTTGTGATGATTCGTTCCAGCAGCCACAGGAAACTCGTACTGTGCCCCTGAACTAGACAATGGGCAGCTGCACAGACACAGAAGGAAAGAGCACACTGCATTCCCAGAGGAGGTGGTCAAAGGCCCTTCTGAGGACTGTGGGGGCCGCGGCTGTTTCTGACCCTCCCGAGGAAGTGTGTCCAGTGATCTGAAGGACCGAGAAAGGATTGGCTGAAGTACAGCGAACCTGGGAAGTCATGGGGCTGAGGTAGGACCCCAAGCTCGTCACTTCCAGGAACTCTGAGCACCCCTGATGCCAGGGAGGCTTAGTCTATGTGCAGTGACTCTCTCAGTCCTTAGGGGAGGCCGGGGAGAGAAGAGGCAGGCTGGGAGCTGCAGACCCACAGCCCTCTACAGCAGCTGGTGCAGGCCCCCAGGCGGTCTAGGCCACCCCCCTCACCAGCCGCCACAGGGAGGCTGAGAATTCAAAGGAGGTAACGTCCTGGTGCTCTTGCTTTTGAAAAGCTCAGGCATGACTCAGGTTGTCAGTGTGCCTGCCTGTCTGGCTCACTCTCTCTGGTCCAGCAGCTTGAGAAGGACTAATCTGATGAGATAATAAATACCAGCCTTGGTCACCAGGAATCTGAGGCGTGCGGCCAGCTGAATCACACAGTGGCGGTGGCGCGGAGAGAGCCGCGGAGTTCCATCTGACCTCACTTGGGAAACAGGGCCAGACGCTGTAATACTGCAGGGCACCAAAGAGCATATTTTACTCCAAAAGCTCCAAGTGCTGTGTGTGCTCTGGCCACAGAACGCTTTTTTGAAAGGGAGCATCGTAACATCCCCTGTAACTCAAGAAGCGGGGAGATTGCAGAGTCTGGAGAAAGGCTGGGAAGGACTAGCCCCGAGGGAGGCTTTAGGCCTCGAGGGCTGGGCCTAAAGCAGTAGCCACTGTCCCAAAGTGACCTCACTTGGCAGAAAGGTGTCCGAAGTCACGAAGCCATTCAGAGCCCATCCGGCCGCCCGACGGTGTAGAGCGAGTGCCTTCTGTGTGTTTGTCACCGCAAGGCACTCACCCAGTGGGAGACGGAGAGATCTCACCCTGGCCTGGGGTCCCCTGGCCCAGCTGGTGAGGAGGCCACACAGAGGGCTGGGCAGGGTCCAGAGATGAAGCACAAGGCCCCAGATACCACAGGACCCCCACCTCCTGTGCCCACGGACCCATGAAATCTGAGGAGCACTGGGAGAACACCCCACAGATATGACGAAAAGGCCGCCTCAGGCCCTCGATGCTGCATCTGTGCTGCTCCTCTCGCCCCTCAGGGAGGCCCAATAATGGAGGGGTATCTTTGGCTGGTGGGGCGGTGGGCTCCGTGACAGACCTGACCCTCAGAAACCTCTGTCCCCGTTCTCCCTGCTTGCTCACGGCTTTCATAGCACACTGAAAACCCAAGCTATGAGTATCTGCCCTAGTTTACTGTCTTCCTCACTCCTGAAACCAAACCCTCACAATGAACGTCTGACAGAGGCCCATATCAGATTTCCCTGCCTCTGGAGCTTGCCTGGCTCTCTGTCTGGCTGACCACAGTCATCTTGCCACAGCTGGTGTCCCTGGCCAGCGCTGAGGTCATGTCTGCAAGGCGGCGGGAGGGACAATGACAGGCACGGTAGGGACCGCACTCTTCGAAAGTGCTCTCCATGGGATTACTGGAATCCTGGAGCTGGACAGAGGCGGCAAACCCTGGGATGGGGAGTCCACTGGGCCCTGGCTGTCCCCCAGGGCCCTGGGCCTCTGGCCCCCGAAGATGGGTCAGAGGAGAGACGTGTCCAGGGGTACTGATTATTCCCTTTTGCATCCCAGCATCTGTTGGGACAGTAGAGCTTTGTTCTAGACCTGGTCTTTGGTGTGACTGCATGTGTGCATTTTCTATGGCCTTTGGGTCATCTGGCCTCGGTTCAAATCCCAGCATCACAACTTCACGAAACTGACTTCCAGTCTCTGACTTGGGGCTTTGGTTTCTCTAAACTGTAGCCATTGTCCCTATCTCTAAGTTGGGAGTCAGAAGGGGCAAGTCATACTGTGCATTGGGCCTGGCTTCCCCTACACAGGAAGCAGTGAGTCGACAGACTCTAATTACCCCAGCAGCTGCTTCCTAGCTACCTGCCCGCCCTGGTGCCTTTTTTGGAACACACAAGTCCATTACTCAGCTTTTAGAACCAAAATGGCTTTCAAAAATCTTAAACACCTGTGTCCATGTTCTTTCTCTGAGCTCTGGTATCCAGGCCTCCCATCCCAGCAGTCCCTTCTGTGTGCCTTCCCAACCCAGGGCCAGTTTGCTGCTCCTTGCATCAGGAACAACCTCTCCCTGTCCCTCCTGGTCACAGACAACTCATGCATCCAGTCTGCAGTGACTCTCTTTGGCACCCCCAGACTCCGGCTGGGGTCCTTGTTTGAGCACCAAGAAGCACTTACACATAATCAGAGTGGATGGAAGGTTCCAGCTGTCTGTCCAACTACCTGTTAAGCTATCTGAGGCCAGGGTTCATGGCTGATTCTTCCCTGTCACTCCCTAGGGCACACAGTAAGTGCTGACACATCTCTCCTCATTGGACCACAGTAAGCCCTCAGGAGAGGTTCTAGGAAGCACCCATTTTTGCCTGCCTAGTGCCCAGCACGGCCCCAGACCTACCAGGGAGCCAATCACTGCAGCTGAATGGAAGGGAGCTTTGTAGATGGAACACGAAAGGAGTGGTGCTTCTGGAAAACAAGTGAGCTCCCCAACCCCACTGCTCTGAGCCCACTGGTGGCAGCCACCTACCTGGTCCCCAGAGCGTGATGCACTGCTGCTCGTGGGTCTGACAGATGCCGTTGTAGCAGTAGCCGTCCACCCCCTGACACGGGTGCCCATCGTGCAGGTACACGTTGGCGGGGCAGTGGGGGCTGGCCCCCGTGCAGAACTCTGGGAGGTCGCAGGAGTTGCTGGAGTCCCTGCACGCTGTTCCCGCAGGTTTGAGCTGGAAGGAGAGGCTGTTTATAGCACGTGTGCTGCGGGAAAGGGGGAGCGGCTGCCCAGCAGTGCCCCTGGGGCAGAATGGAGCAAGGCCATCCTCATGAAGCCGCACATAAAAGGGCAAGGATTCCAAAGCAAGAGAGACCCAGAGAGTCATTAAGTAAACAGAACCTTGTCCTGGGCTCTGGGGTTCACCTTGTGACCCACCGAGCTCTAGCGGGGGAGCTAAGACGGAGTTTCCTGCGAGCAGAAGGCCAAAATCAATTGCTTAATTTAGAAAGATATAAAGTCCACCCTTGGAATCTTTGAATCAAAATCTCGGGCTTCCAGATCTCGGCTCTGAGTAACGAGACAGGCCCTGGAATTGCCAAAATGAACCCAGTCCTGGTGGCAGGAAGAGCCAAAGCCGGAAACTGGTGCGGTGGGCTGGGCTGGCCAGCTGGTGCCCTGTTAGGAGGACGGCAGGATCCAGATGTTGACGCGACACCCCTGGAGGAGCCCACACGGCTTCTCGGCCCCGCAGGCAGGTGCTCCTGGGGTCAAGCAGGGGTGGAGTGACAAGGGTCGGGCCCGGCTCCCCAGTTGGTCCCATTACTGGGGACATCACGCACCTCCAATGGCACAACAGGCACATTTAACACTGAGCCAGAGTTTTTCTGGATGCGTTGCTTTCACCCCACAAATAAATAACTTATCACAGCTGATGTAGCCCTCAAGTGTGCGAGGGTGATGGTGAGAGGAGGTGGTGGGGGACACCGGCTTGTGCGGTCAGGGGCCACCATTCTCACAGCCCAGGTGTCCTGTGTCCTGCCCCAGAGAGGAACCCGCGGGGCCCGGGGGTGGCCTCGGGCCGAGAGAACTCACCTGGCAGTCTCGGCAGCACAGCCCGTGGGCACACACGGCATCCGGCTTCAGGGTGCACGTGCTGGCGTTGCAGCAAAGATTCACACATCCCTGCAGAGGGGGGTGCGCTCCATGTGACACGGCTGCAGGTCACAGGGGACAACTACTCACAGAAGGCGGGACCCATAAAGGGAAGGAAGAACCAGAGGGCCTGGCCCTTGAGCTGAAAACCAGCCTGGCCGAGAGGGACTTCATCTGTGACAAAACCCAGCCTCTGGGAAGTGCTTCTGAACGGACGGGGTGAGCCCCCGGGGAGAGTCCGTGGCCCTCAGTGCCTCTGGAGGGGTGCAGGCAGGGAGCCTGCAGGAAGCCTGGCTACCGAGTCCGGCCACGCTCGCGGATGTGGCACGTCTCCCCACAGCGAACTGTATCGGGATCACCAGCAAGCTTGGAGCTGACTTAGAAACACGCAGAGACGTGCACCAACGGAACTCTTTCCAAGACTGGCCCTCTTCATCCGGAGCACGCTGGCAGGGCGTGAAGTCCCCGGTTGTGTTCGGACCACCATTCGCCGAGATCCCACCAAATGCTGTAGCCAAGACTCCTGCTCGGCCCAGCGGGGCTGCCCCACCTGACAAGGCACCTCGCAGGTCGGAAATGCATAACGACCTAGATCACTGGAAGGTCCTGTGCCCACTGATTTGCAAGGGATTTAAACAGTTAGATCAAATATTACATGCATTGTTCTCTCTGAAATGAGAGAAAACCTCCTTTGCCAAGCTGTTCTTCACAAGAACCTGCTTTTTTTTCTAGCAAAAAACCCTACAGGGGATGGACATCTTCGCTTAGCTGTCTACAAAAGGTCTACGCATAGTGCCTAGCGTAAGCATGAAGTCCTAGGACTTTAGGATATCCCAATAACCTGGACTTCACACATTTTAGAAGAAACTGAATTATCAGAAGGAAGAGGTCAGGGGCACCTGGGTGGCTCAGTGGGTTAAGCCTCTGCCTTTGGCTCGGGCCATGGTCTCAGGGTCCTGGGATTGAGCCCCGCATTGGTCAGCGGGGAGCCTGCTTCCCCTTCTCTCTCTCTACCTGCCTCTCTGCCCACTTGTGATCTCATCTGTCAAACAAATAAATTAATAAATCTTTTAAAAAAAACAAAGAAGGAAGAGGTCATAGGGTCTTTAGGATTAATTTATCAATGTCCTTCTATTTAGTATATGACATGAGCAGAAGAATGTATACACTATTAGCTAGAGGGAAGCCAACCATGTACTGTTTTAAGAGTAAAGTCGTTTAGTCCTGAAAACCATCTTCTGCAAATGAGTTTATCGTTAGGATTATAAACACAATTAACAACATTTTGTTGATAATCCAGAAGGTTTGGGACTATCCTAGATCTCTGAACTGTACCCTGTGTAAGACTGTGAATTGCAGAATTGCTCTCATGTGGTGTTTATCATTTGCCCCTGTTACACATACATCCAGAGTTATTAAATTTTAAATTTGCTCAAGGACTTTATAAACATCCGGAGTATATAACATATACAATAAGATAAAAGTGCCAACCAGAAGTCATAGCTGTAATTTTCAAGACGGCAAGGGTTTCTAACTCATGGACTTACAATCTTACAAAATTTAGGAAGTTGTTTTTTTTTTAAAGGAGTTGACTGATTGCATTCCTGATCAGTATCATCAAATATACAGCAGTGTCATGCTGCGCATTAAGGTCTAAATGGCTCTACTAATGACACACTAACCAAATCACAGATTTCCCCGAGCTTCTAAGTTAAATCAGCCCTCTGAAAACTGGGTCCTAAGATTCGTTGAGAACTACCTCCCCCCACCTCCGATCAAACCACCAGATACTATAAGCAGCCGCTCAAATGGAAACGCAGCCAAGCGGCATGGCTTTGACTTCAAAGGGGATTGATAATGTGAGAAAGATAACTAAGTTTAATGGATATTTGCAGGCTACTGGCGTTCTATTGACTTTAAACAAGGAGGCAGGGCTGCTTTCCCAACCCTGTTAGCCGGATGAAGGAGTGAGTTGTCAGGACATCCTTATGGTGGATGTAAATCCATGCCCTGCACGGAAGGCTTCAGCAGCCACTTGCCTTTGTCACAACCCAGGATCTCTTTCTTCCACAGGACTGTACTTATCAGAAGAGAAACATTCTTCCTCTGCTGATATACATATTAACTTAGCACTCAATAGCAGAGTTCAACAGAGCCAATGAACACTAGGTCTCCAAAGAAAAAAAGAATAATGAAGCCATTAGAGGATGCTGCAAAGACCCTGTCATTCTTGGGTGCGGGTGGTGGACCCGGTTCTTCACTGCAGCGCACTGGCATGTCTACGGCACTGCTTCTTGAAAACAGTGGAGGTTATTTCTGGGAGCAAAGGGGCAGAAGCCGGGTCCACTTGTGAGCTGGGGAAGTTGTTCTGATCCCATTTGCTCGCTGATATGGTGAGACACCAAGTCCCTCTATGGGTGAGGGGGTATGCGGGCCAATAGAAGCACGGGGGTAACAAGTACTTCCAGTGCCTGAGCGCTGGGGACAGACACAAAGAGCCCTGGCGAACTGAGCCCAGTTGTGACTGTAAGTTTTGGCCGCAGCGGTTTGGAAACTGGGTCCTGTAGGATGCTACCATGTTAGACGCAGTTTGAAAAGCAAAAGCTGTAGAACTGCAAATTGAAGCAAAAGTCTCGTCCATGACTTGGACAGTCCGTGACTGTCCAAGAAAGAGTTCTTGGACAAAAGGATTTTGGACTAGGAGAATGCCAGTTCTCTTCAAATATCAAGAAATTACCCTGTGAAGTAAGGACCTGAACCCCAGACATATCCAGTTGGGAACTATGTGCAGGTGGAATGTGGCTGTCCACGAGGAAGGAGTCGGATTTAATCGGCGCTACCCTGTGATACTGCATCCTGCCTGGAGAGACAGTAAGCACCCTCCCAAAGCTGAACGCCTCCTCGATGGAGGTGACGTGGAGGGTCACGGCCATGGCTGGCCAGTTGCGGGCACTCAAACATTTGCTGACGTGATGGTGGTGGGGTACTGGTGGCGGGGATGGTGCTGATGCTGGGGATGGCAGTGATGAGGAGGACAGTGGTTATGGTAGGGTGATATGGGAGGGTGATGATGGCGGGCGAGGGTGGCAGCAGGGCCGGTGTTGATACCGGAATACGGAGCGAGTCACTGCTAATGGTCATCCTAAACCTGAGAGTTCATGACTCTAAGAAGAGCTGTCAAATTTATTTAAATTAAACAAGCAATTACGAGGAGTTCAAATCAAAGACAAACCGTTTGAAGTCCGCATGGCCTCTCCTGAGAACTACGGGTAATTTAAACTAATTTTGTTTTTTTTCTTCTTCAGGTAATTAACAAAAACTCTATGGAATTTCCCCTTTGCATGCCCCATCCCATGACAGTTTCAAGTGCTCCTCCACTAATCTGAAGAAGAGTTTCTACAGCCCCATGCCTGAGGTCTCGCTCCCGCACAGCCATCCTCCCCAGCACATTGGGACCACAATTCCTGCTGCTCTGGACCAGAGCTGCTATCAGAGATGAATCCCGGATTTGGAAAGGGCACACATACATTTGACAGGACCGCCCCTACAAACCCCATCCCCTGGTACTTATTCACTCCTGACATTCTTGCAGAAATGGCCAGACTGAGTCCAAGATGGGTCCCGCTGGTTTGTGAAACCACAGAGACTGGGAGATTAGGCAGATGAAGGAGATTCTACAATCAGTTGCCTGTCTGATAAACCCAGGAATCCAAGGTTTCTGCCTCTTTCCTTCCACCCCAGCAACCCCCTTCAGAGCAGCTCTCCCAAACATGCTCTTCCTGAGCCCTCGCCAAGCCTGTCTGTCCATCCAGTGAAGCCCGCCTTGAACCCGTCTGCCATTCCAGCTGGCATCGGCTCTCGGGGAGGGGATCCCACATGCAGAAGTCTTGCGATACAAACAGCTCGCTTTGATTTATTCTAAACACAACCTCCTCCGAGCTTCCAGGAGGCACTTGCTTTTACCAGGAGGTTTCACTGTGTCCTGTCTTTCTCTTTCCTGCTCAAGATCATTCAGAGATCAGAAAGTGGGTTGTTATAATTTTTACATTGATTAACTTTATCTTGGGCCCTACAGAAACAAGAAATTTTCCTGACATTGGCTGGGAAACAGGGTTAAGTAAGCCCTTTGCTGGATAAATCTGTTTCCTGCTTTGGCTTATTGCTTCTGAAAGCTAACGAGGGAGGAGGCAGAAGCCCAGAGCCTCGGCTCGTGCATACAAAGGTGACCGTGCATCAGGCAGAGATGCAACGGGGGCGGGAGCTCTTCGTTCAAAATGAATGTTGCTTATTCAAATTCCCCTCTGGTTGCTCGCCTTACAAAGAGAAAGAAATGACGCTTATTAGCCATCTGAGGCTAGCATTCCTAAGCTTTCTTCTCTGTTAAACTCAAAGCTAAATGCTTCTCCATTGTTCTTGTCCTCAGCTCCCCTCACCTACACAGTATCCTTCAACACAGAAGATTCTTTAACATTTCCAACCAGAGCCACCATTGTCACAATTCAAGAGAGCTACCTTGGCTTGTGTGGCTGCTTGAGGTGGCCGTTTAGGACTTTGCCTCCCGAGTTTCTAGCACTTTCATTCTGCAGCATCCTTCTTCCACACACACACTGCTTTGTGAGCCACGGCCACAAGACCACGGTCCCGGGACGAGTCTCTTACCTCGGGCTCCCCGCAGTCACACTCCTCCCCTTGTTCCACATAGCCGTTCCCACACTTCTGGCCCCCAAAAGACTGCTTCACTTCCGGCAGGTTGAAGAGGCACATCCCCACGCCCTTCTCCAGGCTGACCTCCAGGTCCTTCTTGCTACAGCTGCTGAACACCATGGGGAACGGGAACCTGTGGAAAGAGCTGGAACAGTCAGCTGTCAAGGCACAGGACAGGCAGGTGTTCATGGCACCCGCTGACGATACCTGCCCACATGTCCACTGTTCATCCCCAGGAACAAAGGCTTAACGACCTCACACAAAATGAGGCTCAATCTCATGACCTTAAGATCACGATCTGAGCCGAAACCAAGAGTTGGACGCTTAACCGACTGAGCCACCCAGTTGCCCCAAGCAAACTATTTTTGAATGATAAGCAAATAGAGAATATCTGAAGTTATACTTAACCCAATGGCTCTTCCTCCAATAAACAGTAATCAGTGAGTTAAAATGATTACAAATCTCCAAAGGGAATTTGATGGCACCAAATATTAGATTCCTCTGATACAATACAATTCTAATCGATGTATATTTGAAAACGTTTACATCCAAACAGCCACTGGTTGCAGAATGTCCAGTGAACTGTTGAGGTCTTGGTTTAAGGAGTCAAAGAACAGTTCATTCATCTTGATGAAAAATGTGCCAATGGACCATGAACGAGGTATAGAAGCAACTCCCCAGCACAGTGTCAAGAACTCACGGACAGGATGTATCTATCAGCCCAGTGATTACTAAGATGGCGATTTCTTCAATTCAGTCACAAGGAAAAGAAGGACATCAGGAAGATGCTTGGCACAGCCAAGCTCATCACCCTACTTCCTAGGTACCAACTCTGCCTCTGAGCTTTGGGTGACAGCAGAATTAAAGTTTTTGGGTAGTGTGTTCACTACTCTTTCATGGAATCACTTACCCACTTCCTTACTCAAGAAGGAGTCTCCAAGAGTCTATGATAATCCAAGCTCTGAGGAGGATCCCAAATGTGGTTGGAGCCCTTCCCACTGTCCCCCTGTAGGGCCTTTGCCAAGGGAGCTACGGGACACACCCATGCCCCACACCCCCTCTCCATCCATAGAAATAAACTATGGACGCATATTTACATATGCATAAATATACCACGCATACTTATCCATCTAACATAGGATTCATATAAAAATTATAATTATATTCGGTTAACATATCTACATATTTTCAAAAATAACTAATATTGAGAAACTTCTTTAAGCTGGGTGGCATGGCGGGTGCTTTCTCAGTAATATTTCTTTCTCCCTTTATACTTTTTTTCTTTTGGACTTAAAACTTCCAAGAAAACCAGTGAGACATGTAGGACTGTTCTCATTTTGCCAGCAAGACGAAGGGTTGCTTTGTGAGTTTACAGTTAGGGGATGGAAGAACCCGGATTTGATTCCAAGTTCAGTTATTTCAAAACCCATTTCCCTCATGATGGAGGTCCGCGCACACTGCATTACCTGGAGGGGACGGCCAGAACATGGCCAGTGACCAAGACACCCTTGATGTGCTGATTTAAACACGAAGGACAGGGGCGCCTGGGTGGCTCAGTGGGTTAAAGCCTCTGCCTTCAGCTCAGGTCATGATCCCAGGGTCCTGGGATTGAGCCCCGCATCCGGCTCTCTGCTTGGCAGGGAGCCTGCTTCCTCCTCTCTCTCTCTGCCTGCCTCTCTACTCACTGTCTACTTGTGATCTCTGTCTGTCAAATAAATAAATAAAATCTTAAAAAAAACCACAAAGGACATAACCTCCCGCTGCCCACCATATGCCTGGATTGGTATTTCTCCAAGTGTGGTCCTCCCATCAGCATCACTTGGAAACCTACTGGAAACGCAAATGCCCAGGCCCCACCCAGACCTACCGAGTCAGAAAAACTCAGGGTTGGGGCCCAGCAACCTGTGTTTTAATTAGCCCTCCAGGTGATTTAAAAATAGAGGTACAATTCACATAACAGAGTCCTCCATTTAAAAGTATGCCATGTAGTAGCTGTTACAACATTCATAATATTGTACCACTGTCCCCACTAGGAGTTCCAGAACATTTATTTTCCTGAGCCCCCAAACAAAGCCCGTACCCATTAAGCCATCACTTCTCATTCCCTCCTCCCCACAGTCCCTGTCAACCACCAACCTGCTTTCTGTCTCTTTGGATTTGCCTGTTCTGGACATTTCATAGAAATGTAATCATGCAAAGTGACCTTTTATATCTGGCTATTTTCACTTAGCATAATGTTTTCAAGGTTCATCCATGCTCTGACATTATTTATCAAAATTAAGGTTTGAGAACATCTGACCTAGATTTAAAACTGAGAGGTCATAAAGGTAATAGGGATAAACCCACATCTACTTAGGTCAGAAAATAAGAAATACAATCTAGGTGCATCAAAGGTCACCTTCCACGCACTCAAATTAGAAATTGTTCTGTTTTACACCGTGGTTCCATTCTCTAAGGAAAAAAAGCCCAAATGTACAGCATTTTGAAAACATTATGTACTTTTAGGCAGATGCTAAAAATTCCATGAGTATCTATCTGTCTTTTAAAGCCAAATGCAAATCATGAATACATTTTCGGAAATCCTTCAGTGTTGCACCAGAATGATGAACCAATCATCACTATATACTAATTAAAGTGCCACGGAAGGTTCTGGTCATGGAACATGAGGTTTCTGTCTGAAGCAAGTTCCTTCCTCTTGCTTCCAACTCTGCAGTGTGGGAATTCTTCCTGCCTTTGGTTGGTTCTGTTCCTGCCTCATGGGGGAGCCGTGTTCCCCACAGCACAGATGAAAACAGCACTACACTGGGCTACATTGTTGCCCATACCATGGAAGGTCTTCTGTAGCCCAGGGTCAGTGGCTTACAAAGACAAGCCTCAGTTCCTTCCAGAGCTTTCGGGAAGCTCATCATGAAGTGCTTTTTAACACTTCTCGTAAATTATGCCAAATATGTCAGGAGAGCTGCTAATTGAATTGACATATAGCAAAGAGAGAGTGGTGCAAAGCAATAAGACGGGAACATTATTTAGAAAAGAAGGCCTTCTGCAAGACACCTGTCCTCCACACGAGAATGCTTCCCAGTGATTCTACGTCGGACCCAGAAAAAGTGCTGCTTTCGGCTCATGGGCGGACACCACGCGGAGTGACCTTCTCCTGCTCAGACGTGACCTCTGCTGTTACATCCTCCTCTGCCTCAAGTTTCACTACCAAGGGCACTTGGGGGCAAACACACCACACAGAGTGCAAGGTCAGAAATAAAACGTGGGGGGCACCTGGGTGGCTCAGTGGTTAAAACCTCTGCCTTCGGCTCAGGTCATGATCCCAGGGTCCTGGGATCGAGCCTCACATCGGGCTCTCTGCTCGGCAGGGAGCCTGCCTCTTCCTCCTCTCTCTCTCTGCCTGCCTCTCTGCCTACTTGTGCTCTGTCAAATAAATGAAAATCTTAAAAAAAAAAAATTATGTTAGAAATAAAACGTGGGCAAAACAGCTGCGGACATGGGGGGAAAACAAAACACAAAACCCACTTTTCGAAAGAGGAACCCCGCTTAAGGCTTCTCACTGTAAATGTTGCCCGGCTTCGTGCTGTAGCCGTCACAAAGCTGCCAAGTAAAACATTATTAGGGGTTATTTTACTTTGACAAATCTGCAGTCGGAAAATTCTTTGCTTGCAGGTGCCTATTGCACATTTCCCTGCTATATTCGTGGGGAGACCCATACTAGGCCAATTTATCAGCCCTGACAGTAGAAGTCGGCAGTATCTGCCTTGAGAAAGCTCTCCGGGTATTATCCGGAGACAATGGCCCTTCTTGTTGGAAATGAGGCGGCCAGGGAAAGCAGGTGTGACCAGGCTGGATTGAGGGGGACGGGAGGTGACTGTGCGCCAGGTTTCCCTAGACGTCCTCGCCTCTAATAAATGTGGGTTGGGTCCCAGAGTCCGGGTTCCCAGCTCCAAGCTCTGGGGGGGACATCAGTCTGTGCTGACTGCAGGAAAGACACAGAAGTGACCCGAGGAAGGAAGGGAAGTGGCCTGCACAGCTGCTAGGAACCCCTTGGAGGTGACACAACCGTGGGACAGGAAAAGCCAGCGTCGCAGGAAGCCGGGTCAGATGGGAAGCCTTCCAGATTTGCTTAAATCGATTGGAAGAGAGAGAACCACCACCACCGCCTCACTTTTCGCACAGCTGATAAATGATTAAGGCATAGCTAGTTCTAGAAAATGTGGTGCCGACATTCTGCTTCCTGCTGGGCTCTTTTTGCAGACTAGAGTGGAGTTTTATTTCCTCCTGACAGGAGAAGTGACATACTCCACAGGCCTGGGGGTGGGGGCACGTGTTGCACGGAGCCGGGGGAGAAAAATCCGAAGTGGAAGATGGATTCTGAGCACCCCATCTATCACAACAAAAGCCACGTTTTAAAACGGAGCCTCATTTTCACATCTGTAGGAAGGGGGTACCACGACTACTTTACATGCCACGGGTCAAGGTCAGTGAGCTTCCGGCAGAAGTGGGGCGAGCCTCCACTTACCTTCGGAGCACGGGGAGAGGCTGAGTGCCGTGTTCATAGGAAGCAGCTGTGTATTTCTTTTTAGAATCGCTGCTTTGCTACTTCAAATTACTGACTACAAGTGCCTTGTACATTCAAAGACCTAGAAACATTTCGACAGGATGGAGAATTTATCCTAATTGTGGCCCAAACATAGCAATCTTTAGACTTTAAAACCACAAGTACATGTCAGCTTGAGAGGAAAGTGACTCAGGAGGCCAAGAGATAGCAGGCAGTTAAGTACGATCCCTCAATTAAATGCATACACGGTGTGAAAGGAGCGAAAAGACCCAGCTCCAGAATGGAAGGGCTGGGTTTTCTCTCACTCAACCGGAGCAGGGACTGAGGAGCAGCAACAAACAAAAACGCACTTGGACCCCTTTTACCTGCCACACTTGGCCGTGGACCCTGGAGGCTCCTTCAGAGTCTTTCCCGAAGCTCGGGTCACGGAAGCACCCTCTCGCCGGTCCTCTAATCCCGCCCTCCACAGCCCAGGCCAGGCCCGAACAGAGCACACCTGGCCCCCGTGCTCGGAGAAACCATCTCATGACTCATTCTGGAGCATTCCCTCCACAACTAGCCCGAAGACCTTTTTTTCAAAAGCAACTCATTAGTTAACAGTTCAGAGCTGATGCCTCCTCCTCCCTCCTCCCTCCAGGAGCGCAAACCCGGTGTGGCTATCATCGTTCCTTCCTAGCTGAGCCCGAGGCCTGTGTACAGGAAGAGGGTGCAGGAGGTCACCGATAACCTGGTCAAGTTTCAAACCAAAGATTCTAGGACCGTCTTCAAAAAAACAAAACCTTTAGTTTTCTCACAGTTGTGCCCAGGACTGAAAACTCGATCAGCGAGTCCGGAATCGAAGTGCGAGCAAGAAGGCGGTGCTGTTGGGACCAGCCTGGTCTTGGGCAGCTTGGCGGGATGGAGGTGCCGCTCAGGGAGGTCCGCCCGTTGCAGGCGTTCCCCCCGCCCAGACCCCGGTCAGGGGTAACGCGCATAGATATCAATGGTCAGCGAGCCCCTGCTGTGGGCCAGGGGCTCCGGGGGCCTTCTCACTCACCCATACCCCCATGAGTCAGATTACATCATTTCTATTTTGCAGAGAGGGACACGAGGCTCTGAGAGCTTATGTACCTCCGCACAGTCATCTCAGGTCACAGAACACAGCTCTCTGACCTGACGTCCCATGGTCTGTACGGGCAGCCCACCTTGCCTCCAAGGCAGTCAGGAGGCCTTGGGGAGCAGCTTCTAGAAGTTACTTCCAGGGCGGCGGCCTCGGGGCAGTCTCAAGCAGGACCCGGAACAGATGACTGAGCCAGGTCCATCAGCATGCATGGATAGGCAGCTGTCCGAGGCCTGGGCTCCCTGAAGTCAGGTAGAGGCGGAAGCAAAACCCCAAGATCCCGCACGTACCTTCAGGGACCTCCCTGAATGTCTTTGGTGTAATGGGAAGCAGAGGCCCCGTCTCGGGATTTATCGAGAAGGCACACGCCTGGGGGAGGCTGGGAGCATGCTCCGGCCCCAACAAGCTGTGGGCAGAGGAAGGAAGGGCTCTTCCACCTGGAAAGCAGCGTGGCTCTGCTGGGAGACCCTCCCAGGTGTGTGTGGAGAGGGGCAGAAGTGACCCTGAGTCTGCCTTCTGCCCACCCGTGGGGGCACAGGGCACGACCCTGAGAACCCTGGCTCACACGCCAGAATGAAACCCGGGGTGACCGAAAGGAATTCCTCCTGTCAGCTCCAGGAACGGAAAGTGACTGCATTAGGGCCAAACGCTGACCCAGTGGGCCTACCAGATGGGCCGCAGGAGGCGAAGGAAAGCACGAGGCCAGGAGCAAATGATCAAAGACGTCCTTAGTAGGACATTTCCATTGTTAATAGCAAACACCTGGGATTCAGAAGGAAGCCATCTGGGGCACATTATAATTCATGTTTTTACATGTGAACTTTGACCTCTGCTCCTCCTCCCTGGAAAACAATTAAAGCACAAATATAATTTCCTAAAATTTTTAATAAAGAAAGAGGCCAACTGCGCTCCACCGGTCCGTTGAGAGGTACAGGGGAGGTCTCTGGACGTTTCCAGAAATCAGACCTCTCACTTCTGTGTGCTGATGGCGGTTTCCTCCTGAACCCAGGCCTGCAGAGTCGGGGGGCTCAAGGCAGGGGACCCGGCCCATCAGAGACTGTGTCTCAGGTGAGTTTCTCAGCTTCATTGTAAGAAAAGGCCCCTGTCTCTGCGTGGGCTCATCAGGGACTGAGCTCTGGCAGATGCAAACAGACCCCGAGGTGAGTCAGGGGCAGTCTGCATGCCGGAGAGAATGCTGTTCTCTTCCCGCCAGAGCAGACAGACCTTCTCATCATGGCAGGCAGATTTTGCCAGTTGCTGCTGCCTCTTAGAGTCTGTAACGGGGAAGCCACTTTGAATCAATTATGGTAGAAGAAGTAGTCATGCCAGATACCTCCAAGCCACCCAGCCAGGACTGAAGTTTGCGTGAGTCCTGTCCTTGTCTCACTGAGCTCCCGACACTGGGCTGGCCCCTGACTCCACCCCACCCTGCACCCCTGCACCCCGTGATTTGGAACCAAAGGCTCCTCTGCTCAGACACACGTGGGGAGGCGCGGAGGAATGGGCCGAGAACCAGAAGCTGTGGGCTGACGTCTGGAGTCTGATCCACACTACCTATGGGCCGGTAGGCTCCCCAAACCTCGGTTTTCTCCTATGTAAAATGGAGATGATTATATTGCCCTTTTCTCATAGGTGCGATTAAATGAGAAAGGAGATAAGAAAGCTCTCTGCAGACCAGGGAGTGGTCTGTGAAGTCTATAGGGCCTTACTCTTACCACGACTTTTAGATTTTATATTTTTGAGCCCTCTCCTCCCACTTCAGCTAAATCAAGCAAAGGCTTTCAGGAGAAGCCGCTTTGAGAAGGACTTCACTTTTTGGAAGCAAATTGCTCCTGCCACCCTGCTCTCCAGAGTACGTCTGAAAAAAAGGCAGTGGATTCCGTCACTATTTACCACCCATTTCCCTGGGTTTTCTCAGCTCTTACTATAAAAGACAGCCATCTCAGAACCTTCTCTCCAGAGGTTCAGCCATTATACAAAAGGTGGAAAGACGGCCTCACTCTGCATATATCTGATTGTGCGGCGATCACCATCTGTCCGTCTGTCTGTCCGTCCACCCATCATTCCACCCACCATTATTTATTCATCCACTGACCCATCCATCCTTCTTCCAGCCATCCATCGGTCCTTCCTTCTACAACCATTATCCATTCACCCACTGTTCCTTGCTTCCATCCATTCCTCATGATCCACTCATCCAAGCACCCATCCTTCTAGCAATTTAGCCTTTCATTCAGGAAGTACTTACTGCACTTCACCACATGTCAGGCACTGTTTTAGGTGCTGGGAACTAGGCAAGGGCAAAATACACACAATTTCTGACCTAGCGGAGCTTGAGGTGGGTTCTGCTGGATATCGTTGATGGCAGAGAGGCCTAAACGTTTACCCTTGACCTCACCCTGGAGCCTCCGTGCCATATGACCTGGGGAGAGGAGGAAGCCATGGGTGTGTGTCTGTGTGCATAGGAGGGGGAGGGAAACATTGGCAGAGTTTCAGCTATAATGTTTTCACACATGTTCTACCACAAATAAAATGCTGGATTAACGAGCAATGACAGGAAATAATTCTTTGCTGTTGTAACATAACTTGAAGGAAGTCTGACGAACTAAATGTTTTTAAAATTGGGGCAGCTCGCCTGCCTCCCAGAAGTCATCCAGGGACATTGAGCTGTACCGAGAAGGCTTCAGTCCTCACACAAAACCCAAACATGGCTGGGGCCATGTCCATGTGGCAAACTCAGAGGTAGGCTGAATGGCCCAGTTCCCCACCACTCGTCCTCAACCTTAATGCATACAGCCCAGAGGCAAGGAGGTCCCTCGAAACCTCCATCTGGAAGGTGAGCATGCTTCTCTCTGACCATTACCCCAGGACACATGCCCTTCTCCTCTTCCTGAGGTTTAGCTGCTGCAAATTTTTATTTGAGGGAAGTCCTAGGAAAGTGGGAAGGCAGGGGTTCAGTACCTGGCAACTCAGCCTTATGTCCTGGAACTTCCGGTTGGGTAGTTTTGGAAAATGTAGGCAGTTCATTCAACTTTCTGAGCCCCAGCTCTCTTCTCTTTAAAACAGACATAGCCATACCCACAGTTTACTGGGTAGTACCCAGTAATACCCACATGGTTTACCAACGCTCTAGGACACTGGAATGCAATCCTCTAGGGGCAAAGTCAAGTTTTCCTACGGGCATTTCCCCCAAACTGGGTTATTTAAGAAGCAGGGGCTATGCCGACCCAGCTCTCCAGCTTGACCTCTCTGTTTTGCGTCTAGCTTAAGAGAGGAGGAGGATTCTACTGTGCCTGGGCAGTGACTTTTAGTACTGGGGCACTGCATTAAATGTAGCCAAATGCCCGTTTATTTTCCAGCGAGTACCAGCTATTGACACAGAGAGGAGTAAGAACATTCTCCGTATCGGTGTGCTTTCTTGAACTCTTTTCAAGAATCTCTCCTGCCAGTTCCTTTCCCCATTATGATAATGTCAGGATATAGCCAACAGAATAACTCTGGCTGGATAATTAAGCCGATTCTGAGCAGCAGTGTTTAAGTGTTACTAGAGTCCCTCATTCTGTCCCCTCCTTGGATAAAGATTTCCATTTCCCCCCCTTCACTTTGAAGACTGAAGCAAAGCCTTTCTTTAACCTTTCACTGAGAAAAAGAAATAATCATCTTTAAATGAAGAGTTAATACGGGAAATGATTTCCCACAAACCCGTTCTTTTAAAATCCCCTTATGATAAATGTATTTCATGATCTCAGTTCCTCAGCGTTCAAAGGGGGGGGGTGAGTTTTAATTATGTGTATTTTGCACTCTTCAAGAATGCGAGTTCTACAAAGAGTACAGACTTCCCGAATACATCTAATTTCTATCTATTCCTAATCACATCCCAAACTCTGAGGAATCTTTCACTGAAAAACTCCCTTTAGTTCCTTGAAACACATTTTCAGATAGAGGTCTCCTCAAACAGAAAACCAGTTTTCCAGTAATGTGAGCTAGAAAATCTTGGGCAGCCTGCCCAACCCCGTTCAGTTCTTCAGGGTTCAGACTGGACTGTGTTCCTGGACATCTTCCCTGCCCACCATCCCTTTCAATGTTTTGCTCTTCGTTCACAATGAATTCTCGTTGTTTTTAAGTGTGAATTGGTATAACGGTTATGTCAAAGAATGTCTCCTTATCTTGCAGCGGCAGTACTTATCAGTGAGATGCTATGAAATCCAGGACCATGTAAAGAGACTAGATTAGGTGACCCTGCAGGGAGCCTCATGGCCCCAAAAATGTCCCCCGGCAGAGTCCTGAGGTTCTAGCACGTAATCAGCACGGTTTACTTGCCTGTCATCCCACCGCAGTATGAGTTTCCAGAAGCTTCCTGCCTTCTGTGTCTGTGCCCTCACTCTGCTCCCCGGGAGTTGGCACACAGGGGCACAGTAAATACGAGCTGAGTAAATGAGTGGTTTTGTGATGACTGGTTGCCTAACCCCATTTCCTGCAGTGGGCTGGTCCTGAGTCAGAGGCAGGCCTGATGTCTTCTTAGTTTTCATCAGAGAAGGTTGAACCCGGGTGGAGGCCATCCAGATGTGCTCCGCGTCCAGACAGCTGTGCAGCGAGTAGGTATGCAATGAATGTTTCCTGAATTGAGCTCAATGGGACTGAATGAACCGATGATACCAACTTTGGAGGACACAGCGTGGCGATGCTTTCGGCTTAAATGTGCTTCTTCGATCCAGTTGGAGATGTTACTCCTGAATGTCCAACCTGGGCTTAATGTAAACTATTTACACCACTTGAAGAGTGAGGGGCCATCCTCCTCTGATTTCCTTAACCTGTGTTATATTGGGCGCGTAACACGCTGCTCTCTGTTCTCTGTTGGCAGCCGCGGAACATTCTTTGCTCAGGAGCCATTTGCCAGTCTGGACAAAACAAACCCAAACAGCTCCAAACCCCTAATCTTAGCATCAGCCTTAAAACTATGCAGGAATTCCTTTCAGACGCACACACAAACACACACACTCGTGCACACACGGAGTGCGAGAGGGCTCTTCCACGGCTCTTTGAAGTCGAGGCCTTAAAGGATGCTTACTGTAGGGACAGCAAAGTGAACTCCTAAACAGAAGAGCACTTCGTACATCACATATGCAAGGCTGGAGAAGCGAGGGTGTTGGGGGAGGGGTGCTCCGCCCCATGTGCTAAAGCAGAACCCTTGTCACTGAATTCCAAATGCCTATTAATTACACAAAAATAGAACTAGAATTTATAGCCTATCACTTTGGCGTCTTTTTTTTTTTTTTTTTTTTTTTAAATAAGAAGCACACCCTGCCTTTTTAAAATAGACACAAACCCCTTAATTTGGCAAGCGATCCTAGCTCAGACACTGGTGATCTTAGAAGGGAAGAAAGCTTGAAAGTTTAGGTCAGATCAGATTACTGCTCTGCCTAAAACCCTGCAAGGACTTCTCACTGCCCTGGAGACAAAACCTCCTTCCAACCTGGTGGACCGGGGCTTTGCTTGCTCCTACTCCTCCGAAACCTCCTTCTCTCCAGCAGCACCAGCAACCTGTGCCCCCAGGCCCCACCCCCATCCTGACCCAGCCCCCCACAAGGCCCTGGCCTGCTGTCAGCACTGCCCCCCCCATCTCCTCCGCCCAAACCCAGGTCCGCCCCCACCCTTGCAGGCTCTCTGACCCGCCCTTCCTTTTGGTCTTCACTTCAAGGTCACCTCCAAGAGAGTTCCTCCCCAAGCCCCAATTCAAGTGGGGCCCCTCGCCCATGTGTTTCCTTTCCATCCTCTTCCTTTGTGTCTTTCAAAGCTCTTTAACCTGCGATTTTCAATGTACTGTTTTTCAAGTCTGTCTTCGCCCAGAGAGTGCAAATTCCATGAGGCGAGAAGAATGTCCTGTTCCTGGCTGTCACCCCCACTTCTAGGAGAGCGTGTGAGATCTCGGGTTAGCGTGCGTCCCAGACTCCGCCTCCTTCGCCCCACGACAGGCTCCCTTCCTCCAGCTCTTTCCAACAGAGAACTTCCCTCAAAAAAATAAAGGAAGCCCCAAGAGCACTTCTTGAATGCCAGCACTGCTTCCTGGGGATCCACTCTAGAAGTGACATTTACAGTGATGCTAAACATCTTTTTCCGCATGTGTTCAAACGATTCACATTTTTCTTACTCCCCTAAGTGTGGCTTCATCTGCCACACTTTCAGCCCCAGTGCTCCAAGCAGCTGACGAGCCAGTGGACCCCACTGAGTCTAACTCCCACTCGAACCCCCAGATACTGCTTTTGCCCAAGACTGCTTTCCAAGACAGGTCTTCACATGAACTACGCTCGCGCACACTTCTAGACCTTTCCAGGTGTTGCGGTCATTAATGGTACGACCTGTCAGGAAGCCCCTCGGACCATCCCTGCAAGGTGTTGCTGACCTCACGCCGCCACCTTGAAGCGGGCGTGGGCACGAGTGTGGTTCTCCCCGGACATCAGGTCCCATTTGTCAATGACGGGCAGGTGCTGAAGGTTCTGGAGTTCAGATTCTGGAAAGTCTCGATAAAGAAGACACAAGGCATGCTAAGGGCTATGCTTTCCCCCTTGCCACCATCTGGAATTGGTTCTTTCTGATTCGGGGCGACCTGAATATCACGAAAGCAATCAGGATTCACCTCTTTTTGGGTCCCCTTCGAGGCTAAGGCTTGAGCAACATTTTGAACGTTTGCTGCTCGTGCCTGAAACCAGGAGTGCGGAGGAAGTTGGGGGAAGGCAGGTGTCTGGCCAAGGGCCAGCCTACGCTGAGCTGTTCACACTGAGACTGTGGGTGCGTTGCTCAGTTACTATTCTGTGGCACTGGTGGTGCTTCCAGCAGCTCCGAACAGGGGTTCTGGAAGAGGCCCTCCACGATTTAGACCCCGCAAGCTAAGTAACAACAGTACTCGCGCTGCTGTGTATTTGTGGAGTGATTTACAATTTACAAAGACATGTGATCTCATTTAATCCACTCACCGCTCTCGAGGGGACCCCATGAGGTAAGGGAGAGACCACATTGGGATAATATGGCAGATTAAAAGCAGCCTGGAAGTTCTACAGTGGGTGATGGATGGCTGAGGGTTGCTTGGGCGGCCTGACCTCCCCCTCGCTGTGGGTTTTTGTGATTAATTCACCCACTTGCTTAGGAAGTTTCTTTCCATCTGAGAAAATTAAAAACACCACTCTCTGGACGGGAATGTGAGATCATAAACGAGAACCAAATAGAAAAGATTTACACAAAAGCACAAACTCAGCAAAAGAGAAAACTTAGAAATTGCTAATAAGGTATAAATCAAGTAAAGGCTATTAGAAAACCTCTGGTAAAGGGAAAAAATACACCTTTGAAATGATTTGCTGAGCTCTTAACAATAGTGCTTCTACCTATGATTTTCAAATATCTCCAGGGTAATTTGGCTCATATCCTTAAACACTGCCATGAAGACTTTCTAATTTGAAGGACTTTACACAAAATTACGGGGAGCGTCAGAAAGTAGGTCTTGCATTTGTACCTCCAGAATCACATAATTCTTAGAGCTGTAGGGTCTTCCTCGTCTGTGCCTTCCCCAGGACCATGAGCACGGGGGGTCCAAACAATTTGGTGACTATGTGAACAAGTAAGGGGAAGGATGGGTGGATGTACAGAAGAGCCAATGGAAAGATGGGTAGGTGGATGGATGGCATGAACAGTGAGGACATGGATGGGCAGATGGGTGGGTGGATAGAGTGAATATGAATCAGTAGATGGACAGACGGACGGAAGGTAGGAAGGAAGAAGACAGACTGACTCATTTTCTTGATGAAGAATGGTTGACACCAGAGGGGTTACTCCCTCGCCTGTATTACCCAAAACAACTGGTATCAGAATTGGGGCTCTCAGGGCACTTCAGTCCTACTCTAGTGTCCCCAGCCTAGATTTTCTTCTCTTCCATTTGCCAATTTTATCAAGAGTTCCGAAACATTCACGAGATCGGTCACTGGGAACCACTTCCGGAGGCATGTAAGCTGATATGTTTGTGTCTATGTGATCAGCAGGGAAATTAAGCAAGCAGTGAGTTTTCTGTAGCCACTTGGAGTTCATCAAGAAGGAGAAAGCACGAACACCACTCAGCTGTATGTTAACTTCCTACAAACCTCGTTGTCTGAGACCCTCACGGCACGCTGGCCAGTGATGCTGGGCTCTGTCGGGCCTGCTGGGATACTGGAAAAAGAAGACACCTACCGGCCGCTGGCCCAACTTCACACCCTAAGAAGGAATTCTTTGTCCCAAATGCCCCCCAAATTGTTATCCTACCTCTGCCTGGACAGTTTAAATGAGAAGGAGCACACACTTTCTCGGAGGAGCCTGCCTCCCTTTGGGGAGCTCCCTGGTTTGCATGTAGGGTTTTACAATATTTCGCTTCCTATTGGTGTTGGCCTAAGATGCTCTCGTTTTGGGCTTCGGTTCCTGGCTTCAGTTGTCACAGACACAGAGCAGATCCCTCCACTGGGTCTTGGTAACTCCCCTGAATTGTGCTTAAGACGGAACCAGGAGCAAAAAAGATGCCCGTGAAGGCTCTGTGAGTGGTGGTGGTGAAGACAAGCAATCACTTGTTAATCAGGTGACAAGGAGGTGCCGCAGGAACGTCCCTCAGGTGTGGCAATGTCCCGGATATGAGCTGTGCCCTTCTGCCCAGTCTGTGTTTCAGGGGCAACATGGAGCCCCAGGAGCCATTCGATAGGAGCCTCCCAAAGCTGTTGTTCGCAGAAGCAGAACCTCCCTCTGTAACAGTCCACCCCTTACACCTCTAGCAGGTGCCCCCCAACCTGCCCCGCCCAGGGCCAGCCCCTTGCCAGCCCGTCTCCACAAAGGCCAGTCTTAGGGCTGCCAGCCAGGATTTGCTTCCTGCTCCAGCATTTCCTTGCAGCAAACCCAGAGAGCAGGCTTCACCTGGGAAGTGCCACAAAGAGAAGCGTTGGGAAGGACTCACTTAGGTATAAAAAAAGATGATTGTAAAAAGCGTTTGTTCTCTTTTCCTAATGAACAACTCCCCACATGAGCACAGCCCTCTAGTTTGGGACAGGGCCTTGGAGGCATCGGGATCTCATCAGAATCTGTACTCGATCAGTCCACGTGCCGTCTCTTTCCACCTCATTTGGATGCTCCCTTAATGAAACTGTCTTCCTTTTTCCCTGGGCGAACAGAGTCTCGCGTTTCAGAAAGGCATTTCAAAGGGAAGAACAGCGTGATTTACTGACATAGAGATGTCACTTCATTTAAACCTCTCAAATTCGATAAGGTGATGCCTCAGAGGTGGGGACACTGCTAACCCCCCGGTCCCCGCTAATGATACACGTCAGGCACACCGGCCGCAGGGCCAACCCCAACGATGGAAGAAGCTCTCCCCAGCCAGCATGCTCTGAAGGCCATGTGACCCATCTAACCCTGCCCCCTTTGCCAAGTGAGTTTTCCCAGCCCTGGGCTGGTGGGAGCACTGGAGCTGTGGGCTCAAATAGAAAACCGGTGCTCAGACAGTAGGATAATTTGCAATTTCTAAACAAAGACACATCCATCCCTCCCCACTCGCCACTTCTCAGGGAAGAGGTCAGTCCTCCTGCCCTGTGGCAGTGCAGTCTGGTTGCCTGTGACCCACCCTCTCAGATGAGCCCAGTCTGCTCTTGCTACTTAGAAAGGGATCTCCTTCTAGAAGTTTCTATGGGTGGTCTGGTCAGAAAACCAGGGAGACTTTTGCTTAGCAGTTTCCCAACAAGCAATTCAACCTGTGGCAACTCTGAAAGCAGCTGGAGTGTTGGTACTTGCCCTGTGGAGGGGTTCATGATGCAGCCTCCTTTGTCGGCAGCCACGCTGCAACCACAGCCTCGCTCCAGCGTGTCGTGGTTCATCCCGAAGTTGTGGCCCAGCTCATGTGCCAGGGTCACGGCGGCGCCAAGGGGGCTGTCCGAATGGTCCTCAAAGCAAACACAAGAGCACATGTATAGTTCACATCTCCTTGGCTTTTTCCCCAGCCCCTGTCCATCTCTGTCCCCCACCATTGATCTTTTGTTAACATTTGACCCAATCCAATCCCCTATAAGGAACAAAACATAGAGCCTCATTATTTAGTTCAAACGTAAGTCAGAGATGTGACCTATTTTATGAAACCAGCTCAGGGGCCCTTCTGCAGAGGAATGCACACATGTAGGACTCCTTATGTCTTTACATGAAATGTTCAAGGCAATCATCTCTATTCTGTTTCCTGTAGTCTCTTACAAAACATCTTTCTTGGGACACCTAGATGGCTCAAAAAAAGTACTATTTTACCCTAGACGGAGATGAGGCTGATGAAAAGTTGGGAGGGGAAGGATACTTTGTGACATTCTCAGTAAGACCTGAGCAGGGGCTACTGAGCGTCCCCCCGCCCCCCGGCCACCCTGCCCCATCAGCTTGGTAGAGAAGGATACTTGGAAAATTCACAATAATTCACCAAAAAAGCAAGCCACATTGAGTAATCTGTTCGAAGACTCAACTGAATTAAGATTATAATCCAGTTATGTGTCACTCTTGCTGGCCCTTGTTTTGTCAAGTCAATTTTAGAGATGGGTAGAAGCACCCTGATTCTGTGACGGTTGCTGCTGGGGGCTCACTCAACTCTTCGATGGGTTTTGGAAGGTGGTCTCTCCATTCAGGGAGCATTGTGTGGCCACTCCTAACTTAATGAACTACATGGATGATGTGGCTAAGTAGATATTAGAGATTATTATTACTTAAAATATTATTAAATTACTAAATACTAATTATTAAAATATTGTTACTTAACTTGATTTAGTTACAAACTAAAATTAGCTAATTACTAAAGGTGATTTGCAGAAATTGTGCCCATCAGTGGTCTTTTTTTCTTTCTTTCTTTTTTTTTTTTTTTTTAGTTTCAGGAATTTAGTGAAAAATAAATAATAATAATTTTTTAATTATATAAATACTATAATTTCAGCTAAATAAATAAATAATTTATTCAACTGGAATTTAGTGATAAATAAATATCTATTTATTTATTTTATATTATATTTATTTTATTAATTTATAATTTAGTGATTTTAGAATTTAGTGATTCATCACTTACCTATAACACCCAGTGCTCATCACATCAAATGCCCTCCTCCATGCCCATCACCCCTTTCGCCCATCTCTCCGTCTACCTCCCCTCCAGCAACCCTCAGTTTTTCCTCCATAGTTAAGAGGCTGTTTTGGCCTTATTTTATTTTTCCTTCCTTTCTCCTTTGTTCATCTGTTTTGTTTCTTAAATTCCAGCTATGAGTGAAATCATATGATATTTGTCTTTCTCTGAATGACTTATTTCACTGAGCATAATACACTCTAGCTCCATCCATGTCATTGCAAATGGAAAGGTTTCGTTCTTTTTGATGGCTGCATAGTATTCCGTTGTATATCACTGTACATCACTTCTTTTTCTATTCACTGGTTGATGGACATAAGGGCTCTTTCCATACTTTTGCTATTGTTGATAGTGCTGCTATCAACGTTGGGGTGCATGTGCCCCTTCGAATCACTATTTTTATATCCCTCGGATAAATACCTAGTAGTGAGTCATTGGGTTGGAGGGTAGCTCTATTTTTCACTTTTTGAGGACACTCTATACTGTTTCCAGAGGGACTGCACCAGCTTGCATTCCCACCAACAGTGTAACAGGGTTCCCCTTTCTCCACATCCTCGCCAACATCTGTTGTTTCCTGTGTTGATCATTTTAGCCATTCTGACAGGTGTGAGCTGGTATCTCACTGTGGTTTGATTTGTATTTTCCTGATGATGAGTGATGCTGAGCATTTTTTCCTGTGTCTGTTGGTCATTTGTCTGTCTTCTTTGGAGAAATGTCTGTTCATGTCTTCTGCCCATTTCTTAACTGAATTCTTTATTTTTGGGGTGTTGAGTGTGGTAAGTTCTTAACAGATTTTGTATACTAGCCCTTTATCTGATACATCATTTGCAAATATCCAGGTTGCCTTTTAGTTTCATTGACTGTTTCCTTTGCTGTGCAGAGACTTTTCATCTTGATGAAGTCCCAACAGTTCATTTTTGCTTTTGTTTCCCTTGCCTCTGGAGATGTGTCAAGTAAGACATAGCTACAGCAGAGGTCACAGAGGCTGCTGTCTGAGTTCTCTAGGATTTTGATGTTTTCCTACCTCACATTTAGGTCTGTCATCCATTCTGAGTCTATTTTTGTGTGTGGTGTGAGAAAGGGGTCCAGTTTCATTCTTCTGCATGTGGCTGTCCAGTTTTCCCAACACCATTTGTCGAAGATATTGTCTCTTTTTCCATTGATATTCTTTCCTGTTTTGTCAAAGATTAGTTGACCATAGAGCGATGGCCATCAGTGATGTTTCTAAAAAGGCCTGCCAACCACAGAGCAATAAAGGCACCCAGGAAAGAGATAAGAGGTTTTCCAAAACACTTCCAGGAAAGAGTGACCCTGAGTTTTGGAGAAAGCATCGTTCCTGACACAGATAATCTTTGTGGGGCCTCTTCTAAAGGCATGTAGATAAACAATTATACAGGCTGTTGCTCGCTACAGCTGTAGCTGACTCCTTCCATAGCCCCGAGTCTCACAAGAGAATAGCATATCAAGGGATGAAGTTATTCTTAGAATAGATGAAATTCCTAATAAATTACTTTGCTTAGATTTTACAGTTTCCTGTTGTAGGAAGCGTCACAAATATGTTTCAGGAAATCAATTCTCAAGAATAACACAGGTTGGCAAACAGAATGTAGCCAACCTAGGAATGTGAAGGGTTGAATTTAGCATGCTTTGGCACAAAATTCAAGGACTTCGTCCTTTAAAAATTATTCTTTATTTGATTTTTTTGTATTACTGAGTTTCTTGGGTTTGTTTTTAATTGCCAAATTGTTTTACATTCTTTCACGGATAGGTGATTATGAACAGAATATCTCGCAAGAGACCCTGATCAACAATTTACATTTCTAATAAGAAAAAAAAAAAAACCCTACTTCTTTTTTCCCCCCTATTTCTTTATTTATAGCATTATTCCCAAACCAAGGCTGTTCTAGTCCAGTTAGATACAAGGGCATGGCTTTAAGTTACTAAAGCCAATATTTGCTCCATCTTAAAAGAATGGAGAACCAGAAGAGGAACTCATCTCTTCAATTTGATTGGGATTCCTGCTTCCTTGCTACATGATTTCCTTCCTCTTAACTTGTGAGTCCTTGAATGGGGCATGGTCACATGAACACCCACAAATTTAATTTTAGAGACACAACAGGAGAAGTCTAGAAGTTTTAGGTCTGGTCAAGAGATAGATCTCATGAATTTTGTAGAATTAAAGGAGCTGTAGACTTTTGTCCTACGTGATGCTTCTCTTGTGTGTGGCGTAGACAAAGGACGTGTTTGCTGCCAGGTTGGTCAAACGTATTTCCTGTTGATTAATTTTGGTCTTGACTTGATTACCACAGCAGTACACATATTTGCCTATAGTTCCCACGTCCATTTTCACCCACTTAAAAAAATAGCCTTTTCTGTATGTATTTTTTTATTCTGTTCAGTTAGCCACTGTATAGTACATAATTAGTTTTTGATGTAGTGCTCAGTGACTCATTAGTTAAGTAGAACACCCAGAGCTCATCACAGCACATGCTCTGTGTGCTTTCAAAGAAGGAATCTTGATCAAGTGCTTGTATGGAAACAGAATGAGGGATATGAACTGAAGAAAGCCACTTAATGTGATCAGGATGGTTATAAAAATGTTTAAACACCCCAAACAGAAGAACCTGCCATACTTATAAGGAATTTAGTTTCAGCTCTAAAAAATATTTATACCCATTTTAAGTGGCAGTCAGTAGCCACTGACCATGGAACCATAAAACAGAAAATTACTCCCTCTTAAAAATTTACAGGCTGCTCTGTAAAAATACAGTCAGGATCTGACTTGAAATTAACCCAGCAGCAACAAAAACCAATCTTTCCAATGACTTCCATAGCGGGGATCACATATAGGGCTTGTAGGTTCAAAGAAAACCAGAGGGCAGCTCCTTCGAGCCAGAAATCCAGAGTGGGTGCCATCCTCCCAGACGGCCACTCTCGCTTCGTTTAGTGCCTGTTTATATGAATTACCAGTACTTACCAGAAAAGAGGAAAACATTTGTTGTGTATATTCTCTAAGAAGATTAGGTCAGGCACTATGTGGAGAGAAAACCATAGTCAGCAGAACCTTACTCCTTCTGCTCCTTAATACAATGGAGTACTCAGCCATGTTCTGTTTGCAAAAAATGTGGAGGAAGTCATGGTTTCTTAGAAGGGCAATGTTCTGTTTGTTTAATGGAGATGCCAGAGTAGACTCAGAATACCCCCTGTCTGAGGGCTGGGGCAAAGGGGACACTACATTTTCAGAGCAGGGACGGTGCCAGAATGAGGTGAAACCTCTTCTTTAATTGATAGAATGGAGCAGGGGTCCCCTGTGGGGCAGTGTATCAAAGCTATTTCCCTCTTAAATTCATAAGAAATAAGGCCTAAATATTCTTCCAATTTTGTTCCCTTTATAAACATGTAGAGCCCCAAAATGAAAAAAAAGTTATCCTTATAGAGCAACAAACCTAGGTATCTGCCTTCCAAGGTTAATGTTATTATGAAGACAAATTGGACAGCAGCTAGGAGGTCGAGCAAGCATTTGCAGTGGTAAATAGTTAAAAAGCTCAGACTTTAGGCTATTGGGGCTAGAGGCAGAACCATTCAAAATCATTCTGGTAGTAATGTTTGGTGAGACCACAGTCCATCTAAGAAACTGAGTGATGAGGGCAACCCCAGTGCCCCAGTGCCCTGGTTCATCTCAGTGCTGGCGGGGAGGCCTGGATTGGAATGATTTGACCAAAATCCCAGTTGAAACTTTTTCTCCATAAGAGGGGTAGACAGGCTTCCACTAAGTTATTTTTTACACACTCACCTAACTTGTGTATGACCTGATGTATGGTTTGGTTTTTATAAATAGTCCCTAAAATATTATGGGATCTAGAAGACCATAAATAGAGCTAGAAAAAGGTAGAGTTACATATAAGAAGCATGAAAGGTAATGGCCTCCTTTTACAAAGTTGGTAAAAGTAGAGCTGTTGGAGAAATGCAAGGAGGTGAGTGGAACATTGCCATCAGCCCCTTGGTGCCCTCGACTTACCATGACGATTCCTCCCGACTGCTCTGCGGTACACATGCTCATGATCGGTGCCATGCCAATGGTCGTCCCTTGGAAATAAACCCCACTGAGAAACAAAAAACAAAACAACTTTCTTAAATTAATATAGAATGAGGACATTTCCTAACATTAGAAATCATTTTGGCCATCCTTGCATTCCAAAAAGAAGAGCACGGACACGTGCAAAAAGGAAGAGAGTCACAGGGGGCATGTTTACAGGTGATTTGTGTCCTTAATTCCTCTCAAATGTATTTTGCATTGTGGTACCATAATCCCTTCAGATTTTTGTTTGCAACACTCAGACCATGACCAGTCATGACCTTTGTACTTATGAGTTGTATCCTGCCTATTTCCTATGGATTAGAGGGTCCTGCTCCTTTGAAACATGTGCTGATGGAAATGGTAGGAAGAGTCACAGAGAATCACTGGCAACTAAATGAAATGCGCATGGTGGTTTACTAGATTTTCTGTTTTAGCTGAACTTGGTTTCCTGTGAACCATTACAATTAATCCAGAAACCCAAACTCTTTCAAGTGTCTTGCTAACATAGCTGGCAACAATGATGGTGGTGGAGAAATGATTGATCCTCTGGAGCCCGTGCAGAATAAAAACCCACATCGGGAGGAAGCCTCCGCACCCCCGGAGGAAGGTTCCAGTAGGGGATATTGTAGCTTAGGTGCAGGCTTCCCCCCATGAGGATTCTTAATGTGGAGTCTAATGACATGAAGCCCTGTTTAATGCCAGTGCTCTAAATGTGACCCTCGTGCATTAAAAATGAAACATTGTTTGTATTTATTGAATCTCCTTTAAATGACTTACTCATGTTACCTTGACCATGTACATACATAGCCTATACATACTCTATTTGAAAAGTCAGTTATTTTGACAGTGTTCGATTGGACAAAAGGGAATAAGTCTATATAAAATCTTATCTGTGTATATATGTATATGTTTATCCTTCCATCCCTTCCTATCATACTCATATGTGCAGTAGTTGAGGTTATAGGTTTTATATTTACATCTATATAGACCATTTTAACAGATACAATTATATATATATACTATATATATATAATAAGAGGTTAATTTATTTCCAGATGTTCAAGTTGGACAGACTCCATTTGGGAAAAAGAATTAAAACAAAATACTCTGACTCAAAATTTCTAAAATGTACTTTAAGTAGTTTGGGATTAATCAATGCATAAAATATGAGGCAACCACAAATATCCAGGGTGGGAAAAAAAACAAACAACCCCATGAAAATGACCAGAGTAAATTATCAGGAATGCTAACAGCCTTAGTTCATACATAGGCATTTTCTAAAGTGAGGATGGGGTAAGAATGGTTTTTAACTTCCCTTAATTTTTTTCAAAGGTTTTATTTATTTATTTGAGAGAAAGAGAGAGAGAGAGAGAGAGAGAGCATGCACACAAGCAGGGGAAGGGGCAGAGGGTGAGGGAGAAGCAGACCCCCCCCAAGAAGGGAGTGGGGCTTGACCCCAGGACCCTGAGATCAGGACCTGAGCTGAAGGCAGATGCTTAACTGACTGAGCCACCCAGGTGTCCCATCTTCTTATAATTTTTTAAGGAACTAGATATAACTTGCCAAAGAAAAATGTCTGACCCCGAAGCTTCCAATTCAGTGAAATGAGCTGCATGAGAACATAGGAATAACAGCATCAACCGTTTAAGGGTCTTAATAAAAAGTTGGTCAATTTGGGGAAAATCTACTCCTTACCAATATGGATGATAAGAATTTTTTTCTTTTAAATATAAAGGTGTTTGAATATCTTTCCAATATATTATATTATAGCTCTACTTTCCCTCATTTTATTATCTTCATGACCCAATACTACTGTTGCCTTCTCCCAGCAGATTGGGAACTCCTGAGAGCAGGGAGGCTTACAGTGCTGGTCATCGCTATGTTCAAAGGACCTAAAACATACTTGCTTCCTGACTGGTGCTCAATACACACTGGTTGAAAGAACGCAGACCCCTAGGGTCCTCTGATCTAGAAAACCAGAGTCACGGCGAAATAGGAGGAGGAATGAACATTTCCTTTCTCCAGGCATCTGGCAATAATTATCCTAATGCATCATCTTTACATCTTGCATAAACATTTTTCACTAATAGTGAAAGAAAATGAGCTTTTTTTTTTTTTTAATAGCCTACTCAGGACATTTTATATTAAGACAAAGACTAGAAAGATTTGCAGAGAGGAAAATGTCCAGGTGATGAAAAAAGAATATAAAGACATCTCTTACAGGGATAGGTTTCCTCAGGGATTCAAAGGAAGGCTTTCCTGATGGACCCCCAGTTTGGTCAAGATCAGTGCCCCACTGATGTGGACTGGAAAGCACCCTGGTACAAGGTTCTGCAGTTTTGGGGACTGCCAGGTGATGCTAAGAGGAGAGGGGGGTTGCTGAGGTCACTCTTTAAGCAAAGCAGAGACAATGGATCCCCCTACCTGATGAGCTGGGCATTGTCATGTGATTTGCGAGGTAGAAGCTTCATCTTTCTCCAATCCAGAAATTCATGGAGGCTTGTGAACGGGTCCTGACTTATGGAGCATTTGTCGATGTCATTCCACACCTCCACACCCACCAGCACTATCCGAATGTTCAGGGATCTGTAAAACTGACCAAGACAGGCACCCTCTGGGGATCACATTCCTAAGAGCTCAAAATGCAGAGTAGAACATATTTGCATGTTTTGAATTTCACTGACATGGGTGAGAGAAAGATCTCTGTGCTCCCTCGTTCCTGCGGCACTGGAACTTAAGAAGTATTTGCAGTGTCTGATGCAAAGTGATGTGTTCATTGGGTTTCCAATGTTGTTGACCAGTTAGATGCCAAAGTTCATAGGCTTTTTGATGTCGGCCCTTACTTGTATGGAAGTACACAGTTCACACGGTTCACTGGCGATTGAAAATGTGCAGATAAATGTGTACTATCCCTAAAGTAGCTACATTATACCTAAAGACTGCCCATGAGTAACTACTGTGGGAAAAACAATGAGGGAATTAGGATCTTTCAGACTCTCTGCCAAGGACAATAATATGTTCCTTTAAAGCAAAATGTTCTACCTATGAGTTACTGAAAATGAATCTGCAGTAATTTTTCAACAAAGACTCAGACCTGGCTGATGCGATCACATTCCATCACTTATAATCTACCTAGAAGGTTTTAGTTAAATGCACAAATCAGTCTTTTGGAACAATAAAGCCATATGCAGAACCCTTCTTCTGGAACTCAGTGACCATCTTCTTCACAGCTGGAAGTTAGCTCACCAGCGGCATCACGGGAAGGATCTTCTAGAGGAAGTTCCTGTTTCATAGGCTTGTGAAATCAAGTTTCAGATATACACCAAAGCATCTTCTCATTGCATGTCTGTCTCCTGTCTTTATATACTCCCGACTTGACTTCAAACTACAGCCCTTTCTCCACAAGCAGATCATCCCGGGGTAGAGGTAGGAGGAGCAGCTCTTCGGATGGCTAAGGGATAGTCTGGTCTGGGACAAGATGACTGGTCAGGATAGAGGGAGGATCTACCCATTGCCTCCAACTCTCCCGCTGCCCGCCATGTGCATTACAACGAGGAGGTGGCTCTGCACTTGGGGCCCAGGGGGTGAGGACATGGGATCACCGGGGTGGTGTAAACTCTTCGAGTGCCCATGATGGGTGAGGCGAGATGCAATGGGCAATGGGCACGTCCTCATTTTCTGATACTCCAGGTAGCCCAGGAGAAAGATGTAGCAGCCCAAGTCAGGCTTCAGATGTGAGCTGGTCCCATTTTATGCTACACGCATCTGGGACAAGTAGCAAAAGTCACAGAGGCTTCTCATTGGATGGTTAAGTGCCATCCGGATGTGGCGAGTTAATGGGCCATATGGTCCCCAAGTCCGAGCATCTGACCCCCGTTCTGACCCACCGGGGGCAGGCTTATCGCTTCCCCTACCGATCTTCCCGCAGTCGTCTGGTGAGCCTTAGGTTAGCCCAAGGCTGTGACTGGAACGCACACAATGTCACAGAACGTAAGCTGGCCGCAGCGGTCCCTCCGGGCTTCAAGCAGATCACAATTAATAAGTTAATGAGACAATTCTCCGACCTACATGCAGCCCAACAGCTTGTTTTCAATCAAGAAATGCTTGCTCTGTGGTATGGACTTGCAACCTCCCAGCCCAGGCTTCCCGGGCAGAATGAAGCTCCTGGACTCTTCTGGAACTCTGGCTGCCCGTGTCCGGCTGCTGCCCTTTGGCCGGGAGACCACACTTTGCACTGTGTCAGGCAGAGGTAACAGTGATCAGGAGGCGGAAACGTCCGAGCTCCAGGGCCGAGGTCCACACCAGCTCGCTAAGCCCTAACTCAGAGCCAGATGCCCCGTGTGGGCTTCATGTGGTCATCTGTGAAGGGGACACTGAGTTTGCCTCTGACAAGGACGGTTGACTAAGGTCTGTAAAAAAGCACTGTTCCTTAGAGCTAGCCTCAGTGCTGGCCAACAAAGGAGCTTGCCGTGGAATGACGGGAGAGAAGCTGGGCGGGAGCCTGGCAGCAGCCTGCCCAGCCCATGCACCCCAGAATGTGGGGGTGCAGCCCGAGAGCGGCGGCATTGAGTCACCCACGGACACCGCGGCAATGGGCATTTGCTTAGCTCCTGCTGTATACCAGGCTTGGCCCTGGCACCGAGAACAAGGATTAGGACACCCTTGTCCTTGGCTCCCCAATGCTCAGAGGTCAGCAAGAGGATCAAAGCTGGGGACACTTAGCCACTGTGACAGTCCACTCCAACAGACTGAACTACCAAGAAAGGGCGCGAACGGGAGGTTCACAGGGTGCTGTGCTGAGGGTCAACGAAGCCTTTCTGGAAGAAGAGGGTCTGAAAAAAATGAGTAGAGGAAAGAGGAGACCCGGTGGGGTCCGACGCAAGAACCTGACCCTTCAGGCGACCGGCTTGGGAGAGGGGAAAGGAGACTCCCATGAGCTGGAAAATACCTGAAGAAATTAAATGCACAGAAGATAAGCCTGTTCAGAAGCAGGTCACAGAAGGTCTGTGCCAGTGAACCTGCCGCTGGTGTTAAGTTCTTACTGGATACGAAGTGGGACTGGTGGGAGGTGAAATGTTAAAGCGGCGAAACCTGGGCAATCACATACGTCCAGCGCTCTGCCCTGCAGGCGAATCAGGACCCGGGAGCGCCTCCTCGTTCCTAGGCATGAGCTTGGCTTCCAGCTAGGAGCATCGGACCTGCTATCCATGTTTTACTTATGGGGGGGGGGGTTTCCAGGATGCTTCAGAATGTCACCTTTGTACTCAATGACTTCCTGGTCTTTCAGTCCAGGATGTCCTTCTCCCTCTTCCTTTCAGGTCAACCCAGACAGCCAAGCAGTGGTTACTTCAGAATGGCCAAGGAGAGCCAAGCTTTATGCAAATGAGGAAGTTGCCACTGGAACCGTCATTGTTTTGGGGCCTAGATACTCCTACTTGGAGAGAGACAGAGGTGAACTTTTGAACATCTGCCAGAGCTCAGGGCTGGTCAGTTGGCAGACTTGGGTGCGCAGAGTATCTGGAGGAGCCCGGGTCCCGCAGCACGCTCTTCAGGGTCTGCTGGGGGTGGCTGGATGGGTGTGCTCGGCCATTCAGCTCTCTCTTGGCCAGAAATGCAAGAACTGCCAGGCTGGCAAACTCCATGGAGTCCATCAGGTCTTTCCTGAGGTATGTGGTCCTTTAATTACTAGTGCGAGTTAACAACAACTCCCCGATTGCCAAGGTACCCAGGCAGGCATGCCTTTAAAAGTTTCCCTGTGACTCCAACGTGCGGGCAGGTGTGCGAAGCCCTGTGTTAGAGGGAGGGCGGTCAGCCCCAGGCGGCCGGATAGCTTTGTTCCTCGGGGGTGCAGCTGGGGGGCAGCGGCTCAGACAGGTTCACACTCTCCTTTCAAACAGGTAAAGAGTGTTGCTGCTTTCCTGCCCCCGGGATTAGGGGTTTCCTCCTGGTCTGGATCACCTTTGCCAAGGGTGAGCTCCCAATCTCCTTATTCTCGGTGAGCAATCTTCCAACAGTTGATTGAACCAAAAGCCAATTTCCGTGTCTCAGGATGGTGGAGCCTATGTGTCACTTGTAAATGACAGCCTGCCCTCAGGGGAACTCTGGACACAATCCAGGGATACCTGGGTTAAGAGGCCTCTTGGGAGTTCTCCAGAGAGTCAGTTTCATCCTACTGGGGTTTTGGCTCTAACTGGGGAAAGTGAGACCCACCCCCCGCCCCCAACAACACACTGGGATTCTGGCCAGAAGAGAGCCTGGAGGGAGATGTAGCCCAAGGCCACCACAGTCCAGACCGTGTGCACTGGTTGGCATCTGCCGGAGCTGCTCCAGACTGGGAATTCTGTGCTCAGAGGAAGGGCAAGTCATTGTTCCAGCCCAGGACCAGAACCCGGTCTCCCTGCCAAGTCAGACGAGGTGTGCTCCATTCCCTCCACCCTGTTTCTAAACATTTACGTGCTTTGAATGATTTAATTACCCGAAAAAGAACTTACCTTGTCAACGTGATTAGCAATCTCTATTAATCGCTGCTTAACTTTTTCCAGATCTTTTCCTTGCCTCTGAAACTTAATAATTTTAAATGTCAGCATTAACAACAGCAAGAATATCAATCAAATCTCATCTTCCCAGCTCCTGGAAACGTGAAGTCTTAAGCTTCCCAAACCACCCGGGACCCTCCACGGCTTATGGTGAAATGAGTTCCCATCCTGACGAGTAATTTCTCCGTCTGGGGACTTTCTGCAACTCCTTGAAATTTGCCCAAGTCAAGTGCTCAGAAGACAGTAACTTCTGCGATTTTTCCAGCCTCATAAATGATGGAGGCCGTGACATGTTTTGGCAGAGAAAACAGACAACGAGAAGGCAGTCCAAAGCCATTTTTCATATCATCAACTTGATTTTAACTTCCTCAGAAATTTCCTTTATATTTGTTTTTTAAAAATTAAACAGTAAAAGTAATAGAAACTCATGGCACCAAGTCAAACAGCAAGGAGAAGGGGGAAACGTTAATGAATTCCACCTCTCCCCTCTCATCTGACCTTCCTGCATGGGAACGATTCTCTGAGCAACTCTCAAGCCGGTTTCATTCATAGGTGTCGGCTGATTTCCGGAGAAGAAGTTGCCTGACTCATAACTTGGACGGGAGGAAGGAACGAGTGCAGAGAAGATCGTCTAAAATGATGGTGTTGGAATTGGAAACTAACTGGAGAAAAATCTAACCCAGCATCAAAGCAGGCTTCAGAAGGTAGGGTTTTCTGCTGTATACCCCCGCGGCCTGGATTCTTCACTTCATTTTGGGTCAGGAGGGATGGGACAATTTTGCACCAAACTTTTCTCCCAAATGTGTCAGAATATATTCTAAAGTCATCTGCCATTTCCCCCAAGTAACTTCTTCTGGAGACCTTAGCTACAGAGTAGATCTGCTTTTCCGAAGTCCTGGTTTTTACTTGGTAATATCAGATACATTTACCATATTTGGTGCTCTCCAATACCAAAAACCACTTTTTTCAATGGGTTGTTGCAATGTTTTTAAGGGCTCATAGAATATGGAGTTAATCAGAACAAGTAATAACTTGCTACACATTTTTGTTTCTGTATTTATTTATTTATTTATTTATTTATTTATTTTAACCAACTGTACTGAGAAGTTTGAGAAAGTTCTTACCTCCCGGTTGTCTGCTACGATAACCAGCTCTACGTACTTGGTCATCTTGAGGGTTTCTCTTTTATGCTGCCAAAAGCAAACACAGATTTGATTTCCCTTCACACCTCTCTGGGGCTTCCAGAACACTGCCTGTATCTCTGGACCCCAGCACTTTGCCTAAGGGGAGACTATCTTCACCACCGCCACTGGCAGCACCCACCCTGTTCCCTCTAAAAGTTCATTTCCAACCCCAGCGACCTCTGTCAAACCTCCTGCGCATGAGTGACTGGTTTCCCTTTCCATATGGGAAATCCTTAAGAAAGGAATCCAGCAAGCCTGCTGAATCACCGATGGCGGGATCAGAACAAGTCAAGATCATTATTCAATGGAACAGGCACATGGCAAACAAGACAAAACCCTCTGGAACAGGAGCCAGCTGACGGCCACTCATTCGGGCGGCACGTGGCACAGAGCAGATCCCTCCAGAAGATGACGGATTCAGTGTCTTCTATGTGTTGCTTTCCCCTTTACGATCGAGTGTTGGGATTTGAAGAAAGTGAAAGAGAATGTATTTTGAGGAGAGACTGCATGACCCTTCTGGGGAAACACTAAATAGTCCCCTTCAGGCAGCTGATTTCTTGTGGCTGATCATGTAAACATCAAGTTAGGAGCAAAGGACGATGGTGGTCTGGAGACTAGGGAACGGCCAAGCGGATAAATGGAACAGAGTCAGGTGAAGAGGTGGTGCTAGGAGTAAAACCAGAAGGAAACAGAAGAGACAGAATAGAAAGAAACAGAGTCAAGAAAAAATAAAAAGACTGAACTATTTGCCAGGGGAGCAGAGGGCTGGCGGGAGGGGGAGTGGAACAGTTGGGAGGAATAAGGAAACTGCACATCAAGGGGTACGGATGGAGAAGATGTCGAACTCCCTCTGAACTAAAGGCAGCCTCTGAAGTGGGTTACATTTTAATCAAGTTTCCTCAAAAAAACATTTGCACTCTTCCATGAATTACTGGGAGAATCCCAAAGGCATTTTTAGGAGAAAAAGAGCAATTCATGGAGGGTGGTCTCAAAAAGCAAACATTAAAAACAAAAAACAAAGCCTTCTGTTTCTGCAATAAAATGTGGTTGGAGAAAACGGGGGCTGAGGTGGGCTTGGTCCTCGCCAGCGATGGCCTGGTTTCTGCGTTAACGGCACTGTTTCACGTTTAAAACTCTCATGCTCTAACCACGCTTTCAGACAAAAGCAAAAATGACTGAGGTATGCTTTGAATCAGCTTTCCAGTCACATAATCCTGAGGGACACATCTTTTATAAAACAAATCCCCGTCAGTCCGGGATCTTCTAAACAGAGTTTTACAAGAAAAATGTTTGTATCATAGCAGTGTTCCTGTTCACTGCTCAAACGTGCTGATTCATGAATTTAGGGATCCCTCAAGAAATCTGGAAACCTTATGGAGAAGGGAAAAATAAAGTACCAGGAAAGGTATAATATCTCATACTTTTACAAGGTTATGAGAAAAAAAAAAGTCAAGCTTAGTGACTACGTGTTGCAGGCATGCTTCCTGGTGATAACTGTACACTCAGAGAGGAAGAAAAATGAACCCCAGTGGTACCCTCTGGTGTCCCCAGAATGAGCCACCTTTGAAAGGGGCGAAGATCTTACCCCTTTTCCTTCTTGAGGTGTGAAAGAAGCTGATGTCTCTGTCTGTCCCCGCCCCACCCGCCGTGCCAACTTCCCGATTACCCGTGAACAGATACAGCTAATATACAAAAGAACATAGAGCTCTGTGGCAGAAAAAAAACAATTAATCTCCCCTTGAAAAACCCGCTGAAAGGGGCTTGGTTGTTTAGATGTTTATACCTTTCAGACCACGAAGGGGTGAAATAAATGACCAGGGGATTTTTCCAAGTGGCCTTGGATCATCGTTTAGAAAATACACAATTCCAGATAATGAAAACAAACACATGAACACAATTTTCCTGTCTCTGCAGTTTTCAGAGAAGTCCAAATTTTCTCATGAATTCAGAGAAATGCAAGCTCAGAGAGCAGCCTAACCACATAATAATAAAAATCCATGGGGGAGGGGCCGGCTCATGGCCGCGAACATTCATTCTTCCATCAGCGGCACACAGAGAGGCTTAAATTACCTCCACATGACTTCGACCTATCTGGGCTGTCCGGTTAAAAAAAAAAGAAATCATATTTAAAATTTTTGATATGCAGAGCAACATTTGAAACTGGTGGCTTGACTGAATTTTCATTTTTGGGGTTATAAACAAAAGCCCTTCCCCAAACAGATAGGAGCATTAGCGTCTGAGGATGGCCCAGCGGTCTCTGTTCCAAGGCGGAGACCGAGGCGTTCTCTGAGTCTTGCTCAAGAAGGAACCAGTTCCCGGGCCTCTCAAAGTCATCACAGCCAAGTTCCCAGAGACAGACTATCCCCCGACAGGCCGCAGCAGGAACTCTGGCACGGGGGCCTTAACCCAGCCCAACTCAAGTCAGAAAAGCAAGTCGAGATTAGGATTTCAATAAACGCTTGTCATGCCTCCTCCCTCATCTGGGCCAGACTCTGTATATCTTTTATGCACCCCACAGATATCTACGATGGCTCTCTCTGCGTGTTTGGCACTAGGTTGGGTGCTGGGGACAGACGGACAGACAAGAAACCCAAGGTCCTGGGCTCATGAGGCTCCCATTCCAGGAGGGGTTAGGAGACAGGGTGACAATAAAAAAAATCAATTAAATAAAGCTTAGTCTGTAGAAGGGGCAACAATAGACATAATCAGCATTGTGCAAGGAGAATAAAGATGGGGGCGTGTGATGAAGGCAGCTGCGGCCTGAGGATGAGAGGTCTGTATGTGTGCGGAGAACAGTGTTCAGGTAGATGGAACAGCAGCTGCAGAAGTTCTGAGGCTGGGAGACCTTGGAGTGTTGTGGCAACAGGCAGGATGGCTGCATGGTCTAGAGAGGGAGGGAGGAGTGTAGCTGAGCTATGGATGGGGAAACCGTGGCCAGGGCAAGGAGGCTGAAGCATCCTCCAGTGACCTGAGCGCAACGGGGAGCCCCTGCACGGAAGCACGCTGGCTGCTGGGAGAATGGATCATGGGAAGATAGTAGTGGAAGCCAGGAGTGAAGGTGATTGCTGGTGACAGTTTGGGACAGGAACCGTGGAGATCGGCAAACAGATTCCAGCCGGGTGTGATACAACCAGCAACACAAGAACCACAACAATGAAGCCGGGGCCCATGCTTCTGTAGGTGGCCAGATGAGCAAATTAAATGAATCCAGTTTGGTTTGATTTTCATCTGAGTGAAAAAGGGTCTCTGTCGGCCCCCGTGAGGCGGGGTGCCCGGACTCTGAGGTCACTTTGTGAATATTTATGAGCTGATCCCTGGTCCCTGCCTGCCAGGCCCTCTCCGCCGTCCTGCCACTGGCTTGTGCGGGGGTCAGGGGGTGGGGGGTGAAGTGCACAGATCACACCCACGTGGGATACGGCCCCTGGGGCCCCGCTGATGGGCGAGCTGCACGAGCAACCGGCAAGGGAGACAGTGAGCCGGAGGACGGGCTCCGCCTGACCAACCGAGTGCGAACAGGCACACGGGCAACATACTGATGTGGGGTCCGCAAAGCCAATGGCAGCAGCAGCTCTGTTACTCATTGATTCAGAGTTTCAGGGGCCGTAAGTGTCAACAGGAATCTACACCTGGACAGTTTGGAGGCTCAGCTCATGCGGAGGGAGGCTCGGAGCTCAGGGCCAGAGAGGCCATGGCACTGAGCAAGGTCTGGGAGGGAGCAAGCAGTCAAGGCAGCACAAGGAGCTGATACGGGCACTCGGGCAGGTGTGGGGCACAGGTGGTCGAGTCGAGAGGCGGCAGCCGTGCCCGCTAGAAAGACGGAGGCCACGTGGTTCCGGCCCCTTCCTGATGCTCAGCTCTGCTCAGGCTCGGCACGGGCTGTAGACTCCTGTTGCTGCTGCTCCCGCCGCCGTGACTGTCATCCACCGAACGAACGGGAGAGGCTGTCTAGGGATCGAAAGCCATCACGCAGGCCCATCGCAGAAGGGCCGTGTTCGAGGACACGCAGCAGCTGGAGCGAACCCGGCTTCCTACAGGAAGTATTGCCTTTTCCATTTGACTCATAATTACCCACGCTAATGGAGGGAAACCACAGCGCAGATAATCCCCAAAGAAGGGGTAATTCAAACATAATTTACATTTGCCTTTGGGAGGCATTATGTGATTTTTCTCCCGCAGTGAATTTCCCAAGCCTTCGCCTCTCTCTGGCTCAGGGCAGTGTTAGAATCAGTCTGCCTTCTGGCCCGGCTCCTTGATGGAGGGAAGGAGCGTGGCGAGTCGGAGGGCGGCTGAGCGGGGCCAGGGCACTAGGGAGGGGTGGGGTGGGGGGGACTCCAGGACCCTGCAGAGGCGAGGTCGCATTACAAGACCGTGTGACCGCAGGCGCCCTTCCAGGAGCCACTCGGGTTCTCACTCAAATCGAACGTAGGGCCTTGTAAAAATGACAAACCATAGCTCGAGCCTGTATTATTGCTGGTGCAAACCCCTAGTGCTGATTTATTCCTGCTGCTCTGTGAAAGGAAACGCAAGTATCTGCGGAAAAACCTCAGCCTGCAAACCCGTCTTCGCCCTAGTTAACATTTAGCGGGGGCAGAAGATGCTGGCGGAAGGCTGGCACGGCTGCTGCATCGCATGAACAGGAGGAGCCCGCAGCAGTTACATTGATTTTTTTTTTTTTTTTTTAGTGTAAAATTAAGGGGTGGGAGTGAGGCAGGTGAGTGCCTCTTTCATGTTCACGGAGTTGTTGTCCCAAAGCACGTGGTCTCCCATTCCAATCCCCAAGGAGTCCCCTTATTTAAGAATCACGTTTCCTATCGTTTTCGTTATATAGATGTACTTTGTGTCATATTTTTCTCTTCCACTGAAACAATCACAAGGATTTTTAGAGAAAAATGTTGAGGACGGAGCTGTTGCCTTCCCTTTTCAATTTAAAGGTTCATTTGCACCCCAATGTGCATTATTAACAAAACAACATTGTTATTCAGGTTTTGCGCTCTCCTCTCTGAGTCGGAGTGACTGGAAATTACGGTGGCAACCACAGTCCTAGACAGCCAGAGGCTTCGTTAAGGAACTAAAATACCGCTGGCAAGCAGACACCGAGCCTTGTACTTCTGCGTGAAATGGCAAACATATTCGGGTGTCACTTAAACTGTCAAGTTATAAATCTCACAACGTGAGCCCCATACATTCAACAAGGTGATCAAAGACAAGTGCCTTGAAAACAAAATGCAAATGTCCTCCTTGTTTATGACTGGAAGACCTACAGCTTAATCACCTCTTCTCTGAGGTCCGGAATGAAGGCGAGAGTGTTTGAAGAGTAAAATAAACATGACCTGGGACCGTAGAGACTGTAGAGACGGGTCTCTGTGATTCCAAGTCTTCAATCTGTCGCTCTAAAATGGGTGGGAGGAGGGAGAAAGGCAGGACGAAACTCTCTCAAGCTGCTGTTCATGTGTGGGGGGTGATTTTTTTCAAGCTCTGATCCCTGGGTCTCCACTCCTGAGTATCTGTGTCAAGGTGGGTCACTGTCCCAGATGGGGGCTCTCCCCCTTCTGTGTGATGGGGGAGGAAGGACAAGGAGGCAGCACACACCCGCCATCGGAAACCTTGTGAGCAAACTAAGAAATAGAGGACAACAGGGTCACACAGGCAGAACACCCGGACAGGAAGAAAGAACGAAACGAAAATGAAGGTTAGGGAAACACAATTCACAGGTGCGAGGGAAATTTTACAAATGAGAAGAAATCATTTAGGATCATGTTTCCTGTTTGAACTCGGAATAAAAATGATGAGGGATGAAGAAAGAGGAATAATCGGTACGCAGTACTGAGTGTTAAGTCAGGAAAGAGGAAATGTACTGTCTTTTAAGTGGAACCTTGAAGAACATGTCTCTAGACCACCCAGTGTTAGCACATTTGACATCGTATCTATGAAATCCTGATGTTTTGTCAACAGAGGAACAGGAAAGCCAGAGACGAAAATCAGGAAATTACTCAGAATTTCCTATCTGGTTGTACTCATTCAAAGTCAGGGCCCCCAGCCAAATGTGGCTACCCTCACTCTTTTTTTAGAGTGTTCTAAGGCTGGGGCACCTGGGTGGCTCAGTGGGCTCAGCCTTCTGCTCAGGTCATGGTCCCAGATCCTGGGATCAGAGCCCCACATAGGCTCCCTGCTCAGTGGGGAGCCTGCTTCTCCCTCTTCCCCTGCCCCTCCCCCCACTCATGCACGTGCTCTCGCTCTTTCACTCACGTTCTCTCTCTCAAATAAGTAAAATCTTAAAAAAACAAGAGTGGTCTGCCGCGGCCTGTGGCACCCAAGTAATACTGGACACAAAAGGGTCAGGCAACCATTTGGGGTGGAGATTTCCTGATAACGCACCAGAGAGTACCAGAGCCCCTGTGTCTCTGTCAGCTTAGCAGGCAGGAAGATCTGTGGCCCGGGCTTCACCAGGCAATGACTCTTCCCCCTTCTGCGGCAGAAGGAGAGAAGTTTGATGAGCAGAGCCAGGAGCAGGTGGCCAGAAAACACAGGAGTGTTTGGACAGTCTCAGGAAGGAAGGAAGGACAGGCACGGGCAGCATGGACAGTAAGCAACCCTCCTTAGCCACACCGTGTGGCCAAGATTCCATTCACCTCTGCAGGGGCACGCAGGCCAAGACTGGGGATGTTATGCAAATCATAACAAAGACCCCAGCTGTAAAACAGACTTGCTAATAAAGAAGGCTCCATATTGTCTTTCTCCTCCTGAGGAAGGAGAGCTGCCCAATGGGCAGGTGCAGGTTCATTCTTGTCTTATCATTGTGGGTGCAGTAGTGGCGTGCAACCTGGGTCTAGGCCCGCAGTAGCTTCTCACTGACCACAATGAATGGTAATTTTGTCGGCCTCTGAGCCAGACTTTACGCAGCACAGGCTGATGAGTCTGAGGCCGCCATTTGCAAAAACAGTGATGGAGGTTTCGGTATTCGGTGATGCTGTGCGCACAAGATATGAACCACTCCAGGTCCCCCCCCACACACACACAACATGCAGACAACGAAACTTCTCCAGCTGTCTTCGCCCTGGAGCCCCCTAGCTAGAGCCCCCACTCCCCGGAAGCATGACCCTGATTCCCCCCTACCCTTCTTGGCCACATCTGGGAGGGTGGTGGGAGCCAGTTCCCTGCAGGGAGCGCAGACGTGCTGTGATGGGACCCGCAGGACCCCCAGGTGCCCTTCAGCTTCTCCACTGGGAAGAGCTTGTGTTTGTTTCTTTCACTTTCCACTGGTTCCAAGATATAGGTGCTATTTTCAAATGTAATAAGTCCCCTGTTGAAGAAGAAATAAGAAAAATATATATAATTTTAAGGGTAGTTTCTTGTTTATGGCCAAGGCTCTGTTCATAATGAGAGAAGAAATACAAGGAGAAAAGCCGATTTATTTATATCCTCAGGTTTTAATTGGGAAGGACATTTCTGAACCACATGTTTGCATGGATTCATCTTGCACGTGTTTTGAAAACAAGTCTGGGAAATGTTTTGTCTCAAGTATTTTACGGTAAAGAGTAGACTGTGTTTAGCCTTTTTGTGTTTTTTTTTTTAATTTTGATTTATAATTTTTTTCTTCTCAAAGATATATTTCTGGGGAAAAGAGTTGAGAGATGTTTCATCTGCTTAGAAAGTAACTCTATCTGAATTAGCAGATGGGGAGGGAAATCTTTTTCTTTAAAGGAAAATCCTTGCATGTGAATTATTCAGCCCGATGAACTACGCTTCCTAAATATTTGAAAGGATTCTATATGAGGTTGAGTATAAACTTACACTTATTTATGGGAGCCGTGAATAAAGGAAGCTGTGGAGGTGCACGAAGCATTAGAACTGCTTCTTGAAGGCTGAGCTCTGCCCTCTGCTCTTCGTTAAAGTTGGATCACTCCTCATAGGAACCAAGACAACTGGGAGATGCCGCAACCCCGAGGCTGGCGAGGCAGCCTTCAGAGTCTGGCAGTCTGGGGGTAAGCTCTAGGTGCGTGACCTTGACCTCTTTGAAGCTTGGTTTCCTTATCTGGAAAATGGGACTATAATACCTATTTCTCAGGGCTGCTATGTCATCCAGTTAAAACTTTTAGCCTTATGGAGGCCATAGATCAGTGCTTCAATGGTAGTTGTCTTCTTTGTTATTAACAAGGGCACATCCATGGATTAGGCTGCTGTTAACATGTTATTCCAAATACCAAATTCCTGACAATTTCAGGAAGATCTTGTGTTTTGATAACATGTCTGCCCACAGACTGGCCATTCATGACTCCATGACGAGAAACAGAGCAGTAGTATGATAAATCCACTTCTGGGAATGAGAATAAGAAAGAAAGAAACCTTTGAAGTAACTTTTAGATTTGGGAATAAAAGTATAAGTTCTTTTAAAAAAACAGACAAATGTGCTGAACATTCTACCTTGTAGAGACAGACAGTGGTATCAGGCCATGGACCACAATGCATGTCTGACCTTCTGGAGCAGGACAGAGCCTAGGCAGTGTCTGCTTCCCAGAAACGAGCAGCGCTAACCCAGAGGTGTCAGCTTCCTTCAAGTGTTGGGGAACATTGGCCTACATGATGGTTTTTGTCTCTCTCTTTTCCAGAGTGGGACAGTAAAGTACTTTAACTTAAAAGGCTCTTCTTGATATTGAAAGACAGATTTTCTTTGGAGAAATGGCAATGTGAGTAATAGTAAACTGGCAGTTTTAAGACTTCCCACATAATAACGGAAGCTTCTAGGGACTTCCATTCTTAAGCAAGGCAACCACAATCTCTCCACTAGAGAAATGCATCACATTTTCGAGTGAGACTTATTGCACTGTAAGCAGACATGTCTAACATAGTAAACCTTAACCTTTTTTGAGACATGAACCCTTTTATACTCTCCCTTGAAAAATACACATGTGTGTATATTGCAATATTTTGCAGATAATGTCTGAAGACTGGGGACTATGGATGAGGTTCAGGGGCTCCAGGTTTAGGGCAGTAGCTCTAATAAATAATTTATATTGCATCAACCCAAGGACTTGAGCCTGCCTTTGTCCTTAAGACATAGCTGAAAAAGTTGGTTGCTCCATCAGCTTTCTTCAGAAAATCTCAGCCTTTTTCCAAAACAGAGACCTTGTGAAATGTTCTTTTGTCATTCATTATTGCTTATTTCAGTCATTTGCTCATGTTATGCTTATCGTTCCAAGTTTAGCCTGTGTGCTGTGGAAGCAAGCACCGTTCTATGTTTACCGAAGGCCCATGTTATTTAGTTGCTTTTAGATTTTAATAGAATGATGGGATTTCAATACTCAAATAGTATGGAAGGAAGAGGTTTGAAGGAGTCAAGTGTGTATTTGGAATACAAATGGTGAGCAAATACTCTCTACTCCATTCATTGTTATTCAGCTGGTTTGCTCTATCAGTCCTATGTAATGAAGTTATAGACAAAGGCAAAGAGAAAGATCTTGCCCGGGATGCCTGTGCCCCAACTCATGTCTTTGTGTGTCTCTAGCAGATCACATGGACATGACTTTGGCCATCACCTCTGTTGGGGTGGCTTGTATCTCTCTTCTTAAAAAGTTCTTTGTGAAATAAAACTTAGATTTCTAAGTTTGGAATGGGTAACAGGGGATTTTTGTTTATTAAATTTCATTTTAAATAGCCTCAATTAAGAAAGAGTACTTAAAAATGATAGGCCAAGGGAATGTGGAAGACAGACACACTTGAAGGGAAAATATGGATTTGCTAAAAAACTGACCTTCCTGCCCTAAAACAAAGATGATACCAACATTTCATTTGATAGCACGTTTTCTCTTTTGCGTTAGCGTTAAGTAAGCTGGACGCTCACAGTAAAACATGTCACTAAGTTGTAATCTGAGAAACAAATTACTGAAAAAGTTTTTCTACTTAATGGAAAATTTTTAGAAATTGTTACTTAGTCATAAAAATGTTCTCATATCTCCTTTTATCTTTCAAGCCATCCAAAGGCCAGATGTTGAGAAACTGGGGTGAAGGCTCTCCCTTCGCTCGGAACAATTGGCAGCCTGTAGGACAACTTAATTAAATAATTGCTTTGGACTGTCGTGGGTATAATTAATCATTTAGCCCTAGAGATTGCTGGAAACAACAGTGGACACAAAATGCAAGGATTCAGGGTTTCTGAGATGTAAAATTTTGATGTTCTCACAGCCCTTGCTGGCCCCAAGCTAGATAAGCGAGTGTAATTTAAGTGGAATGTCAAAGATATTTAGCTGTAAACTTAGATTTGGAAATATCTCCGAGTATGGAATTTAAACCCAGCAGACTTTGAAGTTGGGGTTCTTTCCCCTTGCCAGAGTGGGGCAGAAAAATGAAGACCACAGGTACCTTCTCTAGGGGGAGATTAGGAGAACTGGGAGGATTGGGAGGATGCTGGAGGGTATGGGACTGGCCATCGTGGCAGGCAGGGGACTGAGTGCAGTTCATGGTGGAAGAAGAGAAAGGTGTGGTTGGGGGTGATGAGGGCCACTCCGATGGTGCTCTGCCCAGGCTGTGCCCCTTGCACTAATCACCTAGTGGATCTGCACACGGTGGCAGCCCTGGTGATCGTCCCCCTGTCCAAGGCAGGTGGGAGGCTGGAGGCAGAGCTGGGACCTGTGTGCCCCAACCCTGCACCTTTCAGCCGTCCAGCTCTCCTGTCTCCCTCTAGCGCTCTTTTGAGAGGGGTCTGGGGCCCTGCACAAGGATGAACACAACGGGGGAGAAAAAAGTCAGAGAAAACAGGTAGCCTTCCTTTAAATTTTAAAATCCTGTTATTTTTCCTTCAATAGAAACTTAGAGGAATCTATTAAAATTTTAAATTGACTTTGTGAGCTTTCAAAGTGAAAACTCAGGAGGCCTGTATTTCCTCGAGATAAGTTTTTGTTTTTCTCAAAATTCAGTTTTTAATCTCCAAAGCAACGGTGCATCAGGCAATAACATGGCTTAATGTGGTTGTTCTTATTACAATTTTTCCTGCTACTCCCAGGCAAGCCGGAGAGTGGCACGGATTTTGACTACCTGTAATAAGGTAACGATTAGAATATATGAATTACCCGGACTAGCTCCATGTTCAAATGCTAATTGAATTTTCTTGCAAAAAAAAAAAAAGACTTTTGGTCTCAATATCAGGCTGCCAATCATCAGTTGGAAATGTGGTTGGCATGAAATCTAATTTCAGCTCTTTCCTGGGGGAGCCCAGGGGTAAACACCATATCCCACCGCACCTACGCTGGGTACAGCGATGGCGGCGGTTAGTAGGGAACACGCAAGCACTGGAGGGCTTACTGCCAACAAGTAATTTCCATGGGGACTACTCATGGATGATCAGGACAAATTTGCATTGTCCCCTACTACGTGGGAAGCCCTGGGCGGGCTCTGGTAGAACCACAAAGACATCTCACCCACGGTTCTCGTTTCAAATGTAATTCATACCCAGGTCTGGGAGGCATATGACAAAAGAGGTAAAATGTTAGACTATTATAAAAGATTCTAATAGTAGTTGGGACTGGCACATTAATAATAATAATAATAGTAATAATAATAGCCGCTCGGATTTATGAAGGCACTGCACCCTGAGCCAGGCTCCTTTTAAAAAGAACAGTTGATCGAGAGATGATTCAATATACCATTAAGTTCACTCTTAAAGCAGGCAATTCAGTGATTTTTAGTACATTCGATGAGATGTGCAAACATCACCACCGACTCTAGAACATTTTCATCACCTCCTCAAAAACCATGTCCTTGCTATCAGTCACTCCATGGGCTCACCTGCCCCATGAGCCTGGCTTCTGAATCCTCTGTTTTCTCTAATAATTACAGCAATCCTTTCAGAGCAGGTACCATAAGCCCCTTTTACGAAGAAGATACCAAGGCTAAGAGCCCGAGGTCACTGTGGTGGGTGAAATTGTGTTGCCCAAAAGGATATGTCTGACTCCCAGCCCTTGAACCTGTGAAAGGGACCCTTGGAAACAGGGTCTTTGCAGATGGGGTCTTGTTAAGGATCTCAAGATGAGCTTCTCCTGGGCTGACAGTGGGCCCTAAATTCAATAACATGTGCCCCCTTCAAGAAAAAGGAGAAGACAGAGACATAGTGGGGAGGCCACGTGAAGGTGGCAGCAGAAACCTGTGACGGGGTGACCAGCCAGAGCAGGCTGGCGGTGGCCAGTAGCCACTAGGAGTCAGGAGCCAGGCATGGGGAGAAGCCTCAGTCCAATGCTGAGGACTCCTTGACCTCAGACTCCTGGCCTCGAGAAGGGGGACAATACATTTCTATGGCTCTCGGCCCCCAAGCATGTGGTGACTTCTGGTGGCTCTAGGACTCTCACACAGTCACCCAGCTGGTCAGAGGCACAGCCAGGACGGCCCAGCTGTGGACCGGGCCCCGGAGCCATTCCCTCCTCCATGGCCACGCTAGGGTGGGCCCTCTCTCCTCTGCACCAAGGACTCATTCTGAGGAGGGCACGGCTGAGTTCTGAATGCAAAGGCTGCCCACGGGCTGGACAGTCAGCTCGGTGCTGACTGAGGGAGCATCATCCATCGCCTGTGCAAAATGGGGGGCCCTGAGGGGAGTTTTGGAGGATGGGGGATCTGGAGGGTGGGGAGCATGAAGGCCAGGTGAGTGGCCTTGAAGGATCACGAGCTGAGGAGAAAGTTCAGGGTGCGCAAACACCCCACGCACACGAGGGTGTGGGTGAATGGCTGGTGGGGGCCGTGGAAGGAAGGCGGGACACAGCATTTGGACTTCCTTCTGTCTCCATCCTTCACCTTGGCTTTGGCCTTGGCTGCCCTGGGGCCTCACTGCACACGGTTCCACACCCTCCATGCAGACTAAAGGTGCCTCTTGCTCACACTTCCAACTCCCGGCTGCCGGAGCTCTGCCCTTGCTGTCCCCTCCTTCCTCGGCCTCTCCCCTCCCCCACCCGGGGGGTCTCTACAGATCCGCAGGCTCCTTCTGTGGAACCGGGGGTGCCCGGCCCTCTGGCCTGTGGGATGCAGCTGCTTCCAGGCTAGGGCCATGTTCTGTTCCTCGGGGCTCCCACCCAACGGCCTCGCACCGTTCCTGCCGCAGCCCCCTGGCTGGATCGACCTTCCAGGCCGATGCAAGCTTCCGCTCAGCCGACCTTCAGGACAGCCCGGCATCCCGGTCCCTTGCTTGGGTCTCTGGTTCTGTGCACGCCCACATCACGGCTCTCGCTCCATGGTGCCCACATGGCCTCCGGCTGCTTTCCACACCCACTGAGGTCTTCCTCATTCGCAGTGGTGGTCCCGGCCCGGCACCAGGACTGGCATGACCGGTGGGGGATCGGGATGTGAGAAGCCGGCCCGTGAGCGGTTGCACATGCGTGTGAGCGGGAACGACGGCACACGCGTGTGAGGGAGCGAGAGGCTCTGATCGCAGGCTGCAGGGAGCCCCGTGGCTCCGTGTGCGGGGGCAGTGGCAGGACTTCTGTTATCATCAGGCAGTGTTTCTGAAACACAACCTTCTGGAATGTGCAAGATGGCTGTGAAGGGAAGGGTGGAGGCAGGAAGCACGGGTGGGAGGCAGTTAAACAGTCTCAGAGCAAGGGTTGTTCTGGGGGGGTGACACGGAAGTCTGCAGGGGCTGGAGCACCAGAGGGGTCATCAAAGGTCACCACGGGCCAAGCTTCAGAGCCAGAGATGGGCTGGAACTTCCGTGGAAAAGAGGTAGGAGGGGAGCCCATCTGGGGACTGAGGAGTTTAGATTTGGACACCTTGGCATTTTGAGGGAGAGTGGGGCAGGGGAGCGCTGACACTTGACCTGGGGCGACCTTTAGGATGGACACCAGGGCACACCTGCAGACAGCGTAGATGAGCTGTGACCCCAGCACTGGCTCCCACCGATGTTCCCATAGGACCACGGAACGCACGTCTCCTCCAGAGGAGGAGGCCAGGACAAGGAGAAGCTGGGCCAGAGGTGGCAGGTACGGCCAGAGGGCTGGAGGGCAGGTAGCATAGGCCAAGTTCTAGCCTAGAAGCTGAGGGAGCAGAGGGTCTCAGTGCGGAGCTCAAGGTCGAATTGACTCTACCTCCTCTCTAGCCAATTTCTTCCTTAATATGACCTTAGAGATGTTCTAAAAATTTGGACTGGCCAAGGAACGCCTGGGTGCCTGTCGGTGAAGCTTCTGACTCTTGACTTCGGCTCAGGTCATGATCTCAGGATCGTGAGATCGAGCCCCACATCTGGCTCTGCCCTCAGCACAGAGTCTACTTGTCTCTGTCCTTCAGCTCCTTCCCCGTTCTCTCTCTCTCTCTCAAATAAATGAATTAATTTAAAAAAAATTTGGACTGGTGAAGATTGTCACTGACCACTTAATGGCTTGGAGAGAGCATGTTTTCTCCACCGAGGTTGCCTGAACACCTATAACTTTCCAGGTTCTAGGCTGAGCCCAGCGCCCCGCCTGCCCTGAACTCACAGTCTGGCAGACAGGAAAGGGAATGCAAGGTCAGCTCTGTGCGCCTGACTTTCTGGCCCATTAGGCCACTTGGTGGCAGGCCATTTAGGTTGAGCTGTGAGATCTGATAAAAAAAAACCACACCCATTCAGGTGAGAGACCTGGAGTGAAGGCGGGAGGGGCCAGGAAGGCGGTGAGCCATGGAGCTGGATGTGGGGACCTGCGAGAAGCCTGCGGCTCAGTTTCCAGCCCGCCTTGCTCCCTCCGTCTGCTCTTCCTCCTAGATTCTTTCCTCCTCTTACTTTATCAGCGGAGATTTCTGGGTGATTTTTTCAAATGGGTCAATTCAACTTGTCTGTTAAATTGTAAATAATAAAATAATAATACAGTATAAAAGCAGAACTTTTTTTTTTCTTTTACAATGGTTGCCTTTCCCTTAAATTGCAAAAGACTACTTTCATTATAATGGTTATTTCTGACTCCATGGACCATAACACTGGTTAGTTCTACCTTTGAAAAATAAATTGACTATTTTTCAGTAGTATGGGACAAGAGGTATTCCTGCATTCTGTGCTATATTTGATTTCATCATATAAAATTTGGTGCAGCAAACTTTTTTTATTATACAGTTTAAAGGAACATAATAATGTATGTCCTTACTGGGGTAACAAAGAGACTTACATCTGAATATTTGAATGCAACTGAATTTCTGAAAACATTTTGTGCTGTCTCTCACATGGAAGGTGAGTGCTGAGAGCTCCAGGCACTACAAGCAACGTATCAGAAACGTTCCCCATCGTGAAGGTCCTTACAACACAGTGTGTGAGCGTACAGCAAGGTATACCAGTCAGCTACCAACGGAGCGAGGAAGGATGGGAGCCTTAACGCAGGGATGTGAAGAGATGTTTATAAATCACCTGCTCCGTGGCAGGAAAGGGCTGCCTGTGACAGTGCAGATGACGCAGGGTTGATCTGCATGGGGAGAATCTTTGGGAGGCAGGGACGGGGCTGTATGCAGGAGACGTCATTTGATTTGTTCAAGCTTTTAAAGCCAAATGGAAGGCAGAGAGAGAAGCATGTCCCAGGCAGAAGGGCAGCAGGGACAAAGACGGGGAGATGCATGAGGAATGCTCTGGAAACAGCTAGAAAACAGTGGAATGGGGGGGGGGTCCTCGCGGTAGAGCCGTGCCTTCCCGTGGCTCTGGTGAGCGTCACAGGAGAACACCCAGAGTTGCATAAATGCAGGAGATGCCTCTTTCTCGAGACAGAATCTGTGCCTTGGAACAGCGTCGCATGGTGTGGGGACCAGCCCGCTGATGGCGGAGCCTCAGTCAGGAGCTCTCGCCATGGTGGTAGTAACACCGCCCTTACCCTCAGGAAAGCAGAAACCGTAAGGATGAAAGTCTGGCCCCCACCATGTGTCACCACTACCCCAGGGGACACGTGTGTGTGCACGTGTGTGTACATGCATCCGAGAGAGTGTTAGTATGCGTGTGTAGGTCCACAAGTGTGAGTATGCCAGCCACGGGACGACGGTGAACGACAGTGTAAGTGTGCCTGCACGCCAGGACAGAAAGCGCAGGCACAAGGTGTGAGTGGGAGTGCATGCACGCTTTGTGCTCAAGCAGCTTCAACCCATTTAAGAGTGAAATCGGTATTACAACCCGTCCTGGTTTACAACCCAAGATACCAGTGTCCTCATCTATGGAGGGAATGGTGGGCTTCAGTCTGTTAAACCACCAAATTTCCTTCAGAAATTCTGCCTCCTTTCAACCACTGAGCCTGCCGGGGATGGGAAAACACATGGCTCATCCCAGAAGTGGGAGATTCCAAGACTCCTTGGGCCAGACACTAGCAGGAGCTGAGAGGGTGCAGCAAGACAATGAGAAGAAATGGGGAGAGACAGCGTCTTCCCTCAAGGAACTCCTCATGCTCCAGCCAGAGCCGGATGGGGAGGAGAAGGTGGCATTTGTGAATAAAATCAGGACATGGGGACATGCTGTTCTGATGCTGCAGCAGGAGCGTGCCAGGGCCACACGTCTGTCCTATGACAGAACCAGGGTGGCACCTCTAGGGAGGGAGCAGACTTCTGTCCCCAGCTGGGTCCCTGTGCAGTGCGGTGTGGGGGAGTCCCTGATGCCCGTGGGGTGCTTGGGTTAGGGGCTTACGGGTAAGGGGCGTGTGAGGCAGGAAGCAGGGACAGCAAACGGGAGTCCAGAATGTCAAAGCAGAACCATGCGTCTTTGCACTGGAAACGTGCTGATGAGGACTGAGCATTCCGGGGACACACAGGCTGATGAGGACTGAGCATTCCGGGGAGATGTGTGAAAAAGCAGAAAATTAACTTACACCTGAACTTTGCCTTTGACCTGGAGTCCTTTCAAAGTAAGAACAGACTCGACGGCCGCATTCATTTTTACGACCCGTTTTCCACATTGCACTCCATCATCCCCTCTGGTAAAGAGCTGTTCCCTCGTTAATCCTGCTTTCTGCTGGGACCTTTATGCTTTTCTCTCTCCTTATCTTCCCCCCTCAAGCTTCAAATGAAGAAGGCGGACTTGCTTGCTTCCTTCCTCTCTCCTTTCTTCCAGGGCCGAGTCTTTCCTAGCTGCCACATGTGAACCAGCCTTTCTGAAGCCGTGCAGGACGTTCCTTCCCTGCTCTTTCTCTGCAAAGCTGTAATCTGACGGGCTCTAATGAATGTGTCCCCTAGGACATTTGGGTTTCCCCCCACATTCCTAGATCTGAGTATGCTTTTGGGTCACACCATACTGAACAGAATTTTTAATGCCTATTTATTCTTTTCTAAATCTGCCGGGCTGGTGCCATGAGGGCTGACTCTCCCCTTTATCTCCAGGCTCAATCGATTCTTCTTCCGGTGGGTATTTGGTCCAGCAGAGCTTTTTCTCTGGTCTGATTCTCTGCTTGCAAGGTCACAACGTTGACTCCTTAACTCCAGAATTTCTCCATGGATGCACAGTCTGCTGCTTTTGTCACAACAGCACAAAGAGCTGGTAAGTCCGAATTCTCAGGAGCGCCACCCTCCTCGGGATCTCCCATCATCGTCCCTACCCATCTTGATGGTGGACACCAGACGACATGCAGCACGTGCTCTTCTGACTTTTCCTGAAACCCCAGCCACGAGTAACTTCACAGCATTCCTCTCTGCCCGATTATGGTCTGTGCGACGTACCCTGGACAGAACATCGTCCAGGTGCTGGAGACGAGAGGTAGAGGCTGAGAAGCAGATGCTCCTCAAACCAGACAGAGAGGCTGGCCTCTCCGTGTGGGAGGACAGGTGTCTGCGCCTTTGGTGGGCAGCCCTGGTGGAAGGGTGGGTGTTGTGACCGAGGGACATGGCCAAGCACAGAAGGCAGGTTTATCCTATTCGAATATTATTCTGGGAATACACTATCCAATTGTTCCTCTTCGTTTTCTATTTTTTAAAGATTTATTTATTCGTTTGAGAGAAAGGAGAGGACAAGCAGGAGGGGCAGAGGAAGAGGGAGAGAGAATCTCAAGCAGACGGCAGCTGAGCTCAGAGCCTGACACGAGGCTTGATCCCACGACCCTGGGATTATGACCTGAGCCAAAACCAAGAGTCAGACGCTTAACTGACTGAGCCACCCAGGTGCCCCCTTCCTCTTCATTTTTTAAAACTAATTAATTAATATCACTGGTTTGTAAATGGAATACCTTGGAGAGACCCCTTTGTCTTTACCTATCAAGAGTTTGAAATGCCTATGAAAATCACCTGAAAATTACCAGACCAATCCCGATGCCTCTGTTAATGCCTGTTCTCAGTTTCGATGGTCTAAAACTTCTTCACAGATGTGTAGAAGCCATTGTTGGAAGATGCCTGTTTGTTGCTTACTGTCTTGGCCCTCATTTGCCCTTTCTCTGGCAAAAGCCCCCTGGTTTTCCTTGGAGAACTCACTCTCCCCACCCCCATCCTTGGGGTTGGGTGTGGTTCACCCCCAGCCTGACCCAGGGAGTTAAACCAGAGCATCACACCCACCACTGGCCACTGTGATTGTTTCAGGGATGGACCAATGACCCAGTAAGGGCCAATCAGAGGTATTTTAGGGGAACTCTGCTGAACTTGAAAGAGGGGTCCTCATACTTCTACTTGATCTCTGAGGATGTAAGCCTAGGGCTGCCTGCAACCCCCCCTGTGACCACACACACACACACACACACACACACACACACACACACACAAAAAGCCATATACGAAAATAAAACCAACACAGAAGAAAGTGGAGGCCAGAGTGGAGAGAGAATGGACTCTGACAGCATTAGTTAGACCCTGTATCCAGCCATGCCTGAAGCCACCTCTGGTCTTTTAAGTAGGAGGAGTCTACCTTCAAGTTTTGTTTGCTTTTTTTTGCCAGTTCGGATTAGCTTTTCTGTTCTTACACACTTTGACATTTATGTTAACTTGAAGGCTGGAAATACCCAGCCCTCAATAAATGGCCTTTGAACAAACAGGTCCATCTTTTAGGCTCTGAAGAGGAGCAACAGTAAAGTGTGGACTTGTGGATTTTCCTTTTCCAGGTATGTATTAGAAACTCTCTACTTTGAAGCATGTTGGATACCACACAGGGTAGGGTGACTGTGATTTCCATGTGTGATCTTTGCCACCATGGTCTTGTGGGTGTCCGCCATGTTTCCCCTAGGAGGAGTACCGCTCTGCATGAATTAGCGCAGAAGTACTGCATGAACACACCTCCCGAGTGGTCCAGCCACAGAATCAAAGAACACGAGACAGTCTCAAGAGTCTGATGGTTTGGTTCTTCCTTTGGCGGCTTGCTCCAAGTCAGGCACAGGACTGGCTTTCCTATAGGTCACAGGATTAATTTTCAAAACCACCACTTTAGCTGGAGACTTCATTCTATTTTAACACAAGGAAACTGGGGCTCAGAGAGGTCTGGCGACTTGTTCACTGTCACACAGCTTGTTCACTGCTAGGGCTGTTGTGGTCTAGGGTGCAAACATCTACTGTTGGCTCCAGATCATCCATCTTGAACTGGTCACACCCCTCCGTCCCAGATGCAATCAGGTCTGACCCCATCCTGTCCTTCATCTCTGTTCGCTTCTGTCTCCCCAAGGAGCCTGAGCTCTGGCTTTTCCATCAAGATGGGGCCCTGTCTCCACACAGCCCTTTAATCCTCTGACCCCATTCTCACTCCTCCCTTGGCCCCCTCACCTTCCCACTGTGCCCCTGGGACTCATGTCCATCCTCGGACTCCCCTCCCCCTGCCCTTTCGTCCTCCCTGCAGCTGGAGCCTGGCTGACCCTGCTGCCTCCAGCCCCCTGACAGCCTTTTGAAAAGACAAAAGACTCTTTCTAAGTTCTTCCCTCGTGCACCTCAGTCCACGGGGAGCTGATGTCCTCTCTGTGCATATCGTTACTTGCAAACAGTGTCCTCCTCCACCTCCTCCTCCACCGAGCACCCAGCACTCCTGCTGGGCCTGCACATGTCTGGGAGGCCCTGCCCCTTGAGGGGCTTTCCCACGGCTTCCTCAGTAACCCCTCACTCAGCGGCAGGAGCTTGGCCCCTTCGTGTATTTGTGCCCCTCACTACCCTGGCGGAGTGAGTTTCAGACACAGAGCACTTGCGGTGGAGAAGGCAATGGTCAGAAGCTTATGCAGGTGTCAGGGGCACCAGAATCTCTAAACCCTTGAAGAAGTTTCTGGACTCTTGCTTGTCCGCAAGTGCCCCCTCTGCCCAGGCTCCGGTAACCCGGCAGGATTCTTGGGAAGGTGTCTTGCTGAGCTCTGCGCCTCCGCCTGCTCCCCGTACCATCCAATTCCAGCCCAGCAGCCAGAGTGACCTTGTCAATGTCAAGTGAGACCTCAGCGCAAAGTTCCCGTGACCCTGTCATAGAGAAGGGAGAGGCCAAGGCCCTTCTCCTTCTCCTTGACCGCAGCTTCCCCTGCCTCCTCTGCCTGCTCTGTCGCAGCCACACCGGCCACCTTGTTGCTCTGCCAACCCCGGGCATTTTCCTGTGTCAGGGACTTAGCACATGCTGTTCCCTCTGCCAGGAATGTGCTTCCTGCAGACATCTGCACGGCTTGCCCCACCTCCTTCAGTGTGGCACGAGGAAGTGCTCAAGGAATGTTTGCCGAAGGAACCATTAGCAATAGGAGAGCAGCAAACCCATCAGCAACAAGATCACTCTGCTCACATACCAGATTAGCAGACGTTTCAAAGTTCAATAGTGTCCTCTAAATGGGATATCGACGTTTCATGAGAGCAACAGTGTGCAGAAACACGTGTGTGTACACACTCAAGGGAGGGAACCAAACAGAGATTTAAGTCTCTGTCTCCTGACTCGCAGAGACAGAAGAATCAGGGTAGAGTGAAGAGTATGATGTGACTCTATTTTTATAAAAATAGAGAAACACACATGCATGGGGCTTTGCCCAGGCCTGGTGCCCAGGACGAGGAGGCAAGTGGGAGGGGGATCCCCACGCTGCTGCCAGGTTCCACATGAGAGGAGTGGAAGGAGCGTGAACAGGGAAAGGTTAGCTTTTTGTACATTTTTTAAACCAGATGTCTGGGATTGGGAAGGATGTGAGGAGGGAGACTCTCAGCTCGGACGGCCAGCGCGGGCGCTGGGACAGCACTTGGAAGAAGAAGGTGGCAGAACTGTTGCTGGTAAAAGGTTGGGGCATCCACACAGCACCTGCTCTTCCCGCCCCCGTTTCCCCGGGCCCTGTGCACCGAGGCACAGACCCCCTGAGACCTCCTGAGGACCCCGCGCGGCCAGCACAGTCTGTAATTGAGCGAGGCTGGAAACCACCTAAAGGGGCACCATGGAGGGTGGGAAGAGACAAGACGCGGCGAATTCAAGCACGTCTGTCAAAGGAAGGAGCCAGCCCCACGAGAGCCGAGGAGGAAGCGTGTCAAGACAACGCTGGAGACAAAAGCAGATCGCGGAGCGAGACAGGATGTCCTCTCCTGCCACCCGTACATCGTGCAGGCGACCGGGCCGCGAGGGGCGGCGGCAGCTGGGAGGAGGCACGTCCCCCGGGGGCAGGGACGGGATGGGCCGGAGACAACGGTGCGGTGGAAGGAGCTGGCTCTGGGGGGCACGGCTGAGGGACGGCTCTGCTCCGGGCCCCTGACACGCAAGTGAAGACAGAGGGGCCCACAGAAGGGAAACGAGCGCGAGAAGCGGGGCCGAGGGTCTGACAGAAGAGCCTTGTCCCCGGGCGCCGGCCGCACACAGGGAGGGGCTCCCAGCAGGCGCGCTCGGGGCCGCGTGCCCCTGGGGAGTGACCCACAGAGCCCGGGCGGCCCATGAGGTGCGGGCCACGGGGATTCCTTATCAACTGACGCGGGTTCAACGCCTGCCGCGTGTCAGCGTGAATCTGAGAGTCCGTTTCCTGTCAGCGTTCGGTGAGCGTCCGGCTTCGTCCACAGCCGTTCACACCCTGAGGAGGCCGGGCAGCTGTCACTCCCCTCACACTCGCAGGGCTTGACCGACCTGTGTGTGTGTGTGTGTGTGTGTGTGTGTGGTATGTCACTTCTGGTATATTGTGTGTGTGTGGTATTTGGGCTACGGATGTTGTGTGTGTGAGATGCGTGGTATAGTATGTGTGTGTGATATGTCGTGTGTGGTACATTGTGTGTCACGTCTGGTGTATTCTGTACGTCGTATGTGGTATGTCACTTGTGGTTTATTGCGTCTGTGGTGTTTGTGCTGGGTATGTTGTAGTGTGTGTGTGATGCATGGTACATTGTGTGTTGTGTGTGGTATGTCACATGGAGTATATTGTGTGTGTGGTGCGTGTGCTGTTTGTGCTGTGCATGTTGTAGCGTGTGTGTGATGTCTCTGTGTGGTAGCGTGTGTGGCACACTGTGTCAGTGTGTGGTGCCGTGTATCGTGAGTGTACAGTGTCCCACATGGGACTCTCAGAGACGCGGCGTTCCCGGGACCCAGAGGGCGGCCTGGTCTCACTCAAGCTGGCGCACCCTCCCAGGCCCTCGTCCCTCTCCTCACAGAGCCCGGGGCGCAAGCGAAGCGGGACTCGGGGGATGCAGGCGGCTGGTTCACAAACCCAGTGAATGGATCCAGCAAAAAGGCTGAGGCGGCTCGTGGGGGGCGCGGGAGAGCCAGCTGGTGGCCAACGAGTGTGATCTGGAAGGACGAGCCGTGGGGGTTGGCTCGTCCAGCCACGGAAGGGAGCTGTTTCCTGACACGTGTGCAGCCTCATCGCAAAAGCCCCTACAAGCCACGCCTGGATTCAACTCTCCCCGCTCTCTGCTCGGCTGGGTGCTCTGTTTCGCCTCCTGGGAGGGGAGGCCTCTGCATGTCTCCTGAGCGACAACCTGAATGCTAGGACCCGAGCTCCTACCTTTTAACGCCAGGATTATTAAGCACAAGAGCCACATAAGCGAAAGATCGTCACAAAATCCTCGGATGTAGAAACTCAGCCCCATCCGTGGCTCTCAACCCACCAGGCCTGAGAACCTTCTAGAAGGGGCTGCTGGGGCAGAGAAGCTAAGATCCCGGGCACGCTGTGCTCCTTCGAGGTGTCTGGCGGGGCTTCTCTGTCTCACCGGAGGGAGGCTCAGGCCCTACCATTTACTCTTGATCCTTGAGAGCGAATGGGGGGAAGAAGGAGGTGGCAGTCATGCTCGGGTCCGGAGCCGGCCGCGTCAGGGTCACTTACCTGAGGCCAGAGCAAGTGCTGAAGCTGGCGGTGGAACCAGAGTGTCCTTGCACATGTCCGTGGTAGTAGCAGTGACCCTATAAAGAGGAGAAAGTCGGTTCAGTCACATAACTTCTTGCCTGCTCACAATAAGGCAACCGCCTCCGATCCACTTCTTCTGCTTTCAGCTACGGGATTCCCTCTTGGCATAAAATATTGACCCGGCGGTCTTAATATTTAATGCCAAGTCCGGCGTGACCCGGCCAGGACCTCTGGCAGGAAGGTCTGATTTACTTAGAGATGATCAATGCGGTGTTAAGAAGCGTCCCGGTCCCACTCTTGTCTCTCTGACACCCTTTAGGAAAGCTCTGATGCTGAGGGTTTCCCCAAACCCAGCAGCAGAACAGACCCCGTGGACAGCACCACCTTACCCTCCCGCAAGCTGTCTTTTGTAACGAGATGCGACCCGCGCGGCGTGTTTAAGCACATTGTGAAATGGAACAGAATGAGGCCTAAATCAATGGCTTCTGGAAACAGAACAGCAGATGAGACGGCAGCTGGAGGGGACCGCCCTGAATTGCCCAGTCGGGAGCTCACGATCTCTCTTAGCAGGAAAAGAAAAATAGGAAGGTCTTCTCGGTCTACGACAGAAGTCCCCGCGTGATGCCTGCAGAATTCCATTTCTTGAATAAGGTCACCCAGTGCAACAAGAAACCACGGCACAGACCTTCCCTTCCCGAGACAGAGATCTGTCCAGAATCCACGTAACAGAGTTATGGGGTAGCCCCCACGAAGCGGCTGACAGGCAAGAAATGCTAAGCGGGTTCCACTCGCCTCATTCGTGGCCTCTGCATGCCAGCCACGTGGTCCGGCAGCAGAGGCGGCATGGAAGGAACAGGGCCAGTGGCATCAAGCTTCAGCCCATCCCTGCGGTGTCCCCCCCAGCACATGGCCCCTTTACTCACTCGGTGCCGGTGAATTCACTTTTCCCGGGGCAGAGCTTGGTGCCCAGCTGTTCTGCTCAACAAAAATAAGATCCCAAGACCACTCTGACTTTGCTAAGAAGGAGGACTGGCTTGGGACACCTGGCTGGCTCAGTCGGCTCAGTGTCTGCCTTTGGCCCAGATCATGATCCCAGAGTCCTGGGATTGAGTCCCGCGTCAGGCTCCTTGCTCAGTGAAGAGCCAGGTTCTCCCCCTGCCTGCCGCTCCCCCGGCTTGTGTGCTCTCTCTCTCTCTCTGACAAATAAATAATCTTAAAAAAAAAAAAAGAAAGAAAGAAAGAAAGAGGACTGGATGGGATTGAATGGCCAGTGACATCCAATAACCCCCAATAAAGGGGTCAAGTTTATCTGTCCCTCAGTAGAGGACAGACTTCTGGGACCACCTGAAAGGCAACTGAAGGAGGGAGAGGAGAGTGCTGGACACTGGTTATTTTGACTTTTCTTAGCAATTCTAGAAGTTCTTCAAAAATTCAGGGTATACCTACTATGTGAGAAGTGATTTTTTTTAATTTACTTATGGTATCTTTGGTTGTACAGTTTCCCATTCTTATAAAGTCAAATTTTCCATCTTTCTCTTTATGAATGTCATGCACCGCTCAGAGTGGCTTTCTTCAAGGTTACGTGGACGTCCTTCTTTATTTTCTTCTATTTCCATAGTCTTACACTTAGCTCTTTAATCTACCTGGAACTTATTCTTTGAGGGGTGAGGTTAGAATCCGTCCACCGCAAACTGAGACCTGGTTGTCCTCTGCCACCATATTCCCTTTCCTGGTGATCGGGGGTGCTATGTGTCACCTACAGGGTGCTCACGGCTCTGCTGTTCTCCTCCATGAGCTGTCCCACGTGAGACCAACCTCCATTTGTCCATCTCCGTGCCAAGAGCGCCGCACTGTTTAGTTTCTCTTGTTCCATCCCACATTTGGATGGCAGACAGAACAGGTTCTCAGTTTTGACTAAGATTAAATTCACAGACCACAGGAGTCACCTTTTAAAAGCATGCACTTGGCAGGTTCAGAATGTTGTACAGCTGTCACCACTGTCTAATTGCAAAACATTCTCATTGCTCTGAAGAGAAACCTCGTCCCCAGGAACCCTCACTTCCCCGGACCCACCCGTCCTGCCTCAGCCCCTGGCAACGGCTCGGCTACTTCCTATCTCTAGGGATTTGCCTGTTCATTCATTTTGTGGCAGCGGATTCATACAAAACGTGGCCCTTCCTGTCTGGCTGCTTTCAGCATAATGCTTACAAGGCTCATTCAGGTTTTAGATGGGTCATTCCTTTCTATTGCTGAATAAATAATACACGGCCTGGAAATGCCAAATTTTGTTTATCCATTCATCAGTCGAGGGGAACTTGGGTTGTCTCCACTTTCTAGCAACTGTGAATAGTGCTGCCATGAACAACCGTATGCAACTCCCTGCAGTTTTGGTTCTCTTGGGTACGTGCTGTAGTATAGGGTTTGCAAATATTCTCCCCCACTTTGCGGGTTGTCCTTTCATTTTCTTAAGCATCTCTTCCGAAGCACAGAAGTTGATCACTTTGATGAGGTCCACTTCTCCCTTCGGTTGCTTATGTTTTCAGCGGTGCTATACCTAAGAAACCATGATCTCAAGGCGCTCAAGATTTCCACCCATGCTTTCCTTAGGAGTTCCACAAGTTTAACTCTTATACTCAGATCTTCAGTCTACACAGAACGAGTTTTTGTCTGTGGCTTGAAGCGGGATTCTGGTTTCATTCGTGGGCATGTGCCGAGGAGCATGACCCAGAGCTCTTTGTTCAAGGGCTATCTTGGCAAACTTGTGGATGGCAGGTGTTCTTTGGTTCTGTTCTTTTCTTCAAATGTTTCTAGGATAATGTTGCCTATTTTCTCTTCCAGGTGAATTTTGGAATCAAATTTTAAGCTTTGTAATAATCCACTGAAATTATATTAAGAATGTGGTTACTATTCCACTGTAATAGGGGCACCTGGGTGACTCAGTCGGTTAGGCGTCTGCCTTCAGTTCAGGTGATGATCCTGGGGTCCTGGGATCGAGTCCCACATTGGGCTCTTTGCTTGGTGGGGAGTTTGCTTCTTCCTCTGCCCCTCCCTCCTGCTCATGCTCCCTCTCTCTCTCTCTTTCTCAAATAAAATAAATAAAATCTTTAAAAAAGTAAAAATCCATTGTTATAATCCATCAAGATCTATTTTCCTATTCATGTACATGGTATATTTCCATTAAAAATGTTGTTTTTATGTCCTTCAGCTGAGCCTTGGATTTTTTTCATGTTGCCATTAAAAATTTTTCCATTAGGCTTATTCCTAGGTCTTGGGTAGGTCTGCTGATACCACAGACAGCATCTTATACATGGTTATTTTTAATGTAAAGGAAAACTTTTTTTTTCTTTAAGTTATCTCATAGCAGACCATCTTATTGGGTTAGTTTATAGTTTGTCCAAACTTAGTAGCCTATCTTGGATGGTTTATGTTGTTGATTATACTGACTGCAAACAAGAGAAATTTGTGGCTCTTTTTTGGCCCCCAGGCAATGTCGGGGAGTAGGGTGGCTTGTTGTCGAGGGGCAAAGGCAAGAGAGGGGACGCTCACAGAGGGGAAGCATGTGCAGAGATGGGAGGCAATGGGAGAGGGGCTGGTAGTTCAGAGACGAGAGTTAGTTCTGCTTGGCTGGAAGATTCCATGGCAGGAGCAGGGCACGGGAAGCTGACCTCTTCAGTGAGCATGAGGCTCAGGAAGGGATGTATCAGGACAGTGTCAGGGGACACAAGCCCAGACTGCCATGTCAGGTGTCCAGACCTTGCTGCCAGCTTGCCTTTTTAGCTTCCATGTGAAATTACTTTGAAAGGCTCCATGGTCCCCCTCTCTAGATAAGGGGACCGGTGTACTTAAGGGAGTTGTGATAACAAGTGTCTAATTACGAGGAGGCTACATAACTGGGTCATAATGGCCCAGGGCACCAGAGGGATCCCAGTGGGGGATTTCAGTCCTGGGTGCCCAGCAAGCACATCAGAACGGAGCAGACGCAGAAAGCAGAAGAGTGGGAGCTAATCAGTTTAGGCTGACCAGAGAGCCCAGAATCATGGTTTTTGTCTCATATCCATCATGCATCACAGATTTTGCCTCATTTTAGAGAAATATGAAATGTGGCATTGGCAGCTGAGTATTGGTTAGACAGTGAAAAACCAAATAGTGACAAAAATCTTAATTACTGACCTCTGAAATTTCAAACTCATTTATTCTCAGTCTCAATTTATTTCTTAATAGATTATTTATCAAACGTACTTTCAAATTAAATACCCAGAAATATAAGCTCATTAAAGCATGAGCCGAGAACAAATTAGTATAAAATTAATTTCCAGTTCACCAGTTAGGCGGAAGGAGTGCTGATAACAGAGGCGGGGGTGGATCCTCATTGTCATGGTCCCAAGGCCATCCCGTCTCTCTCCGTCATTAACAGAATTCATAGCTCATTTCCTAGCGCTAAAACTGCGTGAGGTTCATCCTCCAACAGCCCACAAGCCCACCGCTTGCTCTTTAACTTCTTAGATCACCAAGCATAACTACTAGAACTCCAAATTCCAGATTTTCCAGGACAATTCAAATGTCATGAAGTTTTAATTTTTTCAGTATGAGGCACTGCATGCTTCCACAAATGTGATTTCATTTTTAGGACACAATCATATGGATAAACTCAAACTCAGAAAGACATACTCATCACACCATGTGCCACATAATTGGTTGTGAATTTGATTATGAGGAGGGGAAGAGAGTAGCCTCCCGCTCTCTGGGAGGTTTCTCCCCCTTCATTGGTGGTGGAGGCAAGGGGAGCAGTGCCTGCTCTGGGGTCTCTGGGTGAGGGCTTGCCACTACACCCGAGAGCCAGGTCACCTCCCATGGACTGATGCTAAGAGGCAGGAGTCCTCCAGGCCTTGTGGACTTGCAAATGCCCGGACTGTTGGATGGGGAGGTGACCACACCAGTGAGAGACGCAACAGGCGTCCATCATGCCGAGGGAGGTCGTGTGCCCAGGGCGCACCGTGCTACTGATCCCATCGCTTTTCCTTGCAAATGTTCCCAAAGCATCCCCTTCCACAGCCTCAAGAGTGTCAACTACTGTCCCTTTTTTATCACACCCATGTCTGCAAAGGCATTGCTGAACAAGACACTGTCCCGTTAGCCTGTCGACTCTGCCTGTCCTCCTGATCCAATGCATTCTATTTCTACCAACAAAACATAACCTAGAAAACAGTCCCAAACATGCATAACCACAAAATTACATCTTTTCCCTTACAAAACCTCTAACCATGTATTTTATATACTTATTACTTAACCTAATGCATTTCCCCACTCCAATAAAATAAATTTTCCTTCTGTTTAATACGATCAATCAAATGTAATGGTGGGGAAGAGGGAGATGGAATGAAAACCCTTGAACTCGAGAAGAGCCCTCCACTGACTGCCATATGGGAAGTCAAATACAAATTCTGTTATCCAACTCTCCGGGGACTAGAAAGGAAGGAATTTTATCTGCTAAATTGTTAACAAAACCGGCCTGACCTTGTGATTCAAAAGGACTGGGAGCAGACAAAGTCTGTTAGGGAATAGGCCGAACGAAAATTACTTTCAACGCCGCTTCTCCTCGGGAGGTTCGTAGCTCCTCCCACCCCACGCCCAGCCACACCACGTGCACCGTGCCAAACTGATTTAGTATTTGAATCACACAGTGTTCTAGCTGGAGAGAAGCTTCAGGCCATCCGAGGCCAACCCTCCTCTTTCAGGCAACCCCGTTCCCGAGCAGATATGGAAACGGGGGCCCTGACTGGTCAAGCGACTGTCGAAGGCCATAGAGCTGGTCAGTGGGCTGACATTTAGCAGGGACTAACATTTAGGGCCTCGACTCCAGGCCAGACGGCTTCCCCCATCCCCAGGTCCTGCTGCTACGAACATGTGGCCTCCCCGGTGTCTCTTTTCCTAAACAAACGCTATCATGTAAAACCCACACTTAGACGGGATGCCTTCTCAAGTACCACAGAGCCCATCGCAAGGCCGCTCAGGGAGCCCTGGGAAAGTGATGCCCAAGCCGGCAGAGACCCCTGCAGAGAGAAGGGACACAAGGGTGAGTGCGTGCGTGTGGGTCCACATGGAAGCGTGTGCACGTGTGTGGGAGCGGATCTGTGTGCACGTGTGCACCTGCCTGCGCCTGTGAGCTGTCGGCCCACACGCAGATTCCAGCATGACCGCGGTCTAGACCGAGCTCCCTTGCGCGGCCCATCGGGCCCCCCACACCGCACGGTTTGCTGGAGACTGAAACACGGTGACGGTGCATCCGAGCCAAGGGAAAAGTGATTTTGCAGCCCCGCGTGCTGCTCTGGCTGAGCTACACTACGCTTAGCCTTGAGAGTGTGTGGGACGGGATGGCTGAGAAACACGCCACCACGCCCACACTCCCAGGGCTATCTCCGCTCTCAGCTCTAACGAGAACCATGTCTGCTTAAACGACTGTGAAGGACGAGCCTCAGGGGCCATTCGCATTATTTTGTCGTGCTGGAATTTTACATCAGGCAACACATGCTTAAGAAATCATGTTCACGTTCCTGGGGACCTCCCAGCACACTGGGCCTGGACACAGGATGTCTGCAGGAGTGAGAGCGCTCCATGGCTCCCGCGTCGGAAATCTTGGACTTTGAGACGTAGGGTCTCAGGTTTTCATCTGTGAAATGGGAGTGACCCTGACTGTCCAGGGCATTAGGGATCAAAGAAACATCACACAGGGGAGCAGTCTGTGATGGGAAAGGCACTGCCATAGATCACGAGCATGAAAATACACACTTTAAAACCCACTGTGCCATCAACGTAACTTTCCTCTCTGCTAAACCCTAGCTCCATGTGCTTTTGCTGAATGAGTGAGTGTGTGAGAGCAATGGACACACTGGAGAGAAGGGGGCTGATTTTCTCACACTCCCATGTGGGTTCCTAACTCCCAGCTCCAAATCCGCTCGCATGCTGGCTGGGGCTCTGCAGGGCTGTGAACACGAGCAGGAGGGGCCTGAGGGGAGTCAGGTCGGAAGAGCAGACAGGTCAGTTACCGTCTCACCAGGACACACGCGTGTTAAGAACACGACGCAGCACAGCGCATCACCCATTTTCCTGACCGTGGCCCACTTTCTCATCCTGCCATCCTGAGAGGAGGGGACTTCCAAAGCTAGGACGGTCCAGGGCGGCTGTGAACTGCTGTAGGCAGTGGCCACAGCTGGCTCACTTTTCTAAAGGCCTCACTGTGTGTCAGCTTCAAATGTCTGTTTCATGTTCACATTCACGGCTGGTTAAGTGCTTCGGCTGGGATTTGAACCTGGGCCATCTGCCTCCCTGGCTTGTGATCCTGCCTCTAGACAGAAGGAGTCACTCGGAGCCATCCCTTCCCAACAACTTTGGAAAAGGGAAGTCACCCAGACCTGCGCTCCTCTGAGGACTCATTCCAGATTCTACCCAGGTTTGGTGCTTCCATGGTGTGGCTCCTAAAGTCTCCTTACCATGGGCGCATTGTGTCATCTGTGGTCGGACTGCATGCTCCCTGAGGACAGGGGCTGTGTCCTGCTCCCTTCTGTAGACTGCCACAAAGCCTGGGACCGTTACTGATCTGCACTCAGTTGGGTTCCAGAGCAATGTGCTTAGCAAATTCCCAGAGGGCTGGTCAGGCTTCCTCTCCTATGCTCCAGGACTGAGGAGAGCAGAACACGCCCTGTGCTCCCCCAGAAGCATATGCCGGGTGCCTCCTTGCAGATGAATGCTAGTCCCTTCCCTAATCCGGCTTGTTACAGTTTTCTAGACTAATTCCACTAACTACAGATGCCCCAGCCAGGAACGTGTAACAGAGACCCTTTCGTGTTCTGTTCCAAGTGGATCAGAGGCAGGATCACAGTGGCCAGGAGCTCTGATGCTAGAGTCTGGCTACACGGGCTTGAATCTTATCAGCTGTGGGTTTGCTCTAGTTATTTAACACTCTATCTTAGATTCCTTATCCAGGTATAAAAATAGCAAACATTGATTTGTTGGGAGGATCAAACAACAAAACATCTGAAAAGCACTTTACATCATGCCTTGCGTATAGCTGATGCCGACTTGATTCGAGCTGGCATACCGGGTACTCAGCACACACCTGTCGTGGGGCCAGCATATGCGTGGGTGACCCACACATGAACAGGGAGGTGTGGCACCGCCGAGGAATGTGCAGACTGGTCTAAGAAGTCCGAGTTTGAGTGAGGGGGTTTCAGGAAGCTATTGATGATTTATCAGAATCAGATTAAGGGCAACAGGGAGCAGCACACCTAGAGAGATGTTCTGGAAGGACTGCAGGAGTAGGGGCTGGACTGAATCTAGATGAGACTGGAAATGGGAAGAAGAGGTCAAGTGGCTGTGAGGCCTTCTGGCTGGACAGAAGTTAGGGACTTGCCAGAACCTCAGATGGGTCCTTGGACAAGGAAGGGGAAGAGGGGGAAGGTGCAGTGGGGCAGTGTCTCTGTGGGCTACAGGGGGTGCCTCAGTCAGGGGAAAAACAGGGCAGTCTTCTGGGAAGAGTACACAGGTTGGATGTGTGTAGAACACAGTGAAGGCAGGGAAATTCAATCCGTTTTAAAGGGTTTCTTAGGAGGCTAATTACGAGCCTTGCTCCCACCTGCTAAATTTATGGGATATGAATGACCTGTGACTTTCCTCCGATATCCAGAGTCACCTTTTCATACGTTTCTGATGCTAACTATTGAGGAATAAGGTTGACTTCCTAATGCACTTGCCCTGGCATGTCTAGTCCAAGCCAAGTGCAGAGATTTGACCCCCCCCCCCACCTTTTTTTAAAGAAAGGAAGAGAGAGCTGGGGGGTAGGGGCAGAGGAAGAGGGAAAGAGAGAATCTCAAGTCCACTCTGTGGAGAGCATGGAGCCTGACCCTGACCTCAACCCCACAACCCTGAGTTCCTGACCTGAGTCGAAATCAAGAGTCAGACACTTAACTGACTGAGCCCCACAGGTGCCCCCAACTCCTTTTAGATAGGAAGGATTTGCCATGGAAATGGATGGGGTGTCACCCAAACAGTACTTCTGATCAGAATCCTGGATTTCACACCGATCTGACGGCCAGCCACGGTTAACACTGACTAGTCTCCTACTGGCACCCACCAAGCAAATGTTTTCATAATTTCTTTCCAAGAGAAACACATACAACAAATGGAACTTTCTGGGCACGGCTCGCACGTCTAGGGTCAGACATCTCCCTTCTCCGTCTCCATGGCCCTGACCTCAGCAGCCATGTCCTCTCCCCTGGGCTTTAGACTTTTCCAGAAGAGCCAGCTGCCTGATCTTGCCAAATCCCTGCTCTTTCTCCGATTACTCTTGGTGCTGCCGCTGGCGGGTCCTTCAAAGCCTACACTGGTCCAGACACCCCCGGGGTTGAGACCTCTTATGCCTTCCCAGTGTTCCTCCCTGACAACCAAATGTATCACCACGGCCTCCAAAGCCTCCACATTCCGGCCCCTGTCAAATTTAAACATAGCTCTGGGCCTGCCAGCAAAGCTCAGTCCCAGCCTGGACTGTCCCTCCCTCACCACCCGCTGGTTCCTGCCTCCCCAACCTTCCCATCTCAATTCACACACTCCTTCTTCCAGGAAGACCTCCATGATCCCCTAGACCAGATTAGGCCCCTCAGCCTTCTCTTTAGCACACTTATCACAGATGTTGACTAGGTGTGAGATTCTTGGAAAAATGTCAGTCTCCTCCTTCTGGCCCCATGTGGGCCCCTCGTCTATATTCAACCCCTGCTGTACCCTAAGTGGCGGCCACAGGGCCTGGCACAGTGGCGGTTCTCAGCACATGGGCGGCAGATGGGGGCCTTCCCACCGGAGCCCCAACAACACTCGGGAGACGTTCTGGATGGTTATGCTGGCCTCTCTTAGAGTTGTCTTCTGAGATGAGAGTAGCACAAATGTCATGTGCACTGTCTCCCACAGGCCTTATTATAAGAAACAATATAAAAGATAATCTTCCCTCAGATGTGGCCAGCAAAGGATAAAACCACAAATATTTCAGCCTGTCAGGACAATAGAGAGATAAAAGACAAGCGATTAATTCCAAAATTAAAATCAGCCACTACTCAGCCTGTCAACCAGCTTATACTGATGGTGGAGAGATGAAATTTTTTAAAAAAGAGGGTACTATAGCCAAAAGCCATTCTTATTTTTATATAATCTTAAATTTAGGAAAATTCATTGTGTGCTGACTTCAGGGGATAAGAAGATGAGTCAGCACATTTCTTTTTTTGTTCTCCAGCCTGATTCAATAAAAACAAAACCCCAACGGCTGAGTCTGTCTCCTCACCATGAAAGACAAGACGAGGTCATGGACTCTGCTCAAGGGGTTTCTGCTGGAAGGACAGTCTGTCTAGGGCTGCGGGTTCTCTCATGGGGAAGACTCTTCACTCCTTGTCTTCATAGTAACATGGCTGAAGGCTCAGAATGGAAGCAAAGGAAGGGGACCAAGTTGATGCTGGGTTACAGGACAAGTTGTTCTCATTCTAATTGTGTGAGCAATACGTGCTTGCTGTTTCTGGGGGCTTGGGGGTGCCAGTTAGCCTACCCTCCAACTGCTTTGCCTACAGGAGCTAGATTCAGGGTCAGAAGAAGATTAAAACACATCTTCAGCTTAATTACATTCAGAAAAAGGGGTTTCTGGTATATTCTGTTAAAGGCCACCACTTAGGTCTGGTTAGAACTGAGGCATGTGCAATTTCCAACCTTTATCCCTACCACTCTGTTCTTGCTAGTCAAGCCTTGGGGCTCATCTCAGGGAGGCTGGGGCTGCAGGACACTTTTGCTGAGAATGCTCCATGGAGGGAGCGGGCAAGCCCCAGCCACCACTGACTGAGGGAGGACACCAAGGCTCGACTCATGGCCCTTCCAGGCATGGGATCTCCCCGCTCCCCAATAAGCAGGGACTAGGGTTGTTGGGCCTGCTTACTCCTGCTCTCTTCTCCCTAAAAAAGATTGCTCCATTCAGAGGAGTGGGGGATGAGTAGAAGGACGGAGTAGACATTCACCTGTCTATACGCTGACCTTGCAGAGAAACAAGAAGAAAGAAAAACATAATCCTCCCACTCACCATATACACACAAAAATCACAGAAAATAGAAAAATCCAGAGCCTCCCCACACAGAGATGGCCACTGTTAACACCCTGGCATGCTTCCCTCTGGCTTCGTCTCTAAGATGGCTACCTCTGTAGCCTACAGCCTGCACCGTCCGAGACCCTAACAGACCCAGCAGCTGCTTTAGTACTCTGTCTCTTCTCTCTTATCATATTTGTCTTCCCACATGAGAAAAAAGGACAAAAATTGCCTAAGAAAAGGAAAATTAGTAAGGGGGGTTGAAACCAAAACCACGAATCTGGTAGAACAGCCTTGGGAGCATATCTTACACATTCTGGCTGTGTCCATGCTAGAGGACAGCCACTCACCCCCACGTACAACAGGGAAGGGGAGGACTGAAGCCTCCTGTAACTGTGATGCTCTTTTTTCTGTTTCTATTTGGAACAGCACTTACAACTGTGAAGATAGCTTTCATGATCACCATAAAACATACATTAAATGAGAGCATCCTAGGAGGAAAGAAGAGAAAAAACTGGAGAGTCAAGTGTGAAATGACAGCACCAATGTTTCTGTCCAAGGTTGATTCTCAGATCTTCATTTTTGACCCCCATCTTTCTCCTGGACTCCAGATCCATATACCCAGCTGCCGACTGAACACCTTTACTTGGCTGTCCCATTACAGACTCAATGGGGACAAACCTGTCCTCACTGACCCCTCTGCATTCCCAAACCAACAACTGCTCCTTAATGGTGCCAGTGACAACACAAGGCCTGATGTTGGTGACAACCCCCTCATCCACTATCTTGTCTCTTCTGTCTCTTCAGGTTTTCTTGACTCTGGCCAGTTCCATCCATTGCAAGGCCACTTCTGTGGGGAAAACCTTCATCAGCTACCTGAGATCCCTAACAGATTTTCTCGCCTCTGGTCTATCAGCGATTCTGCCAATCTCACTTCCATTCTGCCATCAGAGACCCTTTCTAAAGTACAGGACTGAATATGCCATTCCCCTGCATGAAAACCTTCTAGAGCTTCCAATTTTCTATAAGATCAAGTCAAAACTCTTTAGCACCAAAGGGTTTTATACCAACTTTTCTCTTCTGTACTCATTTTTAGAGACTTAAATATCATTTTCTTAATGAAGCGGCCTCCAATGAGCTAAAACGAACCACGGCCTTGATAATGTTCCAATGGTATTTTGTACACACCTCCTATGGTAGCAATTTTATTAATACATAAGTATTTCCAAGTTTTTAAAGCACTCTACTCTATGAGTAGAATATATATGCTGAAAAATATGTTTTAGTCAACCGATGTCCCCAGAGCCTAACTGTCAGCACACAGAAGGTGGTTAATAAGTGAGCGAATGGGTAAATGGATGAATGGATTCTGGGGGCATCAACCAAGGCACTGCAGGGGCTGTGTGAATGTTTTGGAAAGCCTGGTCTGTGCAAGGTGCTGCGTGAGGCTCTATGGGAATAGAAAATAGATATAAGAAATATTCCCCAACCATAAGAGTTCTTATAATATATATAAAATATATTATGGATTATATTTGAAGAAATAATATCAATTATAATAATACTTTTCATCTAGATATAGTAATACATTAAATTACATTATCAGATACATAGATGTCAAACTCTCTTTGCATTCCTTAGATGAGTCCCATTTGGTCACAAAGTAGTTTTCAAGATATGTGCTGGATATGATCTGTAAATATTTATTTAGGATTTTTGCAACTATGTTCATAATATAATATTCATATTGTGGATGGTCTTTTTCTGACTTTTGTAGTTCCTCTCTTCTCCCTTAAAAATTTTTTAAAAAGTTCAAAGGGACTATTTTTTTTTTTTATAGGTTTGGCAAGTTACCTGATAAAATATTTGGGTCTGATTTTTTTGGGGGAGGGTGGATTTTAAAAACTTTATTTTTTATTTATTTTCTTTATATAGTTATATTTACATTTTTGTTTCACCTTGAATAGCATTAAGAATTTACATTTTTAAGAAAATGGTTAGTAATGTTGATAGCATTCCTGTAATTCTCAAAAATCTCTGTATGGCAAGAGTTATGCCCGTCTTGGTGTTCTCAATACCACTGTTTGGGAATTCTTCTTTCTTCTTGATTAGATTTGTGTTTTATTAATTTTATTAAAATTTTCAAAGAGCCATCTTTTGGCTTGATTCTCTCAATTTTGGGGGGAGGGTCTTCCTTTTCATTAATTTAAGCCCATCCTTCAAAATCTTCCTTTCTGAGAGAGGTATGGTTAACTCTCCCTCTCTGGTTATGGATTTGTCAGTTTACTATAATTCTTTTGATTACTGCTTCACAGGTTTTGAGGCTATTTATTAGTACACATAGGTTCACAGTTATTCAGTTATTTTACCATTCTTTGGAATTGTTCCTTTTATCATTAAGTAATCAACCCCTTTATCCATAATAACGCCTTTTTTTTTTTTTTTGCCTTAGGATTTAGCCCATCAGATATTAATGCTACAACAGCAGCTTTCTTTAGGTTAATATTTGTCTACTATTTATTTTCTATTCCTTTCACGACCATTTTGTATTTTGAGTGTGAGTCTTGTAAAAATTATGTGGCTGGATTTTAAGTTCTAAGCAGATAATCTGTTTTTATTTTAGCAAACAGATTCATTCTATTTACATATAATTAGATTAATATGTTTGCTCATTTTTATGTACTTATTTTGTGTTTTATATTTACTCTGCTTTTCAAAACCTTTTGCTTCTTTCCTGCCCTCTACTGAGCTGATACATTATTTTTGTTCATCATTGATTATTTGGGATTAAACATTCTGCTTTTCCATTCTTTTAAGGGTCATACTTAAATTTGCAAGTTATCAAAATCTAAAGTGAACATGGATCTGTATTATTTTCAAGTACAATACAAATTCTTAAATTGTTTTAAATCTATTTGCTCATCTTGTCTTAAAACATCCAAATTTAGTCACTATTGTTGCAATTTTTAACCTAAATAGCTTGCTTAGATCTACTCACATGTGATTATTCTGCTTACTGTGGCCTCTGATGTCCCACCCTTGCCCCTTGTGTTCCATTTCTTTCTTCCTGCAAAAGTCTTTGATAGCTATTTCATTAGAATTTAAGAGCAGTAAATTCTCTTTGTGTGCAAGTGCATCTTATTATTATTTTTGTGATTTTCTGTCAGCTTTCTGGAATTTTAATTTTTTAGTTGCTGACAAGTCTGCTGTTGGTTCAACTGTCATTTCGCACAAATGTCTCTTTTCTCTCAGGCGGTTTTACGGTTTCATCCTTGCTGGTGTGCAGTTTCAGCACAAGGCTTCCTGGAGGGAATTTATTTTTCTTCTTCCTGCTTGGGACACATGTCTTTCTTCAATTCCAGGACACCCTCATCACACTCTGTTTAAACACTGCTGCTTTTTTTCCACTTTCTTTCTTTCTGTATCTTCACTCTGGAGTTTCTTTTTTTAAAAAATAGATTTTATTGATTTATTTATTTTAGAGAGAGAGTGCACGAGTAGGGGGAGGGGCAGAGGGAGAGAGAATCTTGAGCAGACTCCGCGCTGGGCGTAGAGCTGGAGGCAGGGCTCAATCTCACGCCCCTGAGATCCCAGCCTGAGCCAGAATCAAGAGTTGGACACTCCACTGACTGAGCCACCCAGGTGCACCTTCACTCTGGAATTTTATTAGGCCTATTCTGTTGTCTTTAAAATACTTACCATTTTCTCTGATTTCTCTATTATCTTGCATTCTCAGAGGTGTGGATTCTCTTGTTACTCTTGTTCACCAATGCTCACTTACAGAGGCTTTTCTCACTGTGTGTTTTGTAATTTTGATTTGGGACTCATCATTGTTCTTTGTTTTGGGGGTCTTGTGGTCTGAGCTGTAGAAATTTCTCTACAGAATTATTTTGGGTGGCTTCAGCCCAGGGGACCCCAGATTGCTAATGTGGGACCAATCATAGCCTGACTGGTTCCATTATATTTTTGAGGTCAATATATTGACTGGGAATTACATTTCCATACAGGTATTAAAATTGAGACCCTAGTCCACCGCACCACAAACATATACTTACAAGGCTAGCTGGGGTTTCAATTTCTCTAATTTTTATGGGCGTTTTCTTCAATCCAGGATACCCTGAGACAATTCTCTTTATTGTCCCTTCTCTGGACCAGAGTTTTTCTTTTTCCCTTTTTCACAGAAGAAGCATCTCTCTGGGGCCCAGCTTCTGTGGGACTCTCAGCTGTAGGTGCCCCCACTTCTCTTGCCCCAAATTCTAAGCACAGGTCGCCCTTTGAGGTATGAGCCCAACTCACCAACCTACTGCTCCGAGCTCATGTCCCCTCCTTGTTTCTGCCTCCAGGGATTTCTTGGATTCTCTTTTAAGCTTGACCAGGTTTCAAAAAAAGTTCATAGATGGTTATATTTTATCCAGGACTTCTATGTGCTTTCTTCGGGCTGGAAGGTCAGTATCAGGTCATTCCACCAAATTGCTATGAGTCTGAAGGTATCAATTTGTACTTGCTTTGTGCCAAACATGTGATAAAGAAAACAAGCCTTGGCATCATTCACAGAAGGGAGAGATCCCTGCTGCTACTCGGGGTTGCTTGACAACAATTCAATGCAAATGTAAAGCCTTCCTCTAAGCTAATTCTTTTTAAAACAAATATCCAGATTTTTTTAAAAGTAATTTTCCTAGTTCTCAGAAGGCTGCAACTCTCTTTAAATCCCTATATTCACACACACAGGCTGAGCGAACACAGAGGGTACCCAGGAAGCACTTGTTAAAGGATCAGATAGAAGTAGCCTCTTGTCTCACTTACACATAAAACTTCAAATACCAGGGAAGCTAAAAGGTGATAAAGGTCATATTATAGTAAGAACCATGATATAGAACCATATTGTTTATGGAGGATTTATCGTTTATATAAATAAATTTATATAAATATAAATATTTATGGTTGATACACTTATAATAGGTAGGTTACATTTCTAATAAGTAGGATACATTTATAGGTTCACTAGAATCAATTTTCCTTTGAGTTTTTTGAAGACACTTAAAGTGTAACACAGCGAAGTTCAGCCCAGGCTACCTCGAACTTAGGCTTTTCAAGCCACCTTGAACTTAAGCTAGGTTTTCTAGAAAGGGTTTGCCTAACTGAGCGTCCCCCTAGTGAGTAGAAGGTGGTTTCAAGGTCAGCAACACCTCATAGGCCTGTTCTGGCACAAAGCTGGCCAAGGCCAAGTTTTCCTGGAGCGGGACGCAGTGCCCGAACCCTGAGTGGCGCACCGGCTCTTGGTGGGATCTAAGTGAAGAATCCGGGCGTGTGACTTTGCTAGGAGAAAAGAGCCGCTAAGTGCAAGCCCAGATTGGATAGCACAAGATCACAGGGGTCTACTTGCTGGACTTACCGTGAGATTTCGACTGAGGGAGACGTCAGTGCCATCTTGCAGATAATGAGTTTCTGTGAAACTGCTAGCGATGAGACCTCTGTGGAAAAGTAAAAACAACAGGAAAAGATGAGTGTAGCATCGTACTGGTATGCTGCTTGGGAGTTTCTAGGCCACAGGGCGGCCAGCATCTGGCCCATCCTCATTTCACAGATGACCCAATGTGGATCCCAAAGGACCTTCCTCCTATTCAGGAAGGAGTCAGGAGACCCAGACAGGGGGATCCAGACGTATGCTCGGAACAACAGCGTCCACACTACACGGGGAGCCCTCCCTCACTCTCTTACCTCATTCCTCCCAAACACTCCCAGGCATGTGTACCCCCAGGAACACAAGCATACATGTGCACACGCAGTGGGAACGTGCACAGAACACACACTCTTCTGCAAATCACACCTGCAGGTTTCCAGGCTGGGGGACTTCACCTGCCTGGCAGTCAGCAGGCTCTCCCATCTAGAATCAATGGCGGCACCACCTGTTGGGAAAATAATTCTGGGTCCACAATATTACACCTGCTGATACCTCCTGGGGTGAGAGAAACAGCTATCGATGGGAACATGTCAAAGAAGAGAAGAAGAGTTCAGAACAACAATGAAATGTTCAAAGCGCTGCTACAGAGGCTGAGGAAAAATGATTTCGGATACACTGAAATATTGAATTTTTAAGATAAATGAAAGAGAAAAAGCTCTCTTTATCCTAACTAAAATTGTATGTGGTCTACTAGATCTTCATCAATGAGAGTAAAGCCTGAGTTCCTTTAGGTTTTCAATTATTTAGCGATTTCTTTTGTAATATGCGTTATTTTATTCTTTTTCAACAGAACTGTGACAAATAGTTCCTGTACACCTACTATGTGCGAGGTGCTGTACTAGCTGTGAGGGTATATCGGTAAATAAGGACACGGTGGCCTGAGGGGGTGACAGAGGAGACACCACCCAGCATGGGGAGGGCTCCCGCAGAGGTAGGCAGTCTCACTGGGTGAACGGAACATGGCAGGGGTGTGCTGCTGAAGGAAGTTTTGCACAGGAAGCCTGACGCTGGAACAGCAGTTGGCCAGACAAAGGAGGGGTGGGAGGAGAAGGGAATTCCAGGTGGGGGACGGCAAGCCAGGAGACCTACGGTCTGAAATCTGGGAAGCCGGGCTGGTGCGAGACGGGGAAGGAAGGGTCCGTATACATGGAGCCTGGGTGGTACCTGCTGGGGCGATGAGGATTGAGAACTGTTGTGTATAATGGACTTTGCAGGAGGTGCGGTGCCTGCCGGTGGGGGTGGGGGGCTGTCTCCCTGCCCCCCAGCCTTCAGAAAATGCACTTCGCCCCATTGGTTGTGTTGGGAGTCACTCCACTTCCCATCCAGAGATAAACCTGGGATCCAAGCGAGCCATTCGGGAACCTTCCCTACAGCATGCCAGAAGTGGGGCCTCTGGGGAGCAGTCTCGCCTCCTTGTTCGCAGAACTCCAGAAATACACTCACTGGGCTTCCCTCAGCCGGGTCCCCTCCTTTCTGAGGACCCTCCCCAGGGGACCAAGCCATCACTCGGCTTTCCAGGTGTGCGGGGGACCGACATTGCCTCTCCCCTTTCCTGGTAAAGCCCTGTCCTTGGGTTCAGTTGGCTTGGGTTAGGTTTTGCAACCAGAGCAAACAGGGAAGAGACAAACGGAAGAGATAGAAGTCGGAAGCTGTGGACGCAACAGATGAGGAACACTTCCTCACAGTCCGTCTCCCCAGCTTCTCTCACAGCCACGCCCAGAACTGAAAGCAATCCCCCTGTTCTACGTGAATTTTGAAATATTTAGGATAGACCCAGCTTCAATGAGTTAAACCTATATAGTGGTCTGATTTGTGCTCTGCTTACCAGTGAATGTTGGAGAAGCGTGTGCCTAAAACACAAAATAGACGATCTCTCACACTCACTGACAAAGGTACATGGATCCTTCTGTACGTCCCCCCCCCCCCCCCCCGCCCCCTACTCTGCACAGATCATGCTGGGTGAGGTTAACCTCCTGCTGCTTTTGGTCTCAAGTCCTCATCCTCTAAGTATCCCTCCTGTGAGCTGTCAGAGGACCCTCTGGACAGGCTCACTGCCAGGGAGACTGCAGCCCTGCTGGGATGGGCAGCGGCAGGTGGGGTAAGTGTGGGAGGCTGGTGGCCTAGACCAGGAGAGCTGTAGGGGAGGCCAAGGGGATGGGGACAGCAAAGGTCAATGAATCTTTCCAGAGGATAGTTCTGAAGGGAAGCAGAGACATGGGGTGTGAAGTCAAGAGGCAGGGGCTTGAGGGGAGAGTGTTATCTAAAGGGATGGGCTGGAGAAATGGGGACAGAGAGGAGGCAGAGCAAAGCCTCGGAAGTCAGAGGGAAGATGCTTAGTGCACAAGGGTGAGCGAGGAGGAGCCAGGCCGGCCTCAGGTAGGGCCTGTAGCAGCCCTAGTGCTCCTGCTGAAGAAGGGGCTTGGTTGGCTCCAAGTCACAGAGAGGGGAGAAAAAGAAAAACATAATATAATTCAAGTTATATTATTAGTACTTACATTGTTTACTGTTTGCTCATCATTTTATTATTCTGCTTACATTGGTTAGTATTTTAGTAATACCACTCTTGACAGTACTAGATCCTTATTTTGAAGGAACCTAATGCTAGGAGGAGTCACACACACAGGAATTTGCAGAGAGGTGATTTTTAATCCAAAGAGATACCATTTTAAGGCTTTCTAACCGAAAGCTGGTTTGAATGGATGTCCAAGGAGAAGACTCACTTCATGTATGAGAGACATGGAAAATCTGCCAGGAAGGCCAGGAATTGGAGAAGATGAGCTTCTCATAGACAACAGTCTATGAAACAGTCTTGCGGACAAGAGGGATTTGGGGGTATAACAGCAGAAAGATTAATTGTAAGGTTTTAAAACGTGACTCTTTACAGTAATACAAAGGCCCACGAACAACTTCTGCCTTTAAAAACCTACTGCTTCATTGCACTACTAGGTATTTATCCAAAGGATACAAATGTAGCGATTCAAAGGGGCACCTGTACCCCAGTGATTACAGCAGCAATGCCCACAATAGCCAAACTGTGGCGAAAGCCCAGATGTCCACCGACAGATGAATGAATAGACAAGATGAGGTGTACATATACAACGGAATATGACTCAGCCATCAAAAAGGATGAAATTTTGCCATTTGCAACGATGTGGATGGAACTAGAAGGTATTATGCTAAGGGAAATAAGCCAGTCAGAGAAAGACAAATACCATATGATTTCACTCATATGTGGAATTTAAGAAACAAAACAGAGGAACATAGAGAAAGGGAAGGAAAAATAAAATAAGATGAAATGGGGGTGGTAAGCCGTAAGAGGTGCTGAACTCCAGGGAACAAACTGAGGGCTGCTGGAGGGGAGATGGGTGGGGGATGGGGTCACTGGGGGACGGGCATGAAGGAGGCACGTGATGGAATGAGTCCTGGGTGTCATATGCAACTGATGAATCATTAAATTGTATTCCTGAAACTAATACCATGTTAACTAAATTGAATTTAAATAAAGAATTTTTAAAAATGCTACTGCATTTCCTTATTGTCCTGATGTCACTTAAACAGAAATACCACCTCAGTTGTACTCTGAGCTCTGAACTGCGTCACTGCAGTTCCCTTTATTGAAAGAGGGAGAGGCTGACTGCTGAGTCATGCCCGAGCATGTCCCCTGAAGCTAGGACAGGGATGACACTCCTTTCTGAGTTTTTCTCATAGAATCTGGGAAAGAAATGGCCTGGAGCGCAGGCGCAGGGACAGCACCGTGGGTGTTAACCTTCTCAAAGGGAGGGCGGCACACAGAACAGACGCTCAGGCTCCACAGGCATGGCCGGCACCCTGAGCTTAGGGGGGCTAGACCGGCTCATGCCTCAGTTTCCCATGAGGGACTGGGATAGGAGATGGAGGGCAGCCAGCTGGCATGGCCTCTGGGGCCCCTCTGCAATGCTCAAGCCATGGGTCTGTGAACCACATGGGGCTCCAGGAACTGGGTGTCCCTGGGCCACACGCTGCACAAAAGGTCCCATCCCACTCTCTATGCTGACCTCCTCTCATCGCCAGACCGTCCACCTCACATTTCCCTCAGGCTGCGAGGAGCTGAGGGCAGTGATGGGCTGGTCCAGATCCCACTTTGGGGTCATGCACTCCCCTGCTTAAAGCCAGAAATGCCTTCCCACTGTGCTTGGAATGAATTCCCCAGCCTTCCATGCTCTCCCAAGTGCTCACAACCTTAAACCTTAACCCCCCAACACACCGTGACTGCTTGTGACTCAGTCTACCCCAGGCTATGCTGTCTCCTGGCATGTTCTAGAACATTTCACACCCTATCCCACTTAGGGCCTTTGTATTTGTCCTGCCCTGTGCCTGGACCATCCTCCACGTGATTGTTCGTGGGGCTGGCTCCTTTTCATCTTTCGGGTATTAGTTCAATGTCTTTGCAGAGCGTCCTTTCCTGATCATCTCCCTGGAAGTGGCCTCCATCCTCACCACTCCCCACATCATAGAACGCCTCTGGTTTCCTTACTTGTCTATGTCTCCCAGTCCAGGCCCTGTGCCAAGCCCTTTATATGCACCTCATTGAATCCTGATAGTGCCTAGTATCTGGCTCTGTGGTTTAGATCCCATTTTTACCCCAATTTAAACAAGGAAACTGAGACACTGGGAGTTTAAGTGACCCACCCAGAAGCACACCTGGTTTTGGTGTGAACCTGCACTCTTAACCACTATGGGGCTCTGTCTTCACAGGCCGCCCTGGAGACGGTGCACTGACCGGCCGCAGGTGCTGGGCTGAGCGCTGGATAAGTGCGTGTCAAGGGGAAAAAGAGACAGGCGACTGGACGGACGGGTGAATGACAGGATTTCAGGAGGATACTGCAGGCAGAGTCTTTTTGCCTTGGGCTACCTCCACTGAACCCAGGTCTTCCATGTTTCATGTCTTTCTTAGTGACCATGACTTGCTGAAGAACCATAGCTGAAACTGAGAATGTGCTCACTCAAGGCTTTCTAAGTTGTGTGTCTAATTTAAAAGGGCTAGAAGTCAAAGGTCCCTTGAGAAAACAGAGAGGCAGTAGGACGATGGCCATATTGGAAATGCAATAGCAATGGGCCCATTTCCCTAGATTTCCCCAAGGAGAAAATCCAATTAGATGCATGCTCTGTGTCAGCAAATGAAAACAGAAGGTGAATGCATAATTTCATGAGAACGTTCCTTTTCTCTGGTTGTTAGATGAGCTGATCTAACATGGAATTCTGTTCCTCTCTATACCAGAAAATAAAATGCCAGGAGTTGATTTTGGTATTTTCCATATGTTTTGCTATTATAAGTGATACCTCAATATTCGCATTTAATATATACTGTGCTGGACATTGGGAATGAGACCCCCCTCGAACTCACCATCTGGTGAAGGATAGACCCAGAGAGTGATGAGAGCTCTGTGATGGGAGATACGCCCAAAGCACTGGGGGAGTTCAAGGAAAGGCTTCCAACCCAGAAGCCAGCCTGAGGGAGGTGGTACCTCATGAAAGATGGGGAAGAGGAAATCAAGTAGAGAGAGGATAGTGACCTGGGAAATGGAGAGGAATGAGGAAGAGAATAGTCGAGATATGGGTAACCACATTCTCAAAGGCACAGAGAGCACAGGAGGAGTGTGCTAGTGGGGGATGGGCACAGGAAGCAGCTTTGTGGAGTTGCAGGGGCTGGGGTATGGAGTCTGTAGCAGGGAGACACACGTGCTCAGAGGGGCAGGCTGGGAACTAATCCTATAAGTTGCAAGTGTTGCTGACTTTATTCCGTGCAACGGGGAGCCATTAAAAGTGGCTGTGATCTGAGCAGACACAAGCTTTGGAGAAAAAGGTCACTCTGACAGCCATGTAGATAACACTGGGGGAAAGCAACAGGGTGCCTGGGGGCTCAGTCAATCAAGCATTCGATTCTTGATTTCAGCTCAGGTCTTGGTCTCGGAGTTGGGAGTTCAAGCCCCACACTGGGCTCCACACTTGGCGTGGGGGAAAAAAAAAAGATGGAAAGAAACAAGGCAGCAGGAAGCTAGTGTGAGCCATCAAACAAATGACCAGACCAAGATATGAGACTTCAGGATGGGAAATTCAGACAAGGGCACAGAATTAGGAACTTGACTTGACAATGAGATGGGTAGTTCACGCAGGAGGGAAAGGAGACAGTGAGGTCTGTCTTGGCCATGTCAAATGTCAGGTACCTGGCAGTCATGGTCGTGCATGTCCCCCAAGCAGCTGATTCCCTGAGTCTAAGATTTAGGAAGTGGTTGGGAGTGAAGATAGAGATGGAAACACCTAGACAGCACATGCTCTGTTGATAGGAGAACAGGTACAATCTTGTCTTTTCCAGTCGAGCACTCTATTTTCTGAGTTCAAAGTCTTTGGGTATATCTGGCTAGAAATGATCACTTATGATTTACATTAGAACACTGTGATATAGTGTTCTTATAAAATGTCTTACCTTTCTGAAATGATTTGTATATTGAAATTTTAAAAATTACCCCAAAATTGCCTTTTTAAGTTAGGATTGAAATGATTCCACTCTAAATTTACTATTATACAATTTAATTCTGTAGTTTGAATGATATGAATTTCATCAAAATGGCATATTTTATTCCCCAAAGCATAAGAGAGCAGTAAGAAACACCTGCTTATTTTTATTTCTGGAATCACTTTCTCCGTCCTTCCTCCACTAACATCTCTCCAGTGTTCTGCTGGGACTCTGTTATGGGCCTTTCCTTGCTCAGCTTTCTCAGTGACTCGTCTTCTCCCACTTTGGGTTGAGCTAAAGGGCAGAAACTACATCCCTAAGCTAGCATAATGCCTAGCACACCGGAAGTACTTAAGAAATAAACTGTGGCAAACACAGAATCATTAGAACAGAGAAAAAACCCATTTGGACAGAATGTGTTTAGACTAATTGAGTCAATTAAAAAGAAAAGAAAAATGGCTCTAAGTTGTGGTAACTGATCTTGGAGGGGGTCTGGGATGAGAGACAGTCACTTTACTCCCTTGTTATTTCAAGAACTCTAAATGCTGTCATGTCATCAAGACCAACCCTGACAACTTGTCACCAATTTCAATTTCACGACCGCTTAAATGAGGGAAGAGAATCTAAGAGATTGGCATCAATTATTTAGAACATGAAAAACTCGTTGATGACATGTCAACTTTTTTCTATTATTTCTTTGAAGACTATACATAGGGTTTAAGGGTTTAATTATGGTGTGCAGGATAGTCATGCGAAAGCATCACAAGATAGCTCTCGTGTGGGCTGCACTCCCAGGCACCACGGACATTCCGCAGTTAAATCGCACACGCACGCGCGGTATCTCTAGCAAACCCGTTTGGTATTCACAGCACCCAACCCGGTTTTTTGCTGACGATTTACTTCACTACAAGTTATTATTCCACAAATTACCAAATGATTCATATATAAATTTGGGTAATGGTTTTCTTTACAAGAATTTGAAAATATAGCTCTGAATATGTTCTTATGAGGGATAAACCATCTGGAGCTTCAACAGGATATAACACATAATAAAAACCATAATTAAAAACCATGATCAGGATCTTTCCAGTTACTAAAATGAATATCCTTTATTGAAAATGATCTATTTCTCAACCAGAGCTAAGTAAATAGAAAAGATCGAGAGGAAAACCAATATGTACCCAAACTGGTTGTTTCACACACGCAAAGAACTCCTTCTAGTCTTCAGTGAAAACCCCACGGCGGCTGGAGTCACGGGACTCCCCAGGCTCATAGCCTGGGCTCTTCTAGACTCTTTGATGGAGAGATCAGACAACTGAATAATTCTTGATAAAGATAGTGCACTGAGGTATGAAGTGAGAGATGGAAAATGAAACCAAGAAAAAGAATCCAAGACCTGCCGTCTTCTATGTCTCAGCTCTGCTTGAACATCCTTCAGAGCCTCGTCCTTGCAAATACTTAGGCTTTTTGTTTTCCTTATAGGAAAAGTCATCCTGGCAAACAAATGATGCTCTCGGTTCTTGATTTGGGGAGTGAAAGGAAGAAAAGCCCCATCACCATGACCATTTATGACTTGTCATCTTCACCAGCAGTGCCATCTCCCCACTGATGTTCGCTCATCAAGAACTTTATGTTGGCGGAGACTCTGTAGTGTAGGGGCTGTTACCATTTGCCCGGCAAGGAAGACAGAAACACACAGAGAGGTTAAGGTACTTGTCTAAAGCCACACAGCCATGCTTGGTTCTCTTTGGCTCCAAAGTCCCCCTCATCCTAACCATGGTCAACCCTGTTTTGCCAGGAAGAAATCTCAGCACATGATTCTTAAGGTTTGAAAAATAAGCAGCAGCAAATCATACTGTATCTTCTCCTGAAATAATTGTTTCCACCCTACAAAATGGGGCTTATCCTGTTTCTCATAGCACTTCATTCAATTTAGCTACAAAATTCACATTATTTTTGGTTATAATTTTGGTATTTGGGATCCTATTTCTAGCTGTACAACTGTAAGAACAATGAAGCATTTACATCGGATGTTCTTTTGTTATTCTCTATTTGCAAAAATACTCAGAATGATTAAGCAACTTTTTCCCCCTAGAATAAAAAAAATTCCCTTTCCCCAGCTCTTTCTCATTTAGTTTCACTAACTATAATAAATAAAACTGTTGAGACAGCATTTCGGAAACTGTAAGGGACAATTAAGTTCCTTGCAAAATAATCCTTAATGTACTGCTTCCATTTTGTCACAAATACACAGACTTTTGGGTCAAATCATGGGGCATTGACTCTGAGGTATGTGATTCCCGTCCCTTGGGGTTCTTCAGATGACCCCATCCACCCACAGAGTGAGCGGATTACATGAGGCACCAGAGACAGCTGTAGACTCGGCAGAGATGTGTGTAAGGATGGAGGGAGGCATAGCTTCCAGGTGAGACGTAAGGACAGGGGAAAGATGAAGGGTTCCTGCTGCTGCTGCTCCCCAGCTTCATTCTACTTGGGCCTAAAGAGTCATCAGGCTACTCTTCTCCTCTATTACGTGGCTACCTGTGGTTCCAGTGGGTCTTTGTGTCTTAAAGATTTATTTATGGGGCACCCAGATGGCTCAGTGGGTTAAGCCTTTGCTTTTGGCTTGGGTCATAATCCCAGGGTCCTGGGATTGAGCCCTGCATCGAGCTCTCTGCTCAGCAGGGAGCCTGCTTCCTTCTCTCTCTCTGCCTGCTTCTCTGCCTACTTGTGATCTCTCTGTCTCTCTCTCTCTGTCAAATAACTAAGTAAAAATCTTTTTAAAAATAGAGATTTATTTACTTATTTTAGAGAGGAGCAAGTGGGAGAGGGGAAGGGCAAAAGGAGAGGGAGAGAGAGAATCTCAAGCAGACTCCTCATTGAGCGTGGAGCTTGACATGGGGCTCGATCCCAGGACCCCGAGATTGTGACCTGAGATGAAGTCAAGATTTGGATGCTTACCTGGCTGAGCGGCTCAGGCATCCCTCAATGTATTTTGAATGTGGGCTTATTAACTGCTCTGGGTGGTTCTTGATGGGATAGGACTGTCTTCACAGCATGAGATTTATCAAGTTTAATTAACATATTTTAAAAAAAATTATTTATTCATTTGACACAGAGAAAGGAGTACAAATAGGCAGAGTGCAGGCTGAGGGAGAGGGAGAAAGAGGCTCCCCTCTGAGCAGAGAGCCAGATGCAGGGCTCGATCCCAGGACCCTGGGATCACAACCCAAGCCGAAAGCAGACACTTAACCCACTGAGCCACTTGGGTGCCCCCAGTTTAATTAACATTTTTTTTTTTTTTTTAAGAAAAATAAGGCTGTTAAATAGGAAAAGTTGGAAACCCAGCAAACCATCCATTCTGAAGATAAATAAAGCCCCCTGGTCACTTTTTGCAGATAAGATTGCAAGAATAGATTTCCTAAGTTAGCTTACCTGGTCCCCTTCAAACATTTCTGCCCACACAGGTAAAAAAAGCTAGTTTTTTTTTTTAAGTTTTAAAATTTTTTCTTCTTTTGAAAAATAAGTTGGTTGTGACAGCAGAAGCAGGAGCTAACATTCGTTTGAACTCCTACTAAGCAAAAGTTCTTTATATGCATTATTTAATTTTTACAACAATCCTAGTGGGCTGATTCCTGTTTTGAGATGAGGAAACTAGGATCATGTAGAGGTTCAGTGACTTGTTCTAGGGTTGCCCAGCTGGAATCGGGCAGACTGACTTCAGAGCCCAAGATCCTATTGCTATGCTTACATGTGCCTTTACTGGTCATCTTTCTTTCAAGGGACATTCCATTTAATATGCCAATTCCTGACTCTGAAAACAATTGTAGTTTGTTTTGTTAGTTTGTAGTTAGTTTGTTCAGTAGACCCAAACTACAATTCCAAAAAAGGAATTGTAGTTTGGGTCTATTTCCCATTTACTGCTACAGATTCAAAATGAAAAGAGCACTTAGGGGGGAGTATGAATCAGGGTTCTGTTCACCTCTAGTCTGAAGAGTAATTCCCTGTGAGAAGCTGTTTTATGTGTACTGGCCTAGGAAAGGTTGTCACTATTCCATACGGAAAGGTGAAAAGTTCTGTAAGGTAAGTGAATGAAGAATGAAGCCCATTTATATTTTTTTGTTGGTGCTAGACATTATCTGAAAACAGTTGAGGAGGTTTGACACCTGAAGTAAAGTCAGTCTTGACTCATGTTTGAATTGCCCATTGTGCCCTATAATGCCAGTGGTATTTATGGCTGCAACTCCCTGAGCATCCACACAGTCTGTGATGGGGCAGGACATGTTCTAACTAATGGCTCTTTAAATCTTTACTGTGACCATTTCATAAAAGTAGAAACTGAGGCTCAGAGGTGTTGAGAAGTTTGTCCAAGGTCACAGGGGGATCGAGTAGACAGAGTGAGGTTGCTAGATGCTACCACATCTTATACTCAGCCTTTGGCCATCACCAGCACATGGAAAAACACGCATGCTTCTATCTCCTCCAGCCCAACAAAATTCTTGCTGGATGATTTTAAGGAAGGCAGAACCCAATGGAACAACCAAATACGGTGTGCAAGGAGATGAAAGCCAAGGGAAGTGCCTCCAAGCGCTACAAGGCTGGGGTGGGTCCTCCTTACTGACTTTGGAGGCCCCATCTCCTGCCTAGTTCCTGGCTCCCAAAGGGCTTCCAGTCAATATTTGTAGGATGCTTTGGCTAATATATTTTTGAGTAATACAAATTCAGAAGAGGAGACAAATCTACCCTCAAAATACATCGCTGACAGCAGTGTGGTAACAGTGGTTGAGGGCAAACCTGGTTCCACTTCTTTCTTCTTCGTGACCTTGGGGATAACATTTGACCTTTGTTATACTACAGTTTCCTCATCTAAGATGGGGATAATAGGAACTACTTCATAAAGTTCTTGCGAAGATAATATATGCTAAATGCTTACACACATGCCTGGCCTAGATTATGTGCTCGATAAGTGGGAACAATTATTAGGATTCATAAACTCACCAGCTTCTGTTCCACTCACCCCCAGCTCCCAGATCCAAGTCACCATCTTCCCTGGCCCAATCTTCTACGACAGCTTCTACGCCACACTCCTGTTTTCACTCTTGTTCCATCCCCATCCCTTTTCCACACAACAGCCAGAGTCAAATTTTTAAAACAAAAATCAGATTATGTCATTCTTCCACTTAAAACCCTACACTCCCTTCTGACAGAGCCTGGAGGGCAGTAAAAATCCTGGAACGTGGACGAGCCCTGCCTCCCGGTCCACAGGCCCAGCTCACCTCACTAATGCTCTGGGACCTTCCTTTGGTTTTTCGAGGCCTCCGCCCTTCTTATCTTGCTCTAGAACATTCTTCCCTCTTTCCCTGCTTGGCCAGCTAATAGTAACCCTCACTCTAAATGACATTTTCTGGAGCAGCCTTCTCTGCCTGCCCCTTTCTACATCTGGTTCTTCTTGTAGCCCCTCTTGCAGGGACCTGCCCTGTTCCCATAATGCTCACTGCCCTTCACTGCTATTTGGCTCTGTGACTTATTTGACGTTATGCCTCCTTCATTAGGACAGTGGCCCAACTCTCTGATTCCCTCTGTGTCTTCAGCCTTAGACTAGGGCCTACAACCTAACAGGTACCCAATAAACATTTTTTAAAAGATTTTATTTATTTATCTGAGAAAGAATGAGATGGCAAGAGAGCACGAGCAGGGAGGAGAGGGGAAAGCAGGCTCTTTGCTGAGCAGGGAGGCCGATGCGGACCCTGATCCCAGAACCCTGGGATCATGACCCGAGCCGAAGGCAGACGCTTAACCGACTAAGCCACCCAGGTGCCTCTCAATAAACGTTTTTTGAAGGAACCTAATAATCAAGAATGAGAAAAATACATCAAAGGTGTTCATAGACAATACAGTCATTACTGATTTGCTGGTTTTTTAGGGTGGGAGGCGTTTCTTCCTATCCCCCCAAAACAAAACCTACCACCACCAAAACCACATGAAACCTAAAAGATAAAACATACTTAAAGGTTCCATCACCTAGAACAGATCTGAACTTTTGTTCATACTGTGGAGCGAATAAATTGCTTTTTCTTTTTAATCTTCAAAGATCAGTTTCTCAATTTTTAGTATTAAAAAAAAAGGTGAGCCAGATTTGGAACCACCAAATCAAAACACCTCTTCATCCATGGACATAGAGCTTTAAGTGGAAAACAAACGACTCTGGTACGCGCGGAGCTCCCCCACCCCAGCGGGAGTCTGAGGCGGCTGCTGGTGGGAACCGGCACCTTCTGCGGAGCCCCATGTGGGGAGTCCGGCCACGTTGCAGGTCTGATGACCGGGTACGCTCTTCCACAGAAAGCTGGAGGCCGTTCAGTCTGTTTTCCTCACCCATACTGCTCGGTGAGGAACTTTTATTAATTGGTGCTCTGAGGCGAAAGAGGGGATTTTCTTGGCCCCAGAGGAAGCCGGCCAGCCAGCTCCCAGGCAGACTTGCAGATTGGCCAGCTGGGCTCTCTTAAAAACTGACCTACATTGAACCAAGCTCATAGAATGTGTGTTAGATCAAATTTGTTCCTTTCTGCTTACTCAAAGACAGTTCTGCTCTGCAAATTTCCATTGCCTCAGTGCCAAGAGAGAGATGCCAGGAGTGACCTATGGCAGGGGAAAAAGACCCCTAGCTTTCTCGAATTCTCTCCACCAGCCACTGAACTCCTCAGACTTTCTTGCTGAGCAACAGGCTGTGGTTCTGAAATGAAGGTCTTGCTCTTTCTTTTTTTTTTTTTTTAAAAGGGCCTACTGGCTGTGAAGCCGCGTGCTCAGAGCCACGGTCAGGGAAAGCACACCCTCGTTCCCGTGACGGCCTGCTGCCGTTGCCTGCTCACGTCCCCGAGGCTGAGTCACAGAGATCCCAAAAAAGCCACAGATTTCTGCCAGCACCAACAGGCACCGATGTCTGTGAGAGATCCGGTTGAAAAGAACGGATCTTTGGGGCAGTGAAGGGCTGTAAAATGTGAAACTGTAAAATGAAACCATAAGTCCCATCTGAACCCCTGTTGCTGTGTTCTTCGTAGGAAGTATTCTGTTCTCCCCCACTTTTTTTTTTTCTTTTTAAAAGCAACCACAATAAGAAGTCCTTGCAATACCTAAGGTGAATACTTCTGATTCCCAGGAGCTATTCTCTCAAAACTTACCTGATTAGCAATTTTTTTTTTTAAATATCTGGAAGCGTTTTGCATTTTGACCTAATGCCTTCGAGAACCCCCAGGGAAGAACCAAAGAGCATACCCCAGTGACAATGGGCCAGCGATGGATTTCTCTCCAGGACAGAGGCCACACCGATCAATATTCCCACAGCTGGGCCTCTGAACTACTTGCCTCCTCCACGTGGGCCCTCCAGGGGTAAAGGAGCACTTTTCATGGTGCCTTAATTCCTATTCAACTCCAGCCTCCAGGTTTATGAAGAGTTTGGCTAATTCTAACAGCTAATTTTCCACGAGCACTTAAGTGGTTGAGTCAGAACACGGCTGGGAATATTGGTTCCTGCCATCGTTCTTACCACAGGGTGACAGGAACTACCTTGTTGATTTCGTTAGCTAACACCATACATGGCAAACTAGCACCTAGGTCATGACTAATAGAGGCCTTTAACCAGCATCCCAGACTCAAACTGTACAACTGGTTAAAAACCACGACGGGGGTGCTGAGCTGGCTCATATCTGATCGAAGCCAGGACCCACTACATTTATGAAAACTTCGGAGCTCATAAGCCACCAGCCTTCCCGTGGATGACCTGCTTGGTGCTCTTTTAAAAGGCTGTTGGCATCAGAGCCGTGACAACACATGCCATGCTCAGCTAACACAGCTCTTCTCCCCTGGATGTACCTTCTGTAACCGCTGAGTGTCCAAGCTGTCCTGGGCACAGGGCACCCGACCCAGACCATTACTTCACTTCTCTGGACAGACTTTGGGCAGAGAAAAGACAAACATACTTCCAACATTTCTGGCTGCCCAGTCACGGATCTGTTACTCAGATGACAGTATTATGGTTTCTTTAAAAAAAAGAAACACAGAAGAATACTTCCTATAAAGAACCCGGCAACTAGAATTCACATGGGATTTATGGTTTCGTTTTTACAGAACAATCTTGCACGCAAAGCTGGGGATTGGGATTACATCATATGTGCTACTAAACTCATATTCTAAAAACATGCTCCAGAAAGGAGTTCTTCATTAAAAGCTGAAATCTTTCCATGTGTCTGGGGGAAAGAAACAGCGGACTATATTGAGGAGGAGGAAGGCACAACTTAATGATTAAAAAATGTAATTTATGGCGATCTGCTTCGGTAATCTTTCCTAAATAGTTTCACAGAAAAAAAATACTATAATCACCTACAAGCTTATTGAATTAATCAACGTTTCTCGGGGTCAGAAAACAGTGATATATCCTGTATGTCAGAAGGCTGCGGAAATGTATCAAACTAGGAAATGTGTAAAATGTCAAGTCAGTGCTCTTGACTTTCCCCCATAAGTGTGGATGTCTCCAGAGGGAATCAATCCCACCTCGGCTCCCTGGTGGGTCTCTGGCCCCAAGACCTGTGAACCTGGACCAGCTGTTACCTGTACCAGCCCTGGGGACTTATTATTCATTTTGCTGGGCGTGACAGTGGCACTGTAGTCTCACAAGGAAATTCCACATTATTTCAGAAACGCGTACTGACATGTTGAGGGGCGAAATGACATGGTATCTGGTGTTGGTTTAAAATGACCTCTGAGAAGCGGGGGGCCTGATAGAAGAAACAGGTGCGGCCACGTGTTTACACCTATTGATCCTGGGTCATGGCAGTGTGGGCAGGTCTCTCAAGCTCAGCTCTGCTGACAGGTGGCACTGGGGAACTCTGGCGGAGGCTGTCTCTGGCCTGCACAGGACAGTAACCATCCCCAGCTGTGACAACCCAAACTGCCTCCAGCCACTGCCCCAGCTCCCCTGCAGGGTGGGATTCCCAGAAGCACTGTGATGTGGGAGGATTCATATTATACTATTTTCTCTTCTTCTGAATACATTTAAAAGGTTTCAGAATAAAAGGCTTTGCAGTTCATGGAGGAATAAAAGTATGAAAAATCATGGTGTCAGATGAGTCTCCTGGGCTATTTGGAGAACATTCCTGAGGAACGTGGCCATCTCAGTCTGGGGCGCAGACACCAGGGGAATATCCAACTCTGGTCCTGAACACACAGGGTGGGGGGTGAAGGGGGCGGACCCACCTCAGGTCCGGGATTCAGCCCCTCGGGGGAACTGGGCCCAGGAAGGTACATTGAAAAAAGCAGCATCAGTCCCTCGTTAGGTTGTATTCCGTTTGCTTTATCCTTTGTGCCGACATGGGCTGACCGGGGTTCACTATCTCCCTCCCCACTCCCCCCACATTTTTTTTCTAAACCAAGTGAGGGCAAGTGTCACACGTCACGGCCCTTCACCCCGATGCACACTGTGGTGTATTTCCTACAAGCGCACATGGTCCCGCACGGATTGTGGTGCGGCTCCCCCACGTGAGGAGCGACACTGATTTGGGGACGCCCTCACCCGCTCTTGGGTTCACATCCTCACGTCGTCTGTGGACTCAGCGATGTTCTTTGCAGCGTTAGCCCTGCCCCCCTCCCCCCAACCACCACCCAGGACAAGATCTTGTCTAGGACCAGACATTGCTCTGGGTGCTCATGTCCCTTTATCTCTTTTTACTTTTTACTAGCAATTCTGAGAAATAATTCACATCGTTATGATCTACCCACTCAGGATGGCAGTTTTAGTCTATTCACATCATTGTCAACCACCCACCCCATCTGATTTCAGGACATCTTCGGTCTCCCTTTGCCCTTGACCCTGTACTCATCACCCTTGGCCTCCTTGAATTTAGAACATTTCTATTGCTTTTCTTTTACTTCTATGATATTTAATAAAATTCTCCTCATGTGGCCTTTGCCTGCTATTTTCTTGTGATTCAATGAAGTTGTCCATTCTCAAAGCAGCTACCTCCCACCTGATGCCATGTCTCTCTCAGGGTGTCCCAGGGGGAGACACGTGCTGTCCGTCTGTCCCTCCAGGCTGATCACCTGGCCGAGGCACTGTGGGGGTCTGCACTGTACAGTTCCACAGGGTGCTAATCTAGGGGGACATCTGGACGAGGAACACGGTATTTACGTGATCTTCGAGTCTCCTCACAGCTCACGATCTGCAAGGAGAGAAGAGGGAGCATCGACTCGGGTGCTCCCCGCCTCCCTGCTCGCGGCACGGCCCCTGCCTGGGGAGGCGGCGGGGCACTGGCTCGGCTCTGCCAACCGTCCTGCCCATTCAACCCCAAGGCTGGCTGCCTGGTCCCCGGAGCACGGCTCATTCTCTGTGTGGATTTTTACAGTCCCTCCAGGAGCTAGCCGAGGAAAAGAACACATTTCTGGAAGGAGGAAGGCAGTCCTCACGTTCCCCGGCGGCGCCGCATGCGTGGGGATGGGGACCCGGCCTGCCAGGCTGCTCTCGGCCGGGGGCCTCGGAGTCCACATCCCTGAAATATGCAGCTCAGCCGTGCTGAGCCCGAGCTACCCCCGCGGTTTCGGCTTCTCATGGCCCTGCTTCGGGCCTTTCTCTCGGCTCCTGGAACCTCCACAGGCCATGGAGGCTGCGTCGGGGGACCTGCCCGTCTTCTCCTCCAGGGTGGGAAGGGGGCCCGGGGCGAGCCTCTGATGGACCAACAGGGAGCAGGAAATCGACGGGGAACAAAATACAACGGATGCTTCAAGTGCCCTCGCGGCCTCCCGGGGTCAAGGCAAACCCCGTCCTGTTTGCTGTGCTTGACACAACCGAGTGCCCCAGACGTGAGGGCCTGGCCCAGGCGGGGAGGGCATTTCTGCCCAAGACACGTGGGCGAGGGGGGGAGCGGGCAGAGCCGCAGGGAGAGCTGGAGACCCCCTTCGGGGCGGGAGTCCCGCCGGAACGGTCAGAAACACGATGGCCCGGCCTCCGCCGACTCCTCAGGGAGCCCCACGGGGCAGACCAAGTGGCACCGAGTGGCACCGAGTGGCACACGCGAGCAGACGTGTTCACAGGAGGGGGATGAACACCGGCGAGGAGCAAACGCAGCCTCCGGGAGGCCGTTTTACCCAGAGGCCATCAGGCCACACAGCCAGGTGCTTAGAACTTCAACTGGCTTTGGCCTTGGCCTGCCTGCTCGCGGAGCAACGTTAAAAAATATTATTATTGTTTAATTGTAACAATAACAATTGCTCAGAAAATAAAAACCAAAACAGGCAAACCATTGGAACACCAAGAGGAGATTTCTAAGGGTTTTTATTTTAAACATATGTTCCTAAAACGGCCCGTGAAGAGTGCCAAAAACACAGCGTCGAGTCTGTTTTCCTTTTTCTGTGTACAGGATTTACTTTGGAAACTGCCTATAAACGCCCTGAAACTCTTTCTCTCATCAAAAACAATTGAGGAACAGGACAAGGAGTTCTGAGGCATCATCTACTCATTTCGCTGAGTGTAGGGCGAGGGAAGTGATGCTTGTGTGACACGGACCGAAGCTATGGCAGGGGCTGTCAGGAGAACGCACCCTTCCGGCTCACCCAGAAGAGGCATTGCATCGCACAGCATTCTGGAAAACCAGCCCGGCCACTTGGCTGCCCTGCATGTTGGCGGTGGAGGGAGAAGAAAGGCTCTCCCTTCCCATTCTGGAATTCCCTGGGGGCTGCGGCGTCATGTAAGGGACCCCAGACGGTGTTCAATCCCCAGAAGTAGGCAAGAGAGTCTATTCCCTTCCTTTTGACGTACGGGCCCTGGAGGGTCTCTCCCCAAAGCTGTGGGATGGAAATCCACACTCCCTGTGTGCGAGCTCAGCAGAAAGAAATGGCTGTCCCCACCCTCCCCCCACACACCACAGAGAGCTTCTCCAAGGGAGTCAGCTCACGGCGGTCCCCAGGGTTAGGGTCAAGGAACTGGGTGGCGAATAAAACAGACCACGCACTGGGTTAACTCAGTGATGTCACACATAGCAATTGCAGAACAATCCCAGGAAAGCGAAGAATGTTGTGGGGGACCCATCAGAGAGAGCATCATGAGTTAATGTGCATTCAAGGCCTTGGTGGGCCCCCCTGCCCTTTGCTTCAAAGATTCACAGCTCAAGTGAGAAGGATAAACAGTTCTCTCTGCCCAAAGCCATGATTTAAAATTCTGGCTTTGTTACCCTTCAGCGTGGGATTAATTATCACAAGGCCTTGTAGGGGATTCACTTATATATGATATGAAGTAGAGTTTACTGTCATTTTAAATAAAGACACTGGATGAAATTTAAGTCCTACGAAGGGGAGAAAGAATATAAAACCAGAAATGGTGAGACATCACAATTCTGAGGAGAATTCAGAATCATGATCTGGGGCATATTCTACTTGGTGTTCAGAATAAGTAAACAGCTGAATTAAGTACATCCCATATTATTTTATTTCAGAATAATATGATTCTTTTCTTTCTATTGCATAGGAAGCCATGGTGTAACTAAAATACAATCATCACCTTTGGGTCTAGAAATAATGACCTTATAAAAAGAAACTGGAATAAAAACTTAATTCATAAGGGCTTTTAACAAAATCTCTCATTGTCTCCTAAAGTGTGGAGGTCTACATGGTTAAATATAAGTGACTCTTCAGTGTGTATCAGTGGACCATACAATCTTTCCTCCAAGTATTTATGACCAAACCCCCCGAGAGGAGAAATTATAGAAAGAAATCTGCAGTCGTGGCTCCTAATCTTTTAGAAAAGGGCTCCTTTCATTTTAAAAGAGCCACCCTACTTGTATAATGCTACAGTGAATCTGTCATTGTATCATATTTTTAGAGCAGGGGTACGCTAAACAGAGAGAGTGGGGAGAGAGGCAGGGGGAAAAGAGAGGGACAGAGAGAGGAAGAGAGAGTAGGACAGAAGGAGACAGAGGGAGGGAAGGAGAGAGGGAGGTAGGAAGTAAGAAGGAGAGAGAGGGAGGAGAGCGTGGAAGCCAGAGGGAGAGAGAGAGAAAGATGGGGGAGGAAGAGGGAAGAGAGAGGAGACAGCCTGGTTGAATGCATTTGCTATTCATTTAAATCTGTATGTTGCTGCCACTGCATTATGGGAGATGCTTATGAAAGCCCTTTATAAAGGATAGGGCAGATTGTCAAGAAAATGTAGCATTACCTGGGAGGAAAATTTAAAATAACATCAGATTATAAATACAAAAAAAAAAAAGTGCAAAAATCAGAAGATTGAAGATCTGATGCTGGTGACGTGTGGACCAATGGTAATTACTGATTATTAACATGTTAACTGTATAACGATACTGGTCACTAGTCATCAAACCCCTACCACGTGTCATGAAGGGTGCTAAGCACACTCTCACTTACTACTTAAAAAGATCCATAAGGTCTCATAATTCTGCCCATTTTACAGAAGAGACAAATAAGGAACAAAAAGATCACTAGTTTATTCGTACTAAATAGAAGACATAGGATTGGGACCAAGATCAGTCTGACTCCAGACCGTGTTTCAAGATTTCCTATGAAGATTTGAGACTCTGACAGGAATAGGTTTTTTTCAACTGGTAATTCAAAAAAACAAAAATAAACACCATTTTGGCTTAAGAATGTGAGAAGGAAGCCTGGGGAGAACCTAGATACAAAGCTGTGAACAAACAAAACTATGATAAAATAAAGGAAATAAAATATCAAAATCAAGAGTTACCTCATGCTTGATTATACTGCAACAGAGGGTGGGATTCAGTTGCTGCAGAATTCCTTCATCACCAGGCTTTTGGCCAATAAGGAAAAAAGTTCTGCACTTAACCTGGAGGTACTAGGATACAAGCAATGTGCCAATCAAGTCTTTGGCATCTTTATTCATTCATTAAATAAGAAGAATCTGTATGCGCTCATCCAATTTAACTTGTTAACCTTAATTTGAAAAAAATTTTAGTCTCTAATTTTGGAAAATTTTTTGCTAATAATAATTGGTTAAGCTTTTTGTGTCTTATTTATGACTATCACTGACATGAAAAATGGCTTTGCTAATATCTCAGCATCTACATTAGACAAAGTCAAACACTACAGACATTTCAAAAATCTTTCCTATATAAATGGGATCTACTCTCTTATGTAGAGAATAAACATAATTTCAAGCAATCAAGGAAAAAACACCACTGTAGTTATGGAGATCCATATTAGAGGATTTTTGTTCATGAGAACATGGTACTGTTATCAATTCATATTTTCATGGATTTAAAAGATTTTTAAATCTAAAATTCAAATCAATCAAACATTTTAGAAAACCTGAGAAATACTCATTATACCTTTCTTTTGGCGCATGTCAGTGCTTACTGAAAGATCATTTTTCCCCTATAAACATCTTTAAGATGTTTCTGTAAACAGCAATTGAAAACTTACACAAGTGTCAGTCTCTTATGTACAAGAGCAATATACAAAAAGGCAACACATTCTTTGTATGCTCATAAAAATAATTCTTTATTTCTTATTGTTCTTCCATGATATCAAAAGTACTAGAACACAACAAAACCAGGCTTCAGACAGAAAAAAGAAATTAAAGGAAATAAAAAGATCAGAACACTTGATAAAGAATGTTCCTGTGGATACCTTGTAGTAAAGTAAAAGAGAAAATGTCTCCATTGCATGTGAAAAACACAACATGCAACTGTCAATATCTACTTAGGAAGCACCCAATCAACATGATTGTATCATTTATTTCGTGAACATAAATGGCGTATGTGGAAATGTTTCATTATTCCTGCCAAAAATTGTCATAAATATCCATTAAAAATGCAGCAGTTCTGAGAGGGAAGTTTATAGTGATAAATGCATATACTAAGAAAATAGATCTAAAATAAACGAAAGAACTTTATACCTCAAGGAACTATAAAAAGAACAAACTAAGCCCAAAGTCAACAGAAGGAATGAGATAACAAAAATCAACATGGAAATAAATAAAATAGAGACCAGATAAACAATAGAAAAGATTAACGAAACTAAGACTAGTTTTCAAAAGACAAACAAAACTGACAAAAGTTGAGCTAGACTAAGAAAAAAAAAGAATCCTCAAATAAGTAAAGTCAGAGATGAAAGAGGCGACATTACAATGGACACTATAGAAATACACAGGAACCTAAGACACTACTATGAACAATTATATGCCAACAAATTAGACTACCTAGAAGAAACAGATACATTTCTAGAAATGTGCAACCTACCAAGACTGAATCAGGAAGAAATAGAAATTCTGAACAGACCAATAATGAGAAAAGAGATTAAGTCAGTAATAAAAAAAGAATCTTCCAACACAGAAAAGCCTAGGATCAGATGGTTTCACCGGCGAATTCTACCAAATATCTAAAGAAAAATGAACACCCATTGTTCTCAAGCTCTTCCAAAAGAGTTGAAGAGGAAGGTACACTTCCAAACTCATTTTACAAAACCAACATCACCCTGATACCAAAGCCAAAACCAAATACTAGAGAAGAACACTATAAGAAAAGAAAACCATAGAGCAAAATCCCTGATGAAGACAGAAACAGAAATTTTCAACAGAATATTAGCAAACTGAATTCAACAACATATTAAAGGATTATACATCATGACCAAGTGGGATTTGTCCCTGGAATGCAAGGATGTTCAAATCAATAAATGTGATGCACCTCATTATTAAAAAGATAAAAAGCCACATGGTCAGCTCAATAGATGAAAAAAAAAAACCTGATAAAATATAACATCTTTCATGATTAAAAACCCTCAATAAATTGGGTATAGAAGAACATCCCTCAACATAATAAAGGTCATATACAAGCCCACAGCTAGCATCACACTCGATGAAAGACCAAAAGCTTTTCCCTTACGGAACAAAACAATGGTGCCCAGCCTCACTACTTTTATTCAACGTACTACTGGAAGTCCCAGCTAGAGTAAGCAGGCAGGACAAATAAACAAAAACATCCAAATCAGAAAGGGAGAAGTAAAATTTATAGATGATATGATCTTACATGTAGAAAATCCTAAAGAATCAACCAAAAAACTGTTGGAACTAATCAATGAATTCAATAAAGTTGCAGAATATAAAATAAATCAGTGATGTTTCTATACACTAGCAATGAAATATCTCATTTACAATTTCATCAAAAACAATAAAACACTTGGCCATAAATTTAATCAAGGAAGTGAAAGAGCTGTACAGTGAAAACTATAAGGTTTTGATGAAAGATATTTAAGGAGTCACAAATGGAAAGATACTTTGTTGTCATGGATTAGAAGAATTAGTATTGTTAAAATATCCATACTGCCTAAATCCATCTATAGATTCAAGGCAATCCCTATCAAAATTCCAAGGACATTTTTTACAGAAATAGAAAAAGTGATCCTGAAATTTATATGGAACCATAATACCCCAAAATCCAATCGCCAAAGCAGTCCTGAGAAAGAACAAAGCTGAAGGTATCACACTTCCTGATTTCAAACTATTCCACAAAGCTGTAGTAATTAAAACACTCTAGTACTGGCATAAAAATAGACACATAGACCAGTGGAACAGAATAGACACCCAGAAATAAACCCCCATATACAGTCAACTAGTATTTGACAAGGGAGCCAAGAACACTCAATGGGGAAAAGATAGTCTCTTAACAGACCGTGGTTGGAAAACTAGACAACCACATGCAGAAAAATGAAACCAGACTCTTATACCACTCACAAAAATTAACTAGAAATGGATTAAAGACTTAAATATAAGATGTGATACCATAAAACTCTTAGATGAAAATAGGGAAAAGACTTGTTGACATCCTGGTCTTGGTAATGTTTTGGTTGTTTTTTTTTTGTTTTGTTTTGTTTTTTTTTGTTTTTTTTTGCATATGGCACCAAAAGCACAAGTAACAAGCAAAAATCAACCTGTGGGACTACAACAAAAAAGCTTCTACACAGCAAAAGAAACAATCAAGAAAAGGAAAAGGGAACCTGCAGAATGGAAGAAAATAATTGCAAACCATATATCAAAAAAGAGGTTAATACCCCAAATATGTAAAGAATTCATACAACTCAAAAACCAATCTAATTTTAAAATGGCAGAAAAACTAAATAGACATTTTTTCCAAAGGAGACATCCAAATGGCCAATAGGTACAGGAAAACACTAATCATCAGGGAAAGGCAAGTCAAAACCCCAATGAGACATTGTTTCCCACCTATTAGAATGTCTACTGTTCAGAAAATAAGATAGTAAGTGTTCACAAGGATGTGGAGAAAAGGGAGCACTGTGCACTGTTCGTGGGATTGTAAATTGTGTAGCCATTATGGAAAATAGTATGGATGTTCCTCAAGAAGTTAAAAATAGAAATACTATCGGATCCAGCAATTCCACTTCTGGGTATATATCTAAAGGAAATGAAACAGGATATGCAAAAGACATCTGCACTCCCAGATTCGCTGCAGTATTATCCTCAATAACAATATACAGAAACAACCCAAGTGTCTGTCAGTAAACAAATGGATAAAGAAGGTATGGTGTATACACACACACACACACACACACACACAGGAATATCATTCAGCCACGAGAAAGCCATGAAAAGAAGGAAATCTTGCCATTTGTGACAACATGCCTTGAGTGCATTTGACTAAGCGAAGTAAATCAGAGAGTGAAAGACAAAACCATGTGATCTCACTTATGTGTGGAATATAAAAAAGCTGAACTCATAAAAACAGAACAGTGGGTGTGGGTGGGATTGAGGAGATGTTGTTTAAGGGTAGGACTTGCAACTAGTAGATGAGTGAGTCCTGGAAATCTGGTGTGGAGTTTAGTGATTTATAGTCAACCATACTGTGTTGTGAACTTCGAAGTTGCTAAGAGACCAGATCTGTATTGTTCTCACTGCAAAAGAGAAATTATAACTATGTGACGTGTTGGACTATGGAGGTAATTGTATTGCAGTATGTAAATGTATCAAAGCAACAGGCTGTACACCTTAAACTTACACAGTGTGGTATGTCCTGTTAGATCTCAGTAACAAATGAAATGGGTTTAGCAGCTCTTCTTTCCTCTCAGCTGCTTACTTTGGCACCGCGGTAGTTATTACACAGCAAGTAACTATGTCTTCCATCTGCCATGTCCCAAACTGTTTCTTTTCTGGCTTCTTTTCTGTAATCAAGTCATTCCACAAGATACAATCAATCAGCACTGCTTTCTTTATCCATTGGCCTCAAAATGAGCTGGCTGAATTGGTCAGAATCAAAGTCTTCCATCTATCAAGAGTGGCAAGGACTGTGGGATAGAACACACAAAACCAATCCTGGAGAGAAAGTTGAAGTGATTCAGAAATATTTTGACCTTGTGGGAAAAAAACAGGACATACTTTGAATGCTAAAAAGTGTTGAGTCACAGATGCTCTGTCTTTTGACTATGTTCAACCTTAAGTATTAATTCTAGAAACACTGAGTGCCTCCAAATGCCACTCTGGGGATGCTGGGGATACAAGGATGAATTAGACAAGTTCATGTATTCAAGGATGCTTTTAGTCTAGATGTATACATAGACAAATAGGGTGTTGTGGAGGCCACGCTAGAAGTTCACGCAGGACATGGTGAAGTTTGGGAGAGGAAGGTGTCATCTCTAACTGGGTAGGATAGGGACAAGGATGCAAGCTTGACCCCAATGCTCCCCTCGGTCTTATCCTTTGCCTTCAGAGAAGTTCTTTCAAGATATTCTACACCCCCATCCCCTACGCAGAAGTTATTCTTCAAGGAGAAATATTCTCTAGGCTATAAGGTCCATATAATATCCATCTAAATTATATAGATGTGATATATAGGGTATTACTATAAATAAAAAATTATCTGGGCTGATTTCCATGTCCCAGGTGTTATATTAAGCATTTTTTTATCCTTATAATAACCCCAAGCACTAATCTTATCCTAATTACACGAGAAAACTTATGCTTGGAAAGATGAAGAGCATTGTAAAGGTCACACTTGTAGTTAGCAGCTGAAATTAGATGAGTGTGTTGACCTTAGGGCTTAAGGTCTAAGCCACAGCAAGGCTTAGGCAAGGAAAACCTTTCTAAGTGTTCTGCATTCAAGAACAAGGCTTTTGATTCTGGAGGGACACGCCAGCAACAAGCTCAGCCATCATTGTATCGGTTTGGCCCTTGCAGGTGTGTACGTGTGTCTGTACATGGGTGACGTGTGAGGCTGACTCTCATACTCAGGAAAAAGCAAAGATACAGCACTGAAATGATAAACAGGAAAAATATGGCAAATCTGAATACAAAAGGTAAGCTTAGTAATTCTGACAATAAGTCTGTTTGGGTGTCTGTAACAGAATACCACAGACTGGGTGGCTTATAAATTGCAGAAAGTTATAGAAATCATAGTTTGGAGGCTCCAGCTCCAAGATCAGTCTTGCCAGCATGGTCCAGTGAGGACCTCCTTCCTGGTTCGTAGCTGGTGCCTTTCCACGGGTCCTCACCTGGTGGAAGGGGCTAGGGAGCTCTCCGGGGTCTTCTTTATAAGAACACTAACTCCTTTTATGATGAAGTTTCCACCCTCATGACCGAATCACCTCCTAAAGACCCCAGCTCCTAACCCATCACCTTTGGGGGTTAGGATTTAAACATGAATTTGGTGAGGATACAAATATCCATAGTGTATGTATCAATCTTTTCTTCAAATAATAGTAATAAACCGAGTATTCATCTGTGCAGAACCTGGTCCCAAAGAATTTAAAGCAAAGTAGCAAAGTTCCTCATGATTCTCACACAAATATTTATGAAGTTTTAATTTGCTTTCGCATTGGAAGTTATTGATCCTTTTCCCTATTCAATTGTAAAACCTTATCCTGTACAAAGCAGCCTCTCAAAAAGAAAGTTAACGAGGAGTAAATTTGTTATTCTGTTGATTTTCATTTCCCAGTATGGCATTATAGCTCTGGAGAGAGGGCCATTGTTATTGTAATTATACTTAGCATGCTTGCATTATAGAATAATTAGCCAAAAACATTCTGGAAGAAGAAGAAGTACAAATACAGTTTGAATGAGGAAATTTTAGAGGTTACTTTTAGCCTGCTAATTTAACTCATGGATACTATTTCCTAGACAAAGCTATAGTAGCTTATTAACATAAGAACAAATAAAGTATCTAATAAATATCAAAGCAGATTATGCTATATTGGGATTGTGGTCAGGGTCTCATTATTCCTCACAATAATTCCAAGAGTAATACTGATTTACGTTATATAACACCTATAGCTCCTGTTTCATCAGTACGTTGGCATTTGTATGCCCAACCATCCACTCATTTATTTATTCAAGAAACTTTAAATTACGGCCACTGGGTATCAGGCTCTGCGATGGGGAGTGAAAGACCTGTGAGTCAGAGAAGAGACAGTCCAAGGTAGAGGAGGGCCAGGAGAGAGCTGGGTTGTGGAGTTTTTTAATCCCCATTTTTTTCTGGTTAGAATTCAGCTTTGCGTTTGCCCTTATATACTTTTTAAAATTTTTTATAAACATATATTTTTATCCCCAGGGGTACAGGTCTGTGAATCGCCAGGTTTACACACTTCACATTACTCACCATAGCACATACCCTCCCCAATGTCCATAACCCCACCCCCCTTCTCCCAACCCTCCTCCCTCCAGCAACCCTCAGTTTGTTTTGTGAGATTAAGAGTCACTTATGGTTTGTCTCCCTTCCAATCCCACCTTGTCACCCTTATATTTGACATTATACCAATTCACCTAGAAATTAGCCAGAAGCTTTTGACAGTCAAAAGAGATCAGCCCTTGAGTGGCCGTCCTTCCGGTCTCCGCAGTTGTTACAGAATTTCTGCTGGCTTGGGAGCAGTGGAGATCCACTGGGAAGCTTGCCTTGCTGCCCTGCCCGGTCAGCGACCATCAGTCTGCTCCTGCAGAATGACTTTCCCTCTGGGAGCAGCAGCAGAGCATAATCCTTCTGAAGGCATTTAAAGAACTTAATTAGGGAAAGAAATCAAGGTTGAAATTCAGCCTCACAAGGTGCTGACAACGTAATTCATCCCATGAACGTGATGGCTGGGTATGGATGGCGTGTGTAGGAAATGGCGGCCCTGCTGGGCCATACTGATGGGCCTGTTGACTGGAACATTTTTATTCAAAAACACCAATATGTGGAGGTAAAGTGCATGAGGCCATCACAAATCTGATAGTTAATTTTGGAGTAATATTACAGCAGATAGTACTTATCAACAGAGTCTAGAACATAACAGATATCTAATAAAAAAAAGCCAAAGGTTCTGAAGACACTTTCATATATTCTGGTACAGATGGAAGATCTTTAAAGGGACCTGGATTTGTCCAGTAAAATAACCAAAACAATGCTCACTACAAATTATTCACTTGCATGATTCACTAATTTAATGAAGACTGACTGAACTCTTCATCTTTCCCCAGTATACTTTCCGTAGGGAGGTTACAAAAGATGTAAAATGGGTAAAAATATCAGATTTTGTCTATGGGAGGTTTAAATTTCAATGGATTTATAAGGCTTGTCCCCACACACGAGACAGAGAGAGACCCTAAACAAGGATATGAAGAGCCCAAACTTTATGCAAGCTGCTGAGGGGTTTCAAGGTCATTATTAACCATGGAGGGGCAGAAACCCTCGGAGGCCGCTAGAGGGGTTTGGGCAAGGTCAACAGAGAGGACTTGCTCACATGGCATCTCTTCTGTCAGTCTGATTTCTCAGGATATCATCGAGGTAGGTAATCTCAGGGCCATTCAATCTACCAACCAGTTCTCTGACCTTCACATCCCATATGAGCGTGACGTCTGCTAGAACACTACCGTGTGCAATCAAGGCTTTACATTTTCTTTTCAGCTTCATTGAGGTAGAATTGACAAATATAACTGCAAGATATTTAAAGCATATGATGATTTGATATCCATATACACTGGGAAGGGATTCCTCCAATCGGTTTCATTAATGTGTCCATCACTTCACATATTTCTAAATATCTACTTTCTTTGTAAATTTCAATTCATAATATGGTGTTCTCAATTATTATTAAAATGCTATACATTAGATCCTCAAATCTTATTTATTTTATAACTGAAAGTTTGTATTCTTTTAGCAACCTCTCCCTATTTCCCCCTCCTCCCCAGCCCCTGGAAACCACTTTTCTACTCTTTGTTTCTGAGTTTGACCTTTTGTTTGTTTGTTTTTAGATCCCACATAGGAGTGATACCCTGTGGTACTAGATTTGTTTCTTTCTGTCTGGTTTATTTCACTTAGCATAATTTTCTCCAGGTTCATCCATGTCGTTGCAAATGACAGAAATTCCTTTTTTTTTTTTTAAGACTGAAAAATATTTATTGTGTACACACACCACACTTTCTTGATCCACCCAACCCCTGAGGGACACTAACATTGTTCTGTATGTTGGCTATTGGGAATAAGGCTGTAATGAACGTTGGAGTGCAGAGATCTTGTTTCATTGAGAAGAGCCCCTCCTAACAGGTGTGAGGTAGTACAGCGATGTGGTTTTGAGTTTGGTTTCTTGCCTGGCCATTGAAACACCCTGTTAGCAAAGTGAAATAGAGGCAAAAAAGGCATTTGGGGGCAAACACTAAAATATCTGACAAGTATGTGGTAGTCTCTACATTTACACATTTATTTCATACTTTTAAGAAGTCTATTTTTATTAACATACTCAACGATTTCTTGAATGTCTCCTCTGTTCCCACATACTATCCTAAGTGCTGAGGACATGACAAAGATAAAGAATAAGATGAGGTTTCATCTTTCCCCCAGTGGCAGGAGCAACAGCTGTTCTCCCAGAACCCACACGACAGGCATCCAGCAAAAGTTCAGTAAATGGATGGATGGGAAAATGGATAAATGATAGCAGGTTTTGAAATCCAAACAGAGATGTTATTTACATCTACAATTTACATGTAACTATAGAAAAATCTAGTACTGAGTCCTGTGACTAACACTCAAAAACTTGGCATCACAAAATGTTCCTAAATCCACATTTAAGAAATAACTGTAGAGCATAATGAATTATCGAATATTCGAGACTTGCATTATTGCTCTCCTTATATGATGCATGTTTTTCTGCAAAAAGGCCATGAAATCTTTATTTAACACCATAACTCATGAGCTGGGGAATGAGGATTTAGTCCTACCAAATCTATCTCAGAACCAGAACTCTGTCCCATGGAAGGGACACATCTCAGCTCTTTATAAGATTTATCCTCTGTCCCTCCTTCCCAGTGTCTCCCCCCACCCCCATCCCGATCCAGGAACAGCAGAATCGAACTACCAGATACAAGTGAAACTGCTCAATTATATTTCTGTGCCATTAAACTGTTTTGACACATCAGCAACTTTTAGATCATACCAACAAATTAACCTACCACAGGCTTTATTATTTTTCCTAAGCATTGAAGTTATTCTCTACAGAAAACCCACAGCTCTTGAATGTTACATAAAAATGGACTCAAATTTTTAATGACACAAAGCTTATTAATCTTGCTCAGATTTCATGCTTAAACATTCATTATTACATTAGTCTTTGAAATATGATTTATTTAGATTTAAGTACACCCAGTTTTTATGAAGAAATGGAAAATGCTCTATCATATTTCACAAATTAGGAATGACATTTTCTAGATTAGAATAAGAGGATTCAGCATGGGACTTCAATTTTATAGCACGTGGTTTTGTCAAAAATATAGTATCCAGGGGCTCTGAGCAGCTCAGTCGGTTAAGCGTCTGCCTTTGGCTCAGATTATGATCTGGGTCCCGGGATCGAGGCCCTCATCGGGTTCCCTGCTTGGAGTCTGCTTCTACCTCTCCATCTGCTCCCCTGCTCATGTTCTCTCTCTCTCTCTCAAATAAATAAATAAAATCTTAAAAAATATATAGTATCCAAAACCCAGTAACCTTTCTGTTGCCCACCACTCATCAATGTCGTCTTTTCCAATATTTGTGCTTTGTGTGTTGACAACTGTCCTGCAGGAAAAACAACCCCCAAGGCAGCCCTGGGCAGCAGAAAGTACAGGAGATCCATCTGGGAAGACGAGAGTTCGAGCCCTGCCCAGCCACCTCCCTTCCTTCTGCATAGGCACAGCAATGGGTACCAAGACGGCATCATCCTGCCGTCCTTCCAGGGTCACGTGAGGATCAGAACACACGTGTCAGCGACCAACACCATCCCACCTGCTGGGCCGTCGGCAAGGAGAGATACCGGAAAAGATTTACAGACAAAAGCCAACACTGCAGCCTGAACACAATCTTCTATTGGATTAAATCCTCTTATCTAATAAAGCAGAGCTGGGCTCTCATCTTTTTTCTCCTTCTGAGCCTTCATCTTACTCAGGACCGCCTGACACAACGGTCTGGATTTGACAAGGCAGAGCTGAGAGCTAGCTCACGTCCCTGGGTGAAGATGGAGGACGGTTGCAGGATGCTGCAACTCTACCGCATTTGCAAACGTAGTACGTTTCTTAACCGTGGTGTAAAATGGAGAAATTCTGAATTTCCTCCTGGGCTTTTGTTTTTGGATCATCTGTTTGCCAGCCAGGGCTGTACCCTTTGGTCTAAATGAAATGACTTTGATAGAGAAGAAAACAATAGCACCTTTCTCTGAACACAGCGCTCCCACTTGGGAAGAGCCAAGGCTGCCGGAACATATAGGTTCTAGCTCCATGTGTTTTTCAGGACGGAGGAAAGTAGTTTTTAGAAAATACATAATGGAGCCAACGGTGCTCTATTATGTGCTTAAGGTGAGGCCTGCAAGGGGAAGTTACAGTGAAAGCCTTCCCAAGTGATCAGACTGACTCAGGGGAGCACATAGGAAGGGGAGCATCTAGGAGGGCAGAGGGACCAGGTGCCACCTGTGAGGGACAATGAGGGAAACACAGACGTTGTGAGTGACAAAGAGCAGCCCGGGTTCCAGGGGCTGGGAACTGCACTGGTCCCGACAATTCATCTCAAGTGACCATTTTATGGGCATTGTTAGTGTCTCATGAAACAGGCCATCTCCAGTGAGAACAAGCTCCCTGTCTCCGGGACGAATGAAACCCTGGATGGAAAGTTTTCGAAGATATCCAAAGATCAGCCAGGGGAATGAACTGAGGGACTGTCAATATCCCTTGTAAATCTGAAGTTCGATGATGCTGTGTTTAAACGTTCTGTCTGGATTTGCTCTGTAATGGTGAGCCGGTGACCTCTGTCTGGAATGTTACTGCTTGGGCCCCACCAGGGACAAGGAGCCTGGAGAGAGCTGCTGCTTCTGCCCTCCACTCCCCTGGATTCTGGCAGCAATGAGAGTTTGTTCGTGGACACCAGCCAGGCCCGGATCAGGAAACTCATCTCTGCAACTGTGTTTGACTTCCCTCTTCCAACTGTCAGTCTGTAACATGTGCCTGCCATGGGTCCCCATGCGGCAGTCCTTCTGGGACAGCAAAATTCTGTTGATGTATTTAAGCAACCATTACCTTTGGGGAATCATCTGGCTAGTAATGAACAAATGAGCAGCTGTGACTGCAGAACCGTGACATGTGCTTTGTCGGTGGAAAAGTTCAAGTGATGTGTCTGGCTGGGCAGCCATCCGAGTGAAGGAGAGTTTATTTGCCTGGAACAATCCCTCAGGCTTCAATCACAGTCTCATTAGATGAGCTGACATTTTGATAGGACCAACCGCACAGATACACTTTCGTCCATGTCCTATCTTCCTTTCATCTCCAAGACAGCTCTGAGACGCAGGTACCACCATCTTTGTTTTATAGATGGGGAAACTGAGGCTCAGTGGGCAAACATGCTTAACAAAGGCCATAGTCACCAGTTGTGGGCAGATCAATCCCTGCCTGACTTTCCATGCCAAACCGTGTGGTCTGCTCTCAGTACCAGCACCTTCCCTGACACGGTGGCTACTCCCTGTGTTGTTTTTAAGCTAATGATGTGAGTGATGTCATGATTCATTACTTCATTCATCCTAATGTCTAGGTGCTGTTTACATTTACAAATCTTTTGCATCACGGGAATTGCTACATTGATAAACTTTTTCGTTTCGTCTCAAATTACAGATACAACAAAGGACAGGCGTCCCTTGAGAAATGGCCCTCTTTGGTGAGATAGTCTCCACATGATTTCATTGTTCTCATTCCTTCTCTTTTTTAAGCTCTCCCCAACTGTGAAGGAAATGAAGTATCAAGTGTCTTTTTGCTGCTGGGGGCATTTCAGTAAATGGTTTTGACCTTCCTTCTAGCTCCTTTAGAAAGCCAAGGAAGCCAGAATGCTGACACATAGGCATTTGGGGGCTCAGCCGGCGGCTGTGTCCCACACCTGCACACAGAGCTCGGGTCAGGTGCCCAAGGGGTCTCCCCCGGGACGCCCCCGGCCAGAAGCTCCACCCCCAAGGCAACAGTCTTCCTGTCCTTGGGGGCAGTGGTAAAACCACTGGGCCTAGGTCACTTGAAAGTGACTTCAAAGAATCCATCTACCGGAGAAGGGAGCTGACCCATGCGCAGAAATGAGGGCAGCAGGCGGGAGTAAGCCAGACACCGCACAGCTGCTGGAGTCGTGGGTTTTAAGTTCCTGCTGGAGCTAAAGTTAAAGGTGCTTTGAAGACCCCTCCCTTCCTGTTCCTCTGGGTCAGAGGAAATGTGCATTCAGTAGCCATGTACCTGGGTCTCTGCTGACACCGTCCTCCAAGCTCGGAGCCCATCGTTCCTGCTAATGGCTGGAGCCAGGGCAGCCAGGTGAGCAGCGCGAGGCTCCCCGAGAGGCTTCCATCTGGTTTACCTCAGAGCCTGTTTGACTCAGATCAGGCACCTAACGAAGGCGGATCGGGTCTCCACAGAGGAGGTTTAAAATTCTGAGGGTGACGTCATTTAAAAAGCCAGACTGAAGGGATCCGTGAGTCCAGATGCTGCTGCCCTATATTTAGCAAGAGCTACTTGATGAACACGTGATCTGTTCTCAGTGTTCTCTGTCCCCTTCTTCCTCCCAATCCAAGCCTCCCTATCACACTCAGTTTTTTCCCCCCATCTAGGCTGGCTCCTAAGGAAAAATATGTTGGAAGCAGATTCTGAGAATCAAAAGTTGAATGCTTTCTAAGTTTACAACCCAAATCAAACCCTCCTCTGTGGACCTTTATTAGACACCACATGTGCCGCTGCACATGCCCTAGTTTTCTCAGCTCCATCACCATTGCACAAGTCTTCAGGATTCAGGGTGGTCTCATATTACTTCCCACAACAAAATGCTTATCACAGCTTCTCATCCAAACGCACTGAATAGGACATCAACGTATCAGACTGTCAATGCGTCTGTCACTCAGGCTTACTTTAGACCAAGTATGTATCAGGCATTCTTCCGGAAGAAGCCTTACCTGTGTGTGACCACAATCTGAACATTCTTGTTTCTTAACTTCTACTTCAGGGAGCCGAAGCAGTCATAAGCATCTTCTGTGTATGCAAGCATTTCTCTTATATTTGATCCCATGACATCTCTTTATAACCTTTTAACCTCCCATTCCATCTTTGGGATCCTTTTTTAAAAAATTTATTTATCTAAAGATTTTTATTTATTTATTTGACAGAGAGATAGAGATCACAAGTAGGCAGAGAGGCAGACGGAGAGAGAGGCAGAAGCAGGCTCCCTGCTGAGCAGAGAGCTCGATGCAGGGCTCGATCCCAGGACCCTGAGATCATGACCTGAGCCGAAGGCAGAGGCTTTAACCCACTGAGCCACCCAGGCACCTTTTTGGGATCCTTTTTTCAACAGCCTTTGAATTGTCGTCTCTGTTGCCATTGATCATCCGTCATCCATCATCCATCCATCACCCATCCCTCATCCACCCATCCATATATATCCACCCGTCATCTACCCATCCATCCATCTATCCATCCATCCATCCATCCATCCATCCATCTTCTGCCCATCCCTCATCCACCCATCCATACATGTGCATCCTCTGTATGCCAGGTACCGTGTGAGCTCAGGTTGCATGAAGGTCCCTGTCCTCAAGAAGCCTGCAGCCTAGAGCAGCGATACACACATGCTTTAGGAGCACTAAGGAGGAAGCCTTGAACTTACTCAAGAAATTCGGGAAGGCTCCACAGACCAAATGCCAAGCAAAGGGTCACAACGGAGAAGGACTCACCAGTCTAGAGGAGTGGGCGGGAGCAGCACACAGTATGGAAATGAAGCAGGAAAGAGCAGGGAGCATCTGCTGAACGGGGAGGAGCTCAGCTGGGATGAAGCCACGGCGCATAGCGGAAGGAACAATGACACCAAGAGGACAAGTTGAGGCAGAATGTAGGGGCCCCGAAGGCCAGAGTCAGTCTGAACCCTGCGGTCTTCCTTATCCCTTCCGGGATCCTAATTTTCTCATCATGACATCAGCAGCCGTAACCACGTCTGCTCTGCTCCTGATACCACAGTACTCTGACGATTTTTCAAGTGCTGACCGAGCCGGCCACGTGCTAAGTGTGCATTACTCATTCGCTCCTCTCGGTAACCTCTGGGTAGATCCTGTACTTCTTCCCCTTTCGTAGCTGGCAAAGTGAGGACAGATGGGGCTCCCTGTCCTGGGCCAGACGGCTGGTCCTCGGTGGCCCCAGAACCATGTGGCTGGTCCTCGGTGGCCCTGAAACCGATCCATGCCCAGCCTGCTGCAGAGCCACTGGTGAGGCTGACACACCTGTGGAACCTTCCTGAAGATGGCACCGTGGTGACTCCTCTCCTCTGACGGCCAGATGTGGGGATCGTTTCACTCTGTATTTCAGGCCCATGTTCCCCCTCAGTTCTTAACACCCTGTCGCCCTCCCTCTCTCATCAGATGGCTGCTAAAGGCACGGCATTCTGAGCAGGGAGGCCAGCTCTCTCTTTCAAATGGCCGCAGGACAGCAGCCACTACACTAGGCAGGCGCTGGGACCCGGGGCTTGCCTCCCCCGCCAGGCTGACATCCCCCTCCTCCCCGCCCGCTTGGGTTGGGGTGGAGGGGACCGAAACAGGGCTGCTCCGCTCCTGCCTCCAGCCAAGTGCCTACCGTGTGCTGGTTGTTGCAGGGTGGAGGGGTGCGTGAGGAAGGAGGACGCACACAGGGTTCCCGATGTTCTGGTGGGAACAACATTGTAATGACCCGTTCCTGAGTCAGAGGAGGCTGGGGTGGGGGTGATGGGGGCCAGCGGCCTGGGTTTAAACCTTGGATCTGCTAACAACAAGCTGTGTGTCTTTGGGAGGGGTGAGTAACTTCTCTGTGACTTGGATTTTTCATTTTAAAAAGAAAGATACACTCTTTGTGGTCCTTATGAGGATTACATAAGTTGACTCTACAAGGGGCTTAAGAAAAGTGCCAGGTAGACACACACACACACACACACACACACACACACACACACAGAGCAACCCAACCATTGACAGTTACTATGACTAGTAGCAAACACAGGACGAGCGCCCACTCTGCATGAGGCACCCCGTTCTGGGTGGACCGTCTTCACCTCCAAGGGGCTTCCGTGCTATCAGGTGGCAAACACATATTAGTGCATTAGATACGCTTTCAGTTACTACCTTGTATCCCTAATGGCCACTTACTACAGGCAAAGAAGATGATCAGGATCCCGAGCAAATGTGACAAGGGAATCAACGCTACCCAGCCGTCTATACCCACCCCGCTCTTTACTCTTCTGCCTCAAAGCTCCCTTTTGCAGTTCAGTAGACACGACCCTCTTTAGAGAAATGTTAAAGTTGCCTGTCTCCCATGGCTAATCTGTGACTTCTGAAGTGGTCATGAAACATTTAAAAAGATCAAATTTAAGCAAGGAGTCCAGTGGCATTTTGTACAATCTGACAAGGGCCCATTTCAGCCCGGGACTATCTGGTCCTGCTCCAGTGGCATTAGCTTAACCGGTCTCGAGCTGTTTGTCCCATGCGGTTCTGCAAGACGGAAGGACATTCGCTCACTTCCAAAAGGAAACAGTGGGCAAACTTTGCCAAAGGATTGATTGTAACAGTTTACTGGGGGGGCGGGGGGAGAAGGAAGGCAGAACATACACCATTGGGGTTAGGGTGAATAAAATTCCAGAAGACAATGAATTCAAGTGACCAAGAGGACCTGCTTCCCATTCATGTGCAAAGTCGCTGCACTCAGAGGGCTGGGAAGGAGGCACCCTCTCTAACTCCTGCCACAGCTTAATTCTCTTAAGAAAACGCACTTGCTGGATTTACTTACTGCTCACCCTAAAACTGGACACTCAAAACAAAACTCAATCATGTAACCCAGAAAAGGGACAGATTCTTTCAAAACACAAAGGAATGACCTACCATGGCATTAACATGTCTTAGGCATGCGGGGGAACACCAGAAACACAAAGCTAGTATGGAAAGATGGATATGAAAAGGGTGGGGTGTGGGCCCGGGGTTCTGCTGTACCTCAGGCTGAAATGCTTTAAAATCAGTGCTTTTCTTCCTGAAGCATTTACATTTGTGAAAGGAGGAGAAAACTACTTAATAAGCAGCCTAGGTGCTTATCAGGAGAAGATTAAAAAAGAAAAAAGGCTCTGAATGCTACAGAGTGTTATGGGGGCAAACGTTAAATCGAACATCAGAGTGACCCAGTTTCCAACCAGGAAGTATCCTTGGTGCTTCTGTCTCTGCCAAAAGTTGCAGGCACCTAATAAGAAGCTCACACACTCGGGGGGAAAAAATAAAGGCTTTCTGGAGGCTGTCAGGCCATCTGTGTGAAGACTGGAAAAGAATGCCTTAAGTTTTCAGGGACAAATCAAAGGCAAAGGGGAGAAAAGGAAGCATACACCTCGCCGTTTATGGGGAAGGAGACTCAGGTAATTTTGTGGAGTCGGTGACAGAGGAAACAGAGTCGAATGAGGCATTTCCCACAGGTGGGCAAAGATTCTCCCAATTTTAAGACACCTCCCCCCCAATGTTGAGTCAAATTATTTTTATTCTAATACCATTTAAATGTATACAAGCATAAAACAAGGTATACCCATTTGCTTTTAGCTCTTCTCCCAACCAAAGCAGATTTCTAAGCGCTGGACTGCCAACCCAAGAATGCTCAATTGAATGATACTAATTCAACCTAACAGGTAATGTGGTTTTGTAGAAACAAAATTGCTCCCATTGAATTTCCAAAATATGTGACCCTGGTTCTGTTTCTACATGTAATGTTTCTGTATTTGATTTTAATAACACCCTTGCACACAGCGGTCATTTGCATACTTACGGGATACAGAATGGTATGAAAATCCTGAGAGCTTCGGTTCCCTGAATCGGATAATCAGACCTCATCTGTCTCTGAAATTCTGCCAGGAAGCAGTCCTTGAACGCCTGTGTCCCCGAGGTGGAAACCGATCCCTTTGTTATTGGAAGCTAAGGCTTCAGGACTGTCATGTGGAAAATCTGCATTAAACACGGACCGATCTTAAATATTGTTGCACTCCAAGGAAACATTTTCTCACTATTCTATTGACCAATGATAAACGTCTGGGAACTGGTATCTAAAAGATGGAGGGTCCATGAAGTTGTGAAGAAAAATGACCTTAAACTTGAGAATAAGACGCAAAGCTTGCTGTGTGCACTCTCCAAGTCAAACCAGAACACTGACCAGGCCACCTTAGGATCCCGTGGCTAATGGGGGCAGGGGTCAGCAACCTGCCACTCAGGGCCTGCTTTTGGTAAATAAAGCTTTAGAGGAACACAGTCATGGACATGTCCCTGACAGCAGCTTTGCGCTCTGCCGGCCGAGTCATCGTGATGGGGGCCACATGGCCTGCAAAGCCCAAGATAGTTACTCTGGGGCCCTTCACAGAAGGCACCGGCTGACCCTCCTACTAGGGGATGCTACCAGGTTGGTTTACTATTTGTTTCCGATTAGGGACCAGATTCTGTAGAGTTAGATGTTAACTTGTAGAAGGCTCAGAAATTACAAGCAATTTCATCTGGTAGAAAAGATAATCCCCTAAAGTTAGGGTGTCACTGCCCAGCAGGATGCACACTGGATTTTGTGTCTAAGCCAGGGCCCTGATCAGCCATCCCCACTCCCACGAGCCAGCTCAGCCGCCCTGCTGTTCCCCTCGCTGACCAGCCGCTCACGCCTCTCACGGATGCTCATTGTACGTTTCCTCTGAGTCAAGTCTTCAACTTTCTGAAACATGCGCTTGCACATCCCTTACCTGTTTACACTCTATTGGCGGGCACACACTTACTGACCAACCCAGATGGGTCCAGTGACCAACAGAGCCCTTTCTAGGCAGAAGTGCTACGCAGGGGCCAGTAGGATACGAAAGTGAATGAGGATGGGCGTTGATGGAACAGCATGGAGAACTAACCAGTTCCCGTAACTAGTATACATCAGCCGTGTGCGTTCCGAAAAGAATGTGTGCAGTAATGCCATAGTTAATCATAACTGCTTAGTTATAATTAGTTACTGCAGGGTAAGATTATAAGTAAGGTTTTTCTCCATGCTTCTGTAGGTTCTATAAAGAGCACCTGTTGCTTCTTATAAAATTTTTTTAAAGGTGGGGGTGAGGATTTTAATTTTACCAAAATTAAAGATGAAAGAACTAGCAAAAGCACAAAGAGCTGTCTTAGTTTCAATGGGAAAGAGGGGACTTCTCTTCTCAGAAAATCATGGAAATTTGAGTAGTCTCAGTGGGAGAGCAAGAGGAGGGAGGAGAGGGCAAAATCACCTGGGGATCTTAAGAGGAGCATCAGGAAGGTCAGACAAGAACCAGGGGAGTGTGGCAACAGGATGTACCTTGAGAAAGGCTGGTCTGTTGAGCACCCTAGGACAGAGATGAGCCAAAGAAAGGCCCCTGGCTGGCACAAGAACCTGCTTGCCTATTTGGCATTTGCACACCTTTGGTGCCAACGCATGCTCCATCCATGAGCTGGAGGTACAGGGCAGGGACTGAATGAGGTCACAGAACAGTGAGGGTACAGACCAGGATGATGGGCCTGCAGACCGAGGCTGGGTGCCCAGGAGGAACAAGCAGGTGCACTGCAGAGGGTGACGAGGACGGACGGGCTGCTGAGAAGCCAAGCACAGAAAGTGTTTCTGAGTCGTGGTTATAAAAGGTCAGAACTGAGCACTGACTGTTTAATTTAATGACTCACAGGTCAGCAGTGACCCAGGAAGAGCTAATTTGGTAGAATGACTGGGACAGAAGAGAAGAGGAGGCAAGGAGTCATCAAGGAATGAGACAAATCGGGAGGTAGGCTGTAAGTGGGAGCAGTCACTGTGGTGGAGGTGAAGGGGAGGGACGTTTCATTTCTAAGAAGACGGGTTTCAGAGCATTAGGGGTTGTCCAGGATGGAACCTACACCAATGATGCTGGAGGGAGCTGGGGTGGAGAGGCTGTCCTGCAGGTGGAAGAGGATGGGACCCGGCACAGGCAGCTCGGCCATGGACTGTTGCACAGGTCATGCACAGGACCACAAACCAAGGCAGCAGCTCTTCCAGACCAAGACTTAAGTAGGGCTGGACAAGGAGATGGAGATTGTGGAAGCTTGAGGACAGGGTGAAGGGCTAGGAAACACAGCAGGGGCTCCCAGATGTGGGCGGTGATGCAATAGGAAGGGCCAGCAGCTTCAGCCAGCAGCTTCCAGAGATCGAGGAGCCAAGGGGCTCACCTGGGGTGAGGAGGGGACAGGGCGATGCGTGCACATGTGGAGGGGGCAGTTACAGACAGAGCTGTGTTGGCAGGAACATCTTTGGGGAGGTGGGGAGGATACCAATGGAGAAGAACAGTCCTCATGAGCCTAAGAGCCCCAGAAAGAGGGGGGCACCTAGAAAACCCTGAAGTTCTCCGCCAGGCATGAGGTGACATCACCTTCTGTGAGTTACTGGAGGAGACGCAGAAGGGATGGGGGCCTCCACCTGCAGGTGCAGCTCACTTGTGACATGCCTGGTTCACGAGAAACATGAAGATGTGAAAGAAGCTTCCCTTCCTGTGACAGCACCAGCTCGAAAGACAGACCAAGAGCCCGATGAGAACAGGCGGCTCTGCGGCTTTCCCTGGCGAGCCCAGAGGACCCACAAACGGGGGACGGGAGAGGGCTGGGGCCCATGCCATGTCACGTCCAGCAGCAGACACGCTTTCCAGATCTGACCTCACCCCTCAGCGGTGGCTGAGAAGTCACACCATCTGGAGGGAGGTTTGATGAGGTGTCAGATGACAGAATCTATAAGACCGGGACAAGGACCAGAAGGGCCCTGGGGAGCTCTGTGTCCCACGTGCCTCTCTGTTCCCAGCCCCTGCAAGGAAGCCACAGAGGGGCCACAGGATCCGGGTTTCAGGGACCTGGGTAGCCCAAGATGGGCTGTCTGGTTGGCCGAGGCAGAGTCTGCGGCCGGAGCAAGGGCAGCCCCCTTGCTGGATGTTACTGCCGTCACTCGGGTTTCCGGGCCTGAAGACCAAAGTCCCCCCCGACCCAGGCCCCAAACCGCATGTGCCCCCACATCAGGGCCCAGCACCTGGCATCCGGCCTTGCAAAGCAATGAACAACCCATGAGAAACAAACTCGGTTTTGCTTTTTTTTTTTTTTTTTTGTCTCGAGGTACGTCTGGGCTTCCACCTGACAATATGCTCTTTCAATCCTATTTTTCTTTAAACCCCACCAAAACTCATGTGTATTTATGAATATACTGTTACTGCCAAATTCCTGGCAATTTATTCACATTCAAAACTCCCAGCTGTGGTGAAAAAAGACGAGCATAGTTTTCAGGAGGGGAAAAAATGACTTTCCCTGGTGTATCAGAGATATGTCCCGTCTTATTACCATCCATCCGATACCACGGCGTAAGGGAGGCAGGCGGCAGATTCCAGAGTTTTCCTACAGGGACGCCTGCCCCTCTGCACCACGGGCTTCTGTGCTCTGCTGCCCTGGGAAGAAGTCCAGGCCTGCCTTGCCTGTGGAACAACCTCCTTGCCAGGCCGAGGACCCCGTGGTGCTCAGACTGAGCCCACAAAGCCTCGGTTTGGGGTGAGAATCTGGAAGATTCAGTCGGACGTAAGAACGTAAGAACAAGGGACTTGGAGGGCCGGGATGCTGTCAGTGAGGTGAGGCAGCCCAGCGACACCGGCAAAGTGACCCGCCCACCCCTGCCGGCCAGAGGAGCAGAAGCAAGTCTGCTGGAGGAAACAGCCCAGGTCGGAGTCACACCACCCGCCGGGCTGCTCCCGTGGGAGGCGTAGGTATGAGGACGCATGGCCGGTTTCCTTAGTGACTGCTTGGCCTGCTGTCCGGTGCACAGCCGGCCTGGCTGCCAGTGAACATGCCGGCTCACCTCTGGGCGCCAGGGCGGTGGCTTTAAATCCTGCCCACACCTACTCCCCGCCAGCCCCCGGGCACCGCCTTCACCACAGAAAACCTCTGCCCCACAGGCTGTTCCACGAGTCTCCAGTGTCCCCCAGTCGATATGAACTTACTTCATAAATGTGCTAGTGCAAAGCTTTGTTTCATACACTGTGTGTCTGATGAGCTTAAGCCGACTCGCTTCCTCTTTAGACCTCGAGGACTTATTTTTCATGAAGTCAGAAGAAACCAAATATTTTAAATTATAAATGATATACAAAAAATATTAACACCGTTTTTCTACATGCCATGAATATTTCCTGATAATGAAACAAGGAGAATGCATTCTTTATTTTTATTTTGTTTAAGATTTTATTTATTCATTTGAGAGACAGGGAGAGCATAAGCAGGGGAACAGCAGAGGGAGAGGGAGAAGCAGGCCCCTTGCTGAGCAGGGAGCCCGATGTGGGACTTGATCCCAGGACCCTGGGATCATGACCTGAGCTGAAGGCAGATGCTTCAGGAACTGAGCCACCCAGGTGCCCCAGAGGATGCATTCTTTTAAAGTAAATTATGCTCCTTCCACTCTAGTGAACAGAGATTGTACATGATCTTGAGACAAGAATTAAAGTTTGTTTCATCGACAAACGTAGGCAGTGATCATCTGATCAAGGGAGGCTTTGTGGTCAAACAATTGACAAATAAAAACAGAAGTTTCACTACCTGATCCTCGCACTAAATGCAGGCAACTTGACAGGGTCACAAATGATACACAGGTCAGGCCTTGCACACCCGTCGTGACCCATACCCCCTGTCAGCAGTAGGGCTGATACACTTGCAAGTGGAACATTACTGCCCATAAGACACTCCTTAATAATCATCGTTCTACATCGCCAAAGGCAAGGGAAGCAAGGGCAAAAATGAACTATTGGGATTTTATCAAGATCAAAAGCTTTTGCACAGCAAAGGAAACAGTTAACAAAACCAAAAGACAACTGACAGAATGGGAGAAGATATTTGCAAATGACATATCAGATAAAGGGCTAGTGTCCAAAATCTATAAAGAACTTAGCAAACTCAACACCCAAAGAACAAATAATCCAATCAAGAAATGGGCAGAGGACATGAACAGACATTTCTGCAAAGAAGACATCCAGATGGCCAACAGACACATGAAAAAGTGCTCCACATCACTCGGCATCAGGGAAATACAAATCAAAACCACAATGAGATATCACCTCACACCAGTCAGAATGGCTAAAATTAACAAGTCAGGAAATGACAGATGCTGGCGAGGATGTGGAAAAAGGGGAACCTTCCTACACTGTTGGTGGGAATGCAAGCTGGTGCAACCACTCTGGAAAACAGCATGGAGATTCCTCAAAATGTTGAAAATAGAACTACCCTATGACCCAGCAATTGCACTGCTGGGTATTTACCCTAAAGATACAAACGTAGTGATCCGAATGGGCACGTGCACCCGAATGTTTATAGCAGCAATGTCTACAATAGCCAAACTATGGAAAGAACCTAGATGTCCATCAACAGATGAATGGATAAAGAAGAGGTGGTATATATACACAATGGAATACTATGCAGCCATCAAAAGAAATGAAATCTTGCCATTTGTGATGACGTGGATAGAACTAGAGGGTATCATGCTTAGCGAAATAAGTCAATCGGAGAAAGACAACTATCAGATGATCTCCCTGATATGAGGGAGAGGAGATGCAACACGGGGGGTTAAGGGGGTAGGAGAAGAGTAAATGAAACAAGATGGGATTGGGAGGGAGACAAACCATAAGTGACTCTTAATCTCACAAAACAAACTGAGGGTTAATGGGGGGAGGGGGGTTGGGAGGTGGGGGTGGGATTATGGACATTGGGGAGGGTATGTGCTATGGTGAGTGCTGTGAAATGTGTAAACCTGGAGATTCACAGACCTGTACCCCTGGGGATAAAAATATATTATATGTTTATAAAAAAAAAAGAATAAAAAAAATCACCGTTCTATTAATTGCAATATTCTGCTAATTGGCATTTCCATGAGGGGTCCAACCTGAGCCACAGGGAGGTGGAACAGGTGCAAGGTGTAGGCTGGAGGGAAGTATGGCTCCCTGGGAATTGGGGGGGCAGTGGCTAGAGGGCAAAGAGAGCCCAGAAAGGACCCTGGACCTAACCTGGGGCTTTGGCTAACCCAAAGTTCACATCCTTGAAAAGTCTGAGCAACATCTTAATAGCCTCCAGCCAGATCAGATGCCTCCTGAATCACCACCACTTCTGGTGTAGCATCAACACTCAAAACGTCTATGCTCAAATTACGGACATGAAGCCCTGCCCACGGGAAAGGCACTGATACCTGCAGGAACAGTGGAGAGTGGAGGTCAAGAGCGAGGCTGCTGGAGTCAGAGAAATTGGCTGAGACTCCCGGCTCCACCTATCAAGGGTTTGTAAGATCCTGGGCAAGGTGCTCCCTTCTCTAAACTGTGGCGTGCTGGGGCGCCTGGGCGGCTAAGTGGGTTAAAGCCTTTGCCTTCGGCTCAGGTCATGATCCCAGGGTCCTGGGATCGAGCCCCGCATCGGGCTCTCTGCTCAGTGGGGAGCCTGCTTCCCTTCCTCTCTCTCTGCCTGCCTCTCTGCCTACTTGTGATCTCTGTCTGTCAAATAAATAAATAAAAATAATAATAATAATAATAAACTGCAGCATGTTAATCCACAAGGCAGAGACATAAACCTCCTTTGGGGAACTGTTGTAGGACTTACCCGAGAAAATGCATGCAAAGTGCTCAATACATGCTGAGTAAGGTCTCCGAGAAAGTTAGTTCGCAGCAAGACTAATACCGTCACCAGGAAAGCACTGCGTGATAAGCTCTGAATGGCTCAGAAAATTCAGAAGACAGACAGGTCTCCCAGTGGGTTGGAGTCCGGAAGACTCCAGAGAAAGAGACCCCAGGGTGTGGCTTTGAGACAGACCTTGCAGAGCTGTGAGGACTTAGATGTGGGGAGATGGAGGAAGGGGGGGATGGTAGTTAATTCAAAGCAATAGGGAGAGGTGCTGTGAGCAAAGACACAGATCCCGCAAATGCACGTGCGGTGTTCTGGAGACAATGAATAGGTCATTCTAGGTGGGACAGAGGGCTCTCAAATGGGGATGATGGGAAGGAAGACTGGAGAAGTAGGCTTGGCCGGGCTGGGGAAGAGTAGGAGGACCCAGTTAATGTAGCTGGAATCTCTCCCCCAGGCAAGAAGGTTTCTGAGCAACTGAGTGATAGGAAAAGGGACATTTGAGGGGGAACAACATGCTAGATGCTGTGGGTTCAATTGTGTCCATCCAGAAAGATATGTGGAAGCCCCAAGCCCAAGTGTTCATGATCGTGATCTTATTCGGACTCAGAGTCATAGCAGGTGGACTCAAGTGGAGCCGAAGGCATGTTGGAGTGGGGAGGCCCTTGTCCAGTGACTGGCATCCTCCTAAGGAGACAGACACAAACACAGATTCTTCCCTCGAGCCTTTGGAGGGAGCATGGTCCTACTGGAAATCAGAAGTCCTTGATTTTAGAGTTCTGGCCGCCAGAATGATGAGAGAATACATTTCTGTTATTTAAAGCCAAGTACAATTTGTGGTCCTTTGTCATGGCAGCCCCGGGAAATGAATAACCATAGGGCCAGGCATGTTAGAGCAGAACAGGACCTGAGCACGATCACCAGATAGGACGGTGGTGGTGGCAACCGACAGAGTTGAAGGCAAATCAACAAGATGTGAAGACTTAACAACTATGTGGAGGCAAGGAGAGGGAAACATCCTCTGTAAAGATACAGAGGGCCAAGGGGGCCTTTGTCAATGTCAAGAAAGACCAGGAGTGAGGGCACTGCTTCTGGGAGCTGGACTGGGTGGTGGGTAGAGACCCATTGGGTGTGGCAGTGTGACACTGGTTTAACGAGTACGTAATTAACCAGAGGACATCTGGGAGAAGAGGGACAGTCCTCTTTATTTGTAATGGCAGAATTCATCCAGTCCAGTGGAAAAGTAAAAAATCCATATGATGTCTGAGCACCCCCTGACTTCCCACATTTGTCCCTCTCAACGACATGCCCCACTGGGAAATCACAGCCTCGGAACATGGGGTGCAGCTATCCTCTCACGTGCCTACGGACCCACCCCATGTGGAGAAACTCAGCTCCAGAATGCATTCTCGGGGGTTTACAGCTATTAGTACCTGTGGAGAACTTTTGCTTTATTTAAAGATTTTTAGAAAAATAAACAAGGCATACCATAATTGTTGGTTAATTTGTTTTCAGTTAAGCAATTCCAGATTTTGAGCTTTCTGACTATTGCCACTTTTACCCTTTTGGGCCCACCCTTAAGTTCACGGAACTATAATTTTGTGTAAATTTAATGACTATCAAATGACATTACGAAGTCTGAAAATCTTCCTTTTTCATTTTGAGGTGACCCACCCTGTAATCCAAGGGCTTGAAAAACCCCAAAGTGCTCTATTTCTTCTCCTCCCTTTCTCTCTTTTCTAACCAGAAGAAATAAAGGTCATTCTCTAGTCAGAATAATTGCTATAGTGGAGAGAAGATATTTTTAAAAATTTTCTCTCAAAATTATAGATTTAAGACGACAAGGAAAGTAAAATTGCAGTTGAAATCCAAAGCAAAACCTTCAACTAAAAATACAAGCTACTCACACCGTGCAATTTGGCTGGGGCCAAGAGGCAAAAAGCACTTTGCTTCAACAGAATTCTCATCTCGAAGTGTCTACAGAATTCAAGTGGCTTCAGGTTGTACAAAGTTCCCAAACGACTGGAGGGAGGTTCGCATACCTAGGTACCTCTGAAATGCCTTTCTAACATTTTTCCGAAGGTCACGTTGACACTCAATCTTCAAACCACTGAAAAGAAAAACATGTCTCTGCGCGACATGCTTTTATTTCACATTGTTGCAGATGGTAGAATGCAAGGGAACTACGTATCGGCTTTTGTCCTGGTTCCTTTTAAATGTGCCATGGTAAATCACAACTTTCAAACCTCGCAGGGGAATGTGACATCTTTAACTAGACATCTTTTGCGAAAGCTCAGGTGTTAAGCAGTTCTCAGTTTTAATCAGGTAAGAGGCGAGCACAGAGAATGGGTGTAATGGGAAATGGACAGACAAGTCATTCATGGGGTGAAAAAACCATGCAGAACATTCATTTCTAAATTTAAAGTTTCGTACCTTAAAACCTACCAAGAGAATGCGTCTGATTTAATCTGGAGGAATCACAGTAGTACTTTTCTAGAAGGCGGAGGAAAGCATTCTTTGATATCTATATTAATGCTATATGCCATCCTCCAACGTCTATTCAAAAGAATTACAGTTTGAGGGAGGAAAAAATACCTCCGTTCAATTGTAACTAAAATCATATTTAAGGTAAATACTGCAACAGACGTTTTAACTTTACTTTATAAAAAGCAAGTATAGTGGAATTCCTGTGTGGAATGTAGGTGCTTCAGCCAAGAAAAATTATGTTTTACAGATTTCAGACGTTCTTTTTTGAACAAATATAGAAACATAAACATGCGGAAACACAGAAGTCAGTGAGAAAAACGATTTAGGCATAAACTCTATCAAAGCATCAAATACCATTTTACTGAAGAGCCATTCAATTTTTAGATAAGAAATCATTTTTTTCACAAACATACCCTGAATATCCTTTACTCCTCTGACAGGATCTGACTAAATATCTTTCCAGGTACAATTTTCCTTCCCACTCCACAAATTCCTCAGAAACTATTCAGAAGCGCTTTAAAAAGTTTCGTTAATTTGGGCGACGAGCGGGTCTGACCCACCCTGCCATGTCCCAGCCCTCCCTCGGGAGCCTGGCTATTCCCGATGGGCCTTCTTTTCTGTGGTGCGTGTGTTTCTGGAAAATTCGAGTAAATCAGACTTTCATTTTTATTATTGTTGTTGTTTTTTGGGAACCAAGTCATCCTCTCAGTGCCCTCAGCCGTTTGCTCGGGGGCTGCAGGGAGTCCACAGTGACCTCTTGGTGACAGCAGCAGTCATGGGTCTCGGCCTGTGACATGTGGCTGGGCTGGGCCGGGCCGCAAGCTTCCAGCTGCTAGTGTCCCTCTGTCTGTCCTCCCCGTGGTGGAGCTCCCTCCTGCCACTGAGTCTGGAGGTGGCCGTCTCTCTGTCCCTTTGATCTAGTCCTGCTCAGGGGTCTGTCGTGAGGATTTCTGGAAAGGTTTTCTCCTCTACTGGGAAGAGCAGTGTGAGGGAGGAAACATGGCTTCCTTCTCGTATCTGACCGTTGGACGCTGGACGCTGCTCAGTGAAGGTGGTGCCTGCAGCTGCCACGTCGCCTCCGACTGCAGGGAGGAAGCCGGGGGAAGCAGCGAGCAGCGGCCCAGGGGCTGTCCGGCCTTCACGGGCAGGGCCCCCAGAAATCCCGCTCATCCCTCCGGCCTTACCAACCAGCAGCTCGAGGGAGCCTGGCCTGCCCCGCGGAGGCCACACCAGTCACTCCTTCCCTGGCGCCCTGGGCACGCCTGTGGCTCAGGCGCACGAGGCTGACAGGACTTTGTGTTTGCCAGCAGGACAGCTCAGAACGTGGGCCCCAGGGCCCAGGAAAATGTGGCGGCCCCTTGCTTATAGTTCAAGAATTTCAAGACAACAACCGCAGAGCATAAACCAGGCTGGGGCCGGGGGGCGGGGGAGGCCTCCGTTTGCACACTCACGAAACTGGTCCGCTTACAAGCAAATCTTTTCTGGAAATGTCCGGATAGCAGGTATTTTAGGCTTTGCAGGCCACGCGGTCTTTTTCTCAACTGCCCCACTTGGCCCTGGTGGTATCAAAGCTGCCACAGAGAACACATAAGGGAACGGGCACGGCTGTGTTTCAATAAGTCTTTATTTATGGGAAGTTGGCCCAGGGGTCCTTGCTGGCTCCCACTGCTCTAGACCAGAGGCTCTTCAACCTCGGTGTGTACGTGAGGGTCACCTAACGGGTCATCAGAGGATCTTGTGGAGGCGGCTTCAGCAGTATGGAGTGTTAGTGCAGCCCGATCCGAATTCACAAGCTCCCAGGCACCACGTTCTGGGAAGCGCGGTCATGTCTGAGAAACAGTGGCTTAGCCTGGAGGGTGACCCATGGGATTACTCTCTGTGGTCAGTGCCCCCCCAGCAGAGAGTTCCCCCTCACGCCCCCCGCAGAGTCCCAATTCCACGAAGGCAGGAACTGGACCTGCTCCGCTCACCAGCACCGTGTAAGCAGCACCCAGCCCTGGGAAATACACATCCGGAAATGCGAATTAATTATAGGAGCTCCAAACTCATCTGCTGAATGAATTCACTAGGATGCAAGTTCTCAAGAGGCAGGAATAACTCCTAATACTTCTAGTATCTTCTAAACGTCTGTCTTCCTAGGAAAGGGGCTTCTGTATTGTAGATTTTAAGTAAGTGTTGAAGATCTTCTAAATGCATCTTATCCAGATTCGTTTTTACACGGCCACCATTGCTGCTCCTGTCATCCTTCCCCCAACCCCCTCCCGCCCCATCTATCAGCTCTTCCTCCTCTGTCTGGTAATGTCTCCTGTGGACAGCCCATTCTAGGGGGATTAGCTAAGACATCACCCACAGTCACGGGGATAGGCCTGAAAAACCGAGTTCCCACATTAATCACCATTTCCTGGCCACAGTGATGAGCTCAGGGGACAGGCACATCATCAAAGACAGGCCAAGTGGACACCATCACAAGATTTGGCTGTAGGTTCTTGAAAGAGATGGTCTTTTTCGCCTGCAATTTCAAAGCTCAGAGTGTATGAGTCAAGGGATGCCTATGGCCTTCTCGATGGTCACAGAAAAAGCCTGACCAAGAGACAGCCAGGGCGACAGGGCCCCAGTGACATTCTGAGCCCTTGGCTCCAGCCAGGCCTGAAGCAAGTTGTACCTTGCTTCCTAGTTATGTGATACAGAAATGTCTTGACATTTTCATCAAGCAGTCTGAGCTGGCTTCCTGTCACTTATAAGCAGAAGATCCCAACTTTATAGAAATAAACTCCCTCTGCACTTTGGACCAGCTTCATCCTCTTATGTTAAATTAATCACAAGAACCCACTTTACATGGGATAGCTAAAGATTTGAGTTAATCGTAATAACTATAAAACTGGAAATGATGGGACCAGCCACCTTCACTGACCTGTTACCCCACTTCTTAAGTCTCAGGTCCATCCATACCAATGCCTGATCAGTATATTTGTTAAACGTGACCTGTCCTTCATGTAGAAAATCCTTTTGAAAGAAACAGGCTTTCACAGGTCAAGCGGACTCCTGGCATCAGGCAGGTGAGAAGCAAACTCACGCTGTATTTGCTAGAAGTAAAGACAAACCCAGGCTAAGACACCTTATTCAGACTTTGCAAACCCCTTGTCTCTCTGCCCCTCCCATCAATTTTTGACTCTTGCTGGAGGTCCTAGAATGTGCCTGAATGTTACTCCCTGGGGAATGCTGTTCAGTATGTTGTGGTGATATTTCTTATTGTTGATACTTTAAAAAATTTGAAATATTCTGGTCACTAGATGATCAGTTTTATGAGCAAAAACATCACTGGTATCTGGGTGAATTCCAATAACACACACTAATACGTACACTCATCTACATTAAAAAAAAAAAAAAGAAACCAACACATCATAGTCTAAAAATTTTGGTGGGAAGGCTATAATCTTGCCTTCCCAGCAAGATTTCATGAGTCTAGAGAAATGCCTAATTTTTTTTTTTTTCCAGCAGCATCTAAACAAATTACCTCGAGTACAGCAAAACAGGGTCACACTTGAACTCAAATAACTGAGCCTCAGAAATCTCCGGCATTGTGATGTTGTTAAACTTTCCTTACTGGGGGAAAATGGAATGTAAAAACAAGGTCATCCAGCAAGTCTTCCACTGGTCTATAGAACGAGTTCATGGACCTTGAATTTCTTTTTACCCTCTCAAAAAGTACTTGCCATACATGCCAGAAATACTGAGCCTAAGAGACTTCAAGACTCCTACTGGTCTAGGGAGACAGACTAATCCAATTCTGAAAACAGTTTCAAATGTTAGCATTAAAGTAAAAGAGTTGACTCCTTAACACTCAGCCAGGGAATTAAGTAAATCATAACATCTCATGAATCAAGAGAAACACAGCCCCCTGCTTCCAAAACATACGTATTCATAGCTAATGCTGACAAACAGGCTAATCGTCTGCTCTCCAAAAAAATGTATCTTTTTCTATTGGGGGATGTTTGTCTCTATCTGCTAAGACCCGACAGGGGGTAATTATGAGACTGACTAACACCAATATTTAAAGAAAGAAACATGGAAGAATCATGCTCTAAGTTAGTGTGTTGCTGTATGTGGGTTTTCTTCTTCCCAAAGGGTTTGCAATTCTCAGCGCACACAGAGGAAGGAAAACAGGGATTAAGAATATAAACTGAAAGTCACTTCAGATGGACATTTTGTGACCCTGGATCAGAAAGCCTGGGGAAAAGGAGGAACAGGGCAAAGGCACAGAGGAAAAGGGGGAGGGTTTATGACACTCCTTTGTCCGCAGAAATCTGCTGGCTTTCAAAAAGCCAAGCAGAGTTGACAGACTTTTGATTTCATAAGTAAGAAATAATGATACATTAAAATCTTTCCTTGCAGTCTAAGTTGTGTTGCAGCAGATTACATAAATTATTACAACTTGGTTTGAGGTTAGACAGTGCCCATGGAATTGCATTAAAACGATAATTTAAGAAACAGTTCTCCGAGAAGAGCTCGACACACATTGTGTACTGCAGGCATTGTTTCACTGGATGTGAAACGCTCTTGGCATTGAGGACTTGGTCTCAGCTCTTGTCTGCCAGTAACAGACCCCATACAAACTATGATCGATCATTTCCATGCTAATTATACTAACTCACATGACAACTGGTAACTAACATGTAATTCCTTTTGTGATTCTCTAACATTGTTGCGAACCTTTCAAAGTTGATACTACTCTGGATTATTTACTGATGCTAAGAGCTGCTGTTGTTTAAATAGTTTCTGAAATACCGATAGTCTTGTCCCACTGATCTCCTTATCATCATCCCTCAGGAATTGGAGATAAAATCCCAGAGTCTATTGTTAGATAAGATTACACAAATATACCCAGACCCTTACATATTTTACCACGAATAACACTAAAAGGAAAAAGAGTGGCCAGCAAGACTTCCATGTAAGCTAACAGATTTCAATGGTCTCTGTCCATTTTTTCCCTGGTAACGTATGTTTTACAGAAAGATGGTTAGTATGCACAGAACTGCATCCTGGGTATAGGACTAGGAAGGCGTTCGCACTCGGTGTTTCTTGATGTGGGAGTCCTGCTGCTCTGAAGAAGAAATACTTCTAGCTGCTGCCCGAGACCGGGAATGGAAACCCATGGAGCATGTGAAGAAGCTGCTCTCAAATTCTTATTTTAAATCAGTGGTTCTCAGTTGGGGTGGTTTTGCCCCGCAGAGGGCATTGGTAATCTGGGAAGACATTTTTGGCTGTCACAGTGGAGAGGGCAGATGGTGGGCAGGGGTCAGGGAGGGAATGATCGCCTCCTCAGCAAAAGTCACTAGTCCTGAGGTCCAAAAACCTGTCCCAGCTTCATCGAGCTATAGCTCTTGGTCATCTGGACGGCTCTCCGAGCTCTTAAAGCATCACAGGGGCGCCTGGGTGGCTCAGTCGGTTAAACATCTGACTCTTGATTTCGGCTCAGGTCATGATCTCAGGGTCGTGGGATCCAGCCCTGTGTCAGGATCTGCGCTCTGTTTGTCCCTTGTCCCTCTCCCTCTGCTCCTCCTCCTGATTGCACTCAGTCTCTCTCTTTCTCAAATAAATAAAGAAAACCTTTAAAAAAAAGTTTCATATGTAGTTGTGCACCAGAACAAATAGATACATGAGGCACCCACACACAGAGTTCTCGAAAAAGTTACAGTAAAGAGAAAGAAATCAAATAGAATTTCTCTTTGCTTTTCCATGATAGGTGACCAGCCAACAGGAAATATAATACATACTTATTGTGGGGATAAAATCAACACATCAAATGCAGATAAAAAAAATCAAAACAAATCTAGCAGCTCACAGCACAGGAAGACTGAGCAGAAAAAGAGAACTGTCCGAGCAGTCTGGCTAAAATGATCCTCTGACCATTGCAAGGAAAGTGTATGAGGCCCAGTGGGATGAGTCAACTTCTCTGAATCTCATCCATCAGAAATCCTGGCACTGCAGCTTAGAAAGAAGAGAAAGGGGAAGAGATTTTCTCACTGCTCCCTCCCATAGCTTTCTCAGCGATCACGTCCCTTCGCCCCTACAAAGGAAGCTTTCCTCCATTCCGTGCCAACTTTTTGTCATAGGAATATTGTCTGAGAAATGTCAAATGACAGAACGTTTCTTTTCAAGGATTAATGAAACTTTTCTATTACTCATTATAGTGCTGTCAAAAGTGAGACCAGCGAGACAGCAATGAAAGCTAGAGCTCCGAAGGCGAGAACACTGTCAATCCTCAGTCAGGAATTCTGGCAAGGAAGCCGAGTCCTATCAACTGAGGACGCGCATTTTTCATCCTTTAATTGCTTCTCATGGCCACTTCCAGAAAATGCAGGGTGCTCCCACTTTGATGAAGAGAGTGGGGGAAAAAGGCAGCTTCTGAAATCTTTCATGGTAGGAGCCTTGGGTGCAAATTTTTTCAGACATCGCTGTAGAATTCTGCTGGACATGGGAAAATTGTTCCAAACTGATAGAAGTGAACAGAAGTGACCCGATGGACAGTGCTGTTCCTTTCTTGTCTTGGCATAAAGTCAAAACTGCCTTTAGCTGTGACTCCCCTTTAGACTCCATAAGGGCAATTTGTGGTGATAAGATAAATACTGGGGTGTCCTATTTTTATGCAGAATTTATTGGGATTTGGGACATCATGCTATGACGACTTGTTGTGCCTTTGATTGGGACAAATGAAACAGTCAGATTTTACAACTGTAGAGTTGGAGACCGTGGTCGTATTATTATCAGAATCACTTAGATAGTTGAGTTGCATTCCTCCCAAGAACTATTCTATTCCTCCCAAGAACTATTCAAGAAGCAAGGACCAAGCAAGGACTGTCTTATTACACCAGATGCAAGCTTTCAGCCAGAGAGGTTCCAAAACACGGATTTTCTAAAACAAGAAGCTCTTCATACAACTTTTCCTAGAGCTTCCCATCCAGGTAGCACTGAGCTCAACAGCAGAATGCACGATTCAACAGATGGAGGGGTCCGGGTCCATGAAAATTCAAAATACAGTTAGTTATCCTACCGAGCACCCAACTTCACTGTTGGATATTCTATTCAAAATAATGTATGTGTAACTTATTCCTTGATATTTTATTAATGCATAACTACATATTGGGGGTCTCCAGATACTAACTTAATTCATAGGCTTGATCCTCAGCCTTCTGTGGCTATAACAGGAATGTTATATCATCTCCCTGTCTGCTAGGTGCATCCATGCCTGCTAGCTTCCTCCTGGGGGACCCGCTATAGGGAAGATCCTTCCCTTCATCTGTGTCTGGTGAATGCCATCTCATCCTTCCAGAAATAGCACATGACAAAGCCAACATAATGGCAACTAACATTGACTATGCTTTCCTCTGTATCAGGGCTGTGCTGGGTGTTTTACAAACAATATTGCCTTTTACTCTCAACTCCTAAAGAAAGGCAGCTAGTTCCTCCCTCCCACTCCTGGGTTCCAGGCCCACCAAGTCACCTAGCTCTTGGCCCCAGCAGATCCCAGAAACAATGACCACACAGCAGGCCGCATGCTAGATGGGAAAGAACAAAGCATGATGGGGGAGGGAGGGGCACAAGGGAGAACATCCTGGAAAATATTCTGGTGACAGCATGTGTGGGCGAGTCTCTCCTAAAGGCTGAATCAATGAGTCAAACGAAGAGGATGGTAGGAGGAGGCGTACATTTGAAATGGTCGGCATGGGAAATGATGACTAGGTCATGGAGGTCACCAGGGACGAGATGTGGACATCTGTACAGGGAGGAGAGATCTCTCTCCACTGGTGCCCTGCACTTTGGGAGGCAGAGGGAGAGAGCAGAGGATGAGGCTGATCCACAGTGAGAGCTTTTCTGGAAACCAGGAATAGGGTAATAGGGAGCGAGGAAAGTCATGAGAGGTTGGACAGTCTGGGAGCTCATGGAAAGGTTGCAGTGGACATTCGTGGATGGCTTCCAGGCACGTGGCACTCATGCCCCTGTTTTCTGCCAGTGGGCCCATATTTTCTTTCAGCCAACTACCCTTTTCCCATTCACCTTTTTGGTTTGGTGGAATTGACTCCACCAATGGTGGATCTCGGTTTTCCTCTGACATGGGGGACTTCCTCTCTTCCCTGCGGGGCAGCTGTGATAGCACAATGGAAGGCACAGAGCTGCTACCGCCATTTGCAAGCACATGGGGCTGTCCAGGGAGAGGTTCTGGAGAGAATGGGGAGGACTCATCCCCGAGTCATCACATAACTGTCTCCACACCTCTGAAAGATGTTTCCTCTCAAGCTCCTTTCATAGATGGGTCCAGGGGGTTTATTGCTGTGGTCTTGCTTCCTCTCCACTGCTGTTTGCAGGGTGAGATGGGGTGCTTAACTTATCTTTTAGCCAAGGGTTGAGGGACCCTGTGGGGCTCCATGCACAACCCAACCCAGGGCATGTGCCCCGGGCCAGCCATGCAGAACACCCCACTCTCCTGGGCACAGTGAGTGGTCCTTAAGGGATGGGTGCCCTGCTTATGCTCTTTTTCCTTCAATGATTGTCACAGAGATTGTGTAAGAGAGTTGAAGTATTCTCAATGGGGAGGGGACCTAAGGCCACATGACTCTGGACATGCTGACAGCCTCCACACTTCCTGTGGGCAGAGGCAGACGGAGAAAGCCCACAAAGAGCAAAGTACTGAACGAGGGGGACCACGGGAGCTTGTGAACACCCTTTGTGCGTAAGCTATGTTGAGTTAGGCTTTCTATTATTTGAAACAAATTAGACCAAATATTCTCAGGCTGGAGCAGTTGTGAAGTCCAATGTGGAATGCCGGGTTTAGTAGACAAGAAAGGAACAGGAGTTACTGGGACTTAATTACCATCCTAAGGAATGGAAGTTGGTTCCCATGTGTTCCCAGCCCCACCACCACACAGCTCAAGAGCCTGGCTGAGCACTGTGACCGGCAGACACCACACAGATGTGGACCAGGATTCGGGCTCAGATTCCTATCTTCCAAACGAGGATTTTCTCGTCTTCGATGTGTGCTCTTCTGCAGACTTGGGAAAAAAGCTCACACAGATGTGAAAATTCATTCTGAGAATATGGTGTCGATATTAACATAACACAGCTCAGGCTTTTTACCTAGAATTTTGAAAAAATAATTTGTTCTAATAATGATCAGGATGCTGTATTTTCCGAGTGACTAAATTCTCCAACTTCACCTTGGGCTGCAGAATAAAAGGTATTTTCTGAGCACACGTGTGCCCCACTCCCCAGCCTTGAAAGACTAAGGTATACTTGTCTTGATTAAACATTAGTTTATTTTTGGTAACAATCTTCAAAAGAAAAGAAAGTGAAGTGGCAGCTCTTCTCTCTCTCTCTTTGTTTTTGTGTTTGTTTCTGTTTGGTTTTTTTGGCCCATCCATCTCTTCTCGTACATGCGAAGAGAATCAGGTTGCCCTGGTGTCTCGGGTACCGCGAGGCCTCAGGCTAGCTCTGCTGATCGAATTGTATCCGGCGCAGGGATCTGGTCTAGGTCGCTCCTGAACATAACCATTTGGGGGCTTTGAACTTAACACAGTCTTGATTATGGAGAGATTGATTCTTTTCAATTTTACTGCAGTAGTAGGCAAAGGACATTTTTTCTTTGGTCATGATCAAATACTCATAAATGCATGTGGACCTCTGAGGTCAGTCCCACCATCTGCTTCCTGTGTATTTTCCTGTATGAACCCAGAGGGACTTTTAAAAATAACAGCATTATTTTTTTTTTATTATGTTCAATTAGCCAACATATAGCACATCATTAGTTTTTGATGTAGTGTTCAACGATTCATTAGTTGTGTATAACACCCAGTGCTCATCACCACACATGCCTGCCTTAATACCCATCACCTGTTTACCCCATCCCCCCAAGCCCCTCTCTTCTGCAACCCTCAGTTTTTGTTCCCAGAGTCCAGAGTCTCTCATGGTTTGTCTCCCTCTCTGACTTCTTCCCATTCAGTTTTCCCTCCCTTCCCCTGTGGTCCTCCATGTTATCCCTTATGTTTCAAATATGAATGAAACCATGAGAAAATCATCTTTCTCTGCTTGACTTATTTCACTCAGCATAATCCACTCCAGTCCCATCCATGTCGATGCAAACGGTAGGTATTCATCCTTTCTGATGGCTGAGTCATATTCCATTGTTTTACATAACGCCAGGGGATTGTTGTGAAAGAAAACCAAAGCTGGGGCATCACGATGCCTGACTTTATGCTCTATTACAAAGCTGTGATCAACAAGACAGTATGGTACCAGCACAAAAGCAGACTCATAGATCAGTGGAACAGAAGAGACACCCCAGAAATGGTCCCTCGGCTCTAGAGTCAACTAATCTTTGACAAATCAGGAAAGAATATCCAATGGAAAAAAGTCTCTTCAATAAATGGTGCTGGAAAAATTGGACAGCCACAAGCAGAAAAATAATAGCATTATTAAAATATAATCCACATACCATAAAATTCACCCTCTTTAAAGTATGCAGGTGAGTGGTATTTTAGTATTTTTGCAGAGTTGTGGGAGGGATCTTTTTCACAACATGTGTCAGCTCTCATCCCCAACCTTAAAGCCCCACAAAAGCTGAGAGATTCACATTTTGCTTACCTTTTTTCCCTACAGTGTCCAGCACATTGGCAGAAAGGAGGTGCCCAGTAAGTACTTGTGGAAAAAATAATCCATGACTGTAGAGGCAGGCTAAGCTCAAAGACCGACAACATACAGAAACTTTGGTGTTCCGGCAATGGTATTATAAATCAGGATGTGACAGACAATAAAATGCTATAGGTTATCTTTGCCATTTAACAGTAGAATCTTTGTGTATGATGTGATGTGTATGTGCTTTGTTCTTTATTTTTTTAATTTAGTTTTTATTATGTTATGTTAATCACCACACAGTACATCATTAGTTTTTGATGCAGTGTTCTATGATTCATTGTTTGCACATAACACCTACTGCTCCATGCAATCCCTGCCCTCCTTAATACCCATCACCGGGCTCACCCACCCTCTCCCCTCTAAAACCCTCCGTTTGTTTCTTGGAGTCCGTAGTCTCTCATGGTTTGTCTCCCCCTCTGATGTCCCCCTCTTTCATTTTCTCCTTCCTTCTCCTAATGTCCTCTATGTTATTCCTTATGTCCCACAAATAAGTGAAACCGTATGGTAAGTGTCTTTCTCTGTTTGACTTATTTCACTTAGCAGAATCTCCTCCAGTTTCCTTATCTAACTTTAGCCTAGGACACTTCGGAGCTGATGTCCAGATGAAGCGGCGGGAGGGAATTAGTCAAACGTCACCGATTTTAAAGTGAGTGTTCCAGGCAGACAGGCGGAAAGAAACAACCAATAATCGATCGAGTATTTGTTTCAACAGCACATTGTGAAAAAACAGCACATATGAAATTGCTGGGTTTTACCAAATAAATAAATAAACCGCCCACTGATCACACTCAAAGATTTTTTCTACCGAGGCTGCAGAATAATTGCCAAGTATGAAAGTATGTGCAGGCTAAGTTACCTGCCAACATGAAACTGCGTATTTATTCTTAATATTAAATCTCCACGTGACTGATGCTAATTATTGTTGTGATTGGTAATCTATAGTTTGAAAAGCTCCCAGGATGCCGAAAGCACTCAGATGGAAGTAGAGCCCCAGGACGGTGTTTCAACAATGTTACAAAGTTTCCCAGCCAAAACACTAGAATGAACTCTTGTTGGCTTACGCTTAAAGCAGAGACCCTCTGCTGCCTCTCTTCTCCACGCACAGAGCAAAAGCAAATCAAAGCAGGTTCCTTCTCCTAAAAACAAGCTTTCTCAACTGAGGTGAATTCTAGGTTGAGTGATAAGCAGCTTCACAAATGCCTCATTATGACTTTTAAGAAAATGGCACAGTGACTACCAAAGTCCAAATGTATGACTTGAACCAATGAATCACTTCACAAGTATGATGAAATCACAGAACTGGAAGTAACCTAAATGCCCATTAATAAGAAGAAGCTGGTTAGGGGGATTTGAATTCATCCAGACCATGGCATTCCGTGCAGCATTAAAACCACGAGTAGAAGCGTGTGGCTGGTCACAGAGTGGCCGCCGGCAGGTGAGTGCTGGAAGCCAGAGGCAGAGACACCGGCACTGGGCACATCTCTGCCCCGCCCTGCAGCAGCGACAGGAATCAGGAAGTCATTCTCTCCTCTGGTCCCCCATCTGGAAAACCAGGGGACAGTTACAGTTCCTACCTAGACGGTTGCTAAGAGCTGTTCCTATGAGACGGTATCTGTAAAGCACTTAGGATGGGACATACTGTAAACATGACGCAAGTATTGGCCGCTCTTCTCATCCCCATTCACAGACCTGTTAACATGCACAGGGATCGCCTCTGGAAACGTATTCGAGGGACTGAAAATAGGGGTTGTATCTGAGAGAAGGCTCTGGAGGGTCTGGAGGGATATTTTCTTTTCACTGTGTGCACTTGTGACCCAACAAAAAGCCTTACATTTTTAAAAAATGAAGAAATAGGGCCCCTGACAGGAGCAAATGTTTCTGAGATGAGTGTCTATGACGTTCATAATGACTCAACTTGGACTCCTTGCTGAATGCAGGTGGCCACGTATAGGCCCTTTTTAGCCCTGGAAGAGCAAACTCCTGGGAGGGGGCCCTCAGCCCTACCATGGGCCGTGAGCCCACTTTCCGTGGCAGCTGTGTGGGTGAGGCCACTGCTCCTCAGCGGGCCTCCCACTTCCCATCCCTTCTCCTCCTCTTGCCGACTCCTGTCTGGCTGAGACCCCCACTGGGTCATCTGCCTGCTCAGAACGCTGGTCTACACCCCTGTCCCACAGTGCCAGGTCCAAACTCCTGGACCTGGCTGTGGAGGTCTCTCGGCATGGCTGACCACTGTCTGTCTGTCCAGCCCGATGTGCCTTGCCCTTCTGACACAGGCCAGCCTCACCTGTCCCCTGTCCTTACCATTCCCTCCAGCACCTTCAGGGAGGGATCATGTGGCCCCTAGCTCTGGTCCAGGCCACCTGCATCCAGATGTCACTCTGCCACTGCCAGGTTTGGCTGTCCATCCTGGGTAGGTGCCTTCCCCTCTCTGGGCCTCAGTCTCCCCAGGGGGAGACAGGGATGACACCACCCCTGGGCATCACTGGCTGGAGGGTGAGCAGAGTCACTGTGTCTTGGGCTCAGGGACAGCCCCACAGGGCTTGTCTTTCCTCTTGCCCCCTGCCTGACTCTGGTTGCTTCCCCCCTTCTCCTTCCATTGACTCACTTCCATGTGTTACATACGTGGGGGAGATCCCAGAACAGGGCCGTCCCCTCGGGGGCTGTGCAGTTCAGTTCAGCGTCACCTAAAAATCACAGCACATAGTGAACTGACTGACTGAAGGACGTAGATTCTGGGACTGTGTGGCAATCACCGGGGAGAGGGAGGACGGAGCCCCGGTGGCTGCTTTACTAGCAGCTGACATGTTAGGGCTGAGTGGGACGGGATCCCGCAGAAGGGGCCTCCCTCGGCAGGCCCAGCCCAGAGCTGCCCGCGGCAGGGGCAGGACTCACAAGGCAAAAGAGAGGGTTCCGCTCGGGGGCGAGCCTCAAGTCCACTATGAAAACGAGGCCATTCTTCAAGAACAGAGTGTGTGCCCATGAAAGCTAGTTGTCAACTGGTCACCCCCAGCAAAACCATGGCCTAAAGTGCTTATGTAAACGGGTCAGATCAGGTGTGTCAGCCGAGGGCCACAGTATCCGTGAACACGTCGACCTTTTGACCAGTGAGAGCTCACGAGCCGCCCTGCTTCTCTGGCTAACGTGTCCCCGCCGGCATGCCCTCGGGACAGCCGCAGCTGCTTCCGGACTGGACCCCACCTGGAGGCGGCGGCGGAGGTGACAGCTCTCCCCCAGTCGTCAGATTTCAGCCTTTGTTGTCCCCTTCCCGTGCTTGCTGGGCTGTTCAGGGCTAAAAACATTCGCTACAGCTTGTTCTTTTAAATAGTTTGAACATGAGAGAGAAGGTAGCGTCACCCCTCCGTCACACACCGAGGTGTCCTGTCATCCGGGCGGCCGAGCCTCCCGGTCTGCAGTCCGGGGCTCCCGACCCTGGGAGACACCGGGCGGGACTGGGGGGCGGCGGGGGAGGCTGGACTCCTGGACGCCACCCAGTGAGGACAAGACGGCCTTTCCTGAAGCAGGAAATCCCACTCAGAAGTTAAAAGGATTCCCATAAAGATTAAAACACAAACCCTACCCGAGCACCCGTCAGCCCGATGAGGCTGAGCCGTTTGCTCTCCAGCAGTGACCGCGCTTGCGGGCTCCCAGCTTCGCCGCTGGCCAGCTGTGCTCCGTCAGCGCCTGCTCCATAAACCGCGGCCGGTGGCGGGCCCCTGGTTTCAGCCTCAAGGAGCCATGGGGCCCAAGTGGCCCCAGGAAGGGCTGAGCCCCGAGGATGACAAATCTTTTCTTTCTACCATGATGGGAAGGTACCGCACTGCTCCGAGTGCCACTTCCAACCCACCCTTTAGTCACAGTGCCTTTCGCTTCAACTGTTTGGAATGCTGAACATTGATCAAAAAACCAGAGGGCTCAGTGGGTTGGGGAGGCAGCCTCCTTCCCGTCCTGGATCCCAGCCGGGAAGCCAGGATGACCCTGGTGGAAGGCCAGAGGACACCGCCTCGGGCTAAAGAGAGAATTCCAGATTCTGAAAGATGATCCTGGAGATGTCCCCAGAGGGGTTCCAGGTCCTCGTCCACACCCGCACGCTGGATCTTCAAGCCCAGTGCCTCTCCCCTATAAGTTCCCATATACTGTGTTTTCATCTGAAATCCCATGTAATGATGAAGGAGAAGATTTTTGTTTCTCCCTCTTCTCTTGGTGTTGTTTTTAGACTCTGAGCTCAAGAATCAGAGATGCTAGCAAACACATCTTTGTGCATTAGAGGAGCTTAATTAATAAGATAATGACAGTAAGTACAAGTATCTTTCACAACCGAGAAGCTGGGATAAGATAAAGGCACATTTATAATAATGACTACAAAAGGCTAGACTTTATGTACCTAATGAATGTCCTAAATGAATGTGATCTTGGAAAAGATGGACTTTATCCAGAAGACAACCTAGCTTACTGAGAAAAAAAAAAAAATTGGTCCTATAGGTCTCTACAGAAAGGAAGTACCCCCAATCTATGAAGCTATCATAGGAAAATAGCAAAAGCTTATTATATATTTGGCATATTTTTGGATCCACATAAATTACTCTATTTTCTAATAAAAATTAGAAGTTTTTAATTCCATGGAAGCATAATATAAAGGGATTCTTTTGGTTTAGTGATATTATGATAATCATTAATCATTACCAACAATCAGAGCAGAATCGATTGCTGGGTATCTAGATCTTTAGGGTGACCATCATCCAGTTTGAGACATCTATAAGAGTGAAAACCATCAGTAAACACGACCTGACGATAGGTATAAACCAGACTGTCCCAGGCACATGTCCCCAGGGGGACATGTGGTCCCCCTCACTGTGTCGTCCTGCTAACTCCACATCTACTCACTGAGGTAGGAATTATTATCCCCATTTTACAGACAGGAACGCCAAGGCTTGCTCAAGGCCGCACAGCTAATAAGTACCGGAGCTGGGTTTAGAACTAATTTCAAGGCCCTGGCCCTTCTGGGCAGACTCTCAGACAATAAGAGACACACTGGGGGTATCCTGTGCTTTGTGTCTGTTAGAAGGGCCGAAGGAGAACACTGAGAAAACTCTTGGGTTCTCTAAAAGTGCTCAGGAATGGGTGTTATGGGCAGGGGGCATGAAGGCCACTGGGCACATGGGCTGCCTTCTTGTAGTCTTTGTTCATTCACCCCACAGCAGCACCAGATCTGTACCTGCTCTCTTTTTCCGCTGTTCAAACAATACCCTCATCTAACGTCCAACTGCACCCAAAAGCCAACCCCAGAAATAAATCCTCCAAAGGGAGTATACTGCTCTCTTCCATTTCTCACGTGTCACTAGAAAGAGAATGGCATCTGACAAATTAGGATCTGTGGAGGTATTGGGGGGTGATTAATAAAAGCAAGTAGTTCAGACATTTGCCATAAATGTTGATATCAATGCCTTCCGTCAATTCCACACCTGCTCCAGGCCTGGCCTTACGCCTGAGGCCTTACAGACATTACGGGCAATCCTCCCGACCCTGCGTGGATCAGAAATGAGATGAATCAGAAATTCACAGGTGAGGAAAATGAGATGTAGAGGTCACAGGTAGTAAGTTATGGGGCTAGGATGTGGTAGCTACGTATGGAAAACTCCAGAACCCAACTGAGCAACCCTAAGGGCCCAGCCTGTTTGGGGCTGCCCTTGAATGAAAAAAGACGAAAGCAATACCAAACCCATTGCCACATGCCTCAGAAGGATTTATCACTCCAGATGTGACCCAGGTATGGTGTTGTAACTTTGAGGTCCAGGCCTGCTGCTGTCCCTCATGCTCTCCATGGCTTTCCTGGAGACCTTCAGGGAGGCTGTGCTCAGGCTGAACTATCATAACAGCCACACCACCCCTGCCCCCGTCTTCTCTCCCCGGGCAGGCCTGGAGCCTTGGCTAACCTGGACATACATTCACCTCTTTGCACTGTGGGATGCAAATAGGTCCTTTCCTTTCTGTCTCTCTCTAAGACCGGAGAGCTATAAAATGTCCACGTTTTATAGAGAAAAGGAATGTCCATAAATCCAATTGTAAGTGTTACTATGATATTATATTTTAACAACTCAGAGGAGTCTGGTGAAAATCCTTGTATAGCTGAATGACCTTAGTCAAATATAATAGCTCACAATAGAAACAGTTTGCTGTTTCTCAAAGTCATCTTTTCTCACGTAGCTCTAGGTTCTATGAGCTAATCAATAAATTTTGTCAGTTAAATCATCAATATAACAGGTTTGATAATTAACTCTGCCTATTAATTTTTTTTTTTCTGATGGACTCTCTTACTGTTATCACCAGACAAACCTAGGTGACAGAAAAATTTTTGTCAGTTTATAGGGAAATTTTCCACTGAAATTAGATAATTAATGGGCATTGACCTGGATCATAGTTGTCAAAACTAGGCCATGAGGAGTTGGAAATAAGATGAACAAATGGAGAGACAGGGGCTCGATAATTCTGGAATTGGCCATGGTAATAAGCAGCACCTTGCCATACCAAGCAGGAAGTCTGCAAACCTCCGTGGAGACCAAGCCTAGGACTCATATACACGGTGGGGCAACACAATTCTATGTGAGCTCTGGAAGGGACATATAAAATAACAATTATTGTGCTTAAGTTATTGGATTATGGGCGGTTTTAATACGTGCCAGTTTCCACTCTTTTTATAATGTTACAACATGTGGACAAGGTTAAAATACCTAAAGTAAACTCTTCACCATCTGTCTTTTCTCTCTCACTTAAGGAAAAGGAATTTGGCTACAAGTGGCTGTTCATTGTTCACATCCAACCGGAGGAAAAAGAGGTGCTGAAATCCATCTTGGGGGGGGAAATGGGAGGCAGGTCTGAAATTCAAAGACCCAGAGCCTCCCCTTTGCAAGGCAGATTAGATCTCCCTCATTCTCCCCGAAGAGCAGGTAGGCTGACCCAGATGCTAAAAACTCTATCATACTAACGAGACACCTGGTCACCAGAGCTGTCACAAACCACATGTGAAAAATGGCAGTATCTTTACTCTTCTCGATGCCAGCGTTCATCTCTGAATCACTGAACACACATAGACCCTTGGAGCTAGAAACCCAGACTGGGTCTCAAGAGGTCATCTTGTCCTGGGTGACCCAGTGGATGCCCCCCCACCACACCCACCATCCTTCTGAAGTCCCCTTTGAAGAGGGTTGGTCTCTCAGGATTCTCAGCAGATGAGTTTAGCCTCGTTTGAGCCATGATGCTGGCTAACCCAGCACATGCAAACACACACATGAGATGGAATCATGGGCCATGCTATTCTTTAAACAAAGGGGCAGCACTCAATTATAGGGACAGCTCACAGACTTCTAGCCCCCAGGATTACTGATGGTGTGCTCTCAGTTTCTGCACAAAGCCTCAGCTTGGAGAGAGGATGCTAGTTCTGAAAATCCCGGCAGCCGCGGCCATCTCCCTCATAAAAAGCACTGTGTTCAGGGCAATTTGCCTCTGAAGACTTACAAGAAATTGAATTGGCAGGTTCACAAGGCGTGGCCCCAGTCCTAGCTATGTGTCCTTGAGCAAATCCCGTAGGCCTCCGTGAGTCTGTTTCCTCATGTGAAAATGGGCAAAAGGCTAGCGTTTGTTGCCCTGGGTTTTAGGGGGGAGAACTGAGTACAGCCCCACTCACAGTAAGTACTCAGCACACAGGCTCATGAAGTCTCTTCTTGCAAAGTGCTGTTCCCAGGGTCCAGGCCACAGAATGGGTCTATTAGGCATTTTGATCTAGACACTCCCCTAAAGTTTCCATTTAGGACTTGTCCTGCATTTTGGGGTTGTTTTCTTTTCTTTCTAAGATTTTTGTTTATTTATTTGACAGACAGAGATCACAAGTAGGCAGAGATGGGGGGGGGGGGCAAGCAGGCTCCCTGCTGAGCAGAGAGCCCAACCGGGGCTCGATCCCAGGACCCTGGGATCATGACCTGAGTGGAAGGCAGAGGCTTTAACCCACTGAGCCACCCAGGCGCCCTGTTGTTTTCTAACCATAAAGAAAACAGGCATCATGGTAGTGACTTCAATTTTCAGAAACAGCCAGTGGAAGTGGAAGTTATTAAGAATCTGTAACCTCACACCATCAGAGTGTCCAAGGCAGCAGACGATCTGGCCTTCTCTTCCCGTTTTCATGTGTTCACCCTCCCAGGGATTTCTGACTCTCCTGAGAGACCTCAGCCTTTCTTCCATACATACTCCAATTTCTTGGGAAATTAGACTGGCAGCAGGAAATTTTCCATCACTTCACACAGGGCCAAGGGAACAAAGTCATTGTCAGTGATTCATCATGCTCGCTAATTGTCCTCCTGCTTCCTAGACATTCAGATTCAGTTCTGCCAAATTGAATGCAAATGCCTCATTCAAACAAAAAATAATTTTCATTTTGCCTCTGTCATTTTTCTGATCAATTTACAGTTTATAAGTTATCACAATCTCACTTATTTATCTATTTTTTGAGGCATAACTGACACAATATATTAATTTCAGGTGTACAATGTGATGGTTTCATATTGCATACATTGTGAAATGATCATAATATGTCACCAAAGTTAATATATTATTGATTATATTCCTCATGCTGTAAATTTTATCCCCACGATTTACTGATTTTATAGCTGGAAGTCTGTAATTCTTGATCTCCTTCATTCATTTCACAGCCTCCCCCAAATCCCACTTCTCCTCTGGCCACCACCAATCTGTTCTCTGTATCTATGAGTCTGGGTTTTGTTCGGTTTGTTTCTTTTGTTTTTTAGATCCCACATTTAAGTGAAATCATGTGGTATTTGTCTTTCTCTGGGTGACTTATTTCACTTACTTCAAGGTCTGTCCATGTTGTTCCAAATGGTAAGATTTTATTCTTTTTTTTTTTAAATACCTGAATAATACTCCATTGAATACATACGCCACATCTTCTTTATCCATTTGTCTGTTGATGGACATTTAGTTCGTGTCCGTATCTTGTCTACTATAAATAATGCTGCAATGCACATAGAGGTGAATATATCTTTTCACATTAGTGTTCTTGTTCTCTTCAAATAGATACCCAGTAGTGGGATTGCTGGATCATATAGTCATTCTATTTTTAATTTTTTAAGGAATCTCCATACTGTTTTCCATAGCAGCTGAACCAGTTTCCATCCCCACTAACAGGGCAGGAGGATTCCCTTCTTGCCACATCTTCAACAACACTTAATGTTTCTTGTCTTTTTGATAATAGTCACTGAGCTGATCATACACTTTTTATCTTTCACTTTGTTAATGTGGTGTATCACAATGATTGATTGATTTGCAGATATTGAACCATCCTTGCATCCCTGGGACAAATCCCACCTGGTCATGATGTACGATCCTTTTAATATACCATTGAATTTGGTTTGGCAACATTTTGTTGAGTATTTTTGCATCGTTGCTCATCAGGTGTTTTGACCTATAATTTTTTTGGTGTTATCCTTGTCTGGTTTTGCTTTTAGGGTAATGGTGGTCTTGTAAAATGAGTTTGGAAGCACTACCTCCTCTTTGATTGGAAGAGTTTGAGAAGGATAGGTATTAAATCTTCCTTGAATGTCTCATAGAACTCACCAGTGAAGCCATCTGGTCCTGGACTGTAGTTTGTTAGGAGGTTTTTGATGACTGATTCAATCTCCTTGCTAGTAATTTGTCTACTCATATTTTCTATGTTTTCATGATTCAGTCTTGGAAGATTATAAGTTTATAGGAAGTAATCCATTTCTTCTAGGTTGTTCACTGTTGTCATATAATTGTTCATAGTAGTCTCTTACGATTCTTTGCATTTCTGGGGTATCAGCTGTAACTTCTTTCATTTCTGATTCTATTTATTTGAGCACTCTTTTCTTGGTGAGTCCAACTAAAGATCTGTCCATCTTTTTTTAATCTTTTCAAAGAACAAGGTCTAGTTTCATTGAACTTTTGGGCTGTCTTTTTAGTTCTTTGGTTTATTTCCACTCTGATCTTTATTATTTACTTCCTTCAACTAACTTTGGGATTCATTTGTTCTTTTTCTAGAGGCTTTACATGTAAAGTTAAATAGTTTATTTGGGATTTCTCTCATTTCTTATGCTAGGCTTCCTTCTTTCTTACAACTGCTTCTACTGCATCTCACAGATTTTGATATGTCGCATTTCTTTTATCATTTGCCTCTAGGTACTTTTTCATTTTTACCTATGACCCAGTAGTATTCTCAGTAACATGTTGCTTAATCTCTACATATTTGTAGTTTTTCATTTTCTTCTAATAATTGACTTTTCATTTCATACAATTGTCGTTCGAAAAGATGTTTGACATGATTTCAAATTTCTTGAGTTTTTTTGGGATTTGTTTGGTGGCCTAATGTGTGATCTCTTCTGGAGAATGTTCCATGCGCATTTGAGAAGAATGTGTATTCTGCTGCTTTTGGATGGAATGTTCTGTATGTAACTACTAAGTCCATCCGGTCTAATATGTCATTTAAGGCTGATGTTTTCTTATTGATTTTCTGTTTGGATGATCTATCCAATGTTATAAGTGGGGTGTTTAAGTCCCCTACTATTGTTGTATCACAGTGACTTTCTCCCTTTAGGTCTGTTAACATTTGATTTATTTATTTTGGTGCTTCTATGTTGGATGCATTTATGTTTATAAATGTTATATCTTCTTGTTGGATTGACCCCTTTAGCTTTATGTAATGTTTATCTTTGTCTTTTATTATATCTTTCTTTTAAAGATTATTTTGTCTAATACAAGTATAGCTACACCAGCTTTCTTTTTGTTTCCATTTGCATGACACACCTTTTCCCACCCCATTCACTTTCAATGTCCATGTGTCTTTACATCTGAGATGAGTCTCTTGTAGGCTGTATACAGATGTGCCTTGTCCTTTTATCCATTCACTCATTTTATGTCTTTTGATTGAAGAAATTAGTCCATTTACATTTAAAGTAATTATTGATAGTTATGTACTTTTTGCCATCTTGTTCATTGTTTTCTGGCTGCTTTTGTAATTCCTCTCCATTACTTTCTCCTCTTTCTCTCTTCCTTTTTGGTGTGATGATTTTCTTTAGTATTACATTTACATTCCTTTCTCATTTTCTTTTGTGTATTTACTACAAGTTTTTACTTTGTGGTTACCGTGAGGTTCACATACATCATCTTATGTATACAATAGCCCCCTTTAAGTTAATAACAACTTAAATTTGAACATATTCCAAAACTACATTTTTCTCCCCCAATTTTATGTTTTTGATGTCACGTTTTACATCTTTTTATTTTATGTATCCCTCAACTAATTATTATGGCTTCAGTTAATTTTAGTACTTTTGTCTTTTCACTATCATAGTAGCTTTATAAGTGATTGATCCACTACCTTTACAATATATTTACGTTTTCCAGAGAGATTTTTACTTTTCTGTGTTTTCTTGCCAATTCTTTTCAGCTTAAACAAGTCCCTCTAATATTTGTTTTAAGGCTGGTTTAGTAGTGTTGAACTCCTTTAGCTTTTGCTGGCCTAGAAAACTCTAACTTTCCTTTGATTCTGAATGATAACCTGCAAAGTTTCTGCTGAGAAATCTGCTGAGAGTCTTATGGGGTTTCCATTATACATAACAATTTGTTTTTCTCTATTTTTAAGAATCTTTAACTTCAGACATTTTAATTATAATGTGTCTTGGTGTGAATCTCTTTGGGCTCATCTTCTTTGGAACAAAGGGCTTCCTGGACTTGGATATCTGTTTCTTTCCCTAGGTTAAGGAAGTTTTCAGCCATTATTTCTTCAAATAAGTTTTCTGCTTTTCTCTCTCTTCTCACAAATGTTATTTGGCTTGGTGGTGTCCCATAGTCCTCTGAAGTTAAAAAAAAAGTCTTTAGTTTAAAGACTGAAGTTTAAAAAAAAGTCTTCTTTTTTCTTTTTGCTGCTTTTTCTGGGTGAATTCTGTTGCTTTGTCTTCCAGCTCACTGCTCTGTTCTACTTCATCCAGTCTGTTGCTGAGCTCTTGTAGTGTATTTTTCATTTCATTACTGTATTCTTCAGCTCTGTGAGTTCTGTTCAGCAGTTTCTTATGTCTTTCATCTTTTCATTGAAGTTTTCATTGTATTAATCTATTCTCCTAAATTCAGTGAGCATCTTTAGGACCATTACCTTGAATTCTTTTTCACGTAGATTACTTATCTTCTTACCATTATGTTCTTTTTCTGAGGTCTTGTCTTGTTCTTTAATTGGGAACATATTTCTCTTTCTTCATATTGCTTGATTCTCTATGTTTTGTTTGTAACAGGTAAAACAGGCACCTCTTTCTCTCTTGAAAGAGTGGCCCTGTGTAGGTCATGAACCTTCTCATTAGACCCTCCCCTAGTTCTTAATTTCTCTCTAACCTCTGTTATTGTCTAAACTTATTCTTGATACGTCCCCATTTTTGAGGATGTGCCAAAACTTGTTCATGTTCCAAGGGAAGGAATCTCATTTAGCTCCTAGTTTCAGGCTGATTGGAAGCCAGACCCTCAGGCAGCAGCTTTTAAAACAGGCAAATATATACAGTCCTGTGAGGCCATAATCATAATCCCTCCTGGCCTATATACCAGGAGATCTAGAGGTGTCTGCTGAGTGATAGTTGTAAAAATCAGCACTCTAGATGAGTGTATAAGCTCCTTTCTGGGAGGTCTTGTAGAGCTGTAGCAAGGCCAAGGCAGTGAGAGAGGATGGTGTCTCTGTTTACATTCTCTGGGAGTGCCTCCTAAGCCTGTAGATGTGTGGGAAACCTAAGGCCTGTCCCTTAGGCAGAAGCTCCAGGCTAAGTAAATATGTTTTTTTCACAGGAAGACTGGGGTTGTGTTTCAGTCTGCTGTCTGTCTGGTGTCCGGGGGGTGGTGGACTGTCAGGAACTATCTTTACAATTGTTACTTTCCCAGGGGAGCTCAGGAATGCCAGCCTTCTTGGTCACCAGGGCTAGGTGATCCAGGGCCATCCCCTGTGCGGACTACATACACATACACATACACATTAGCTGGGGAGCAGGAGAGTGTAGAAGGTAGGGCACATTCACTGGCTTCAGAAAGGTGGTGGGAAAATAAATGTCTTGATTCCACGCACACCCCTGGGCTTTAGGAATGCAGTGGGAGAGAGTCTGGTCTATAAGATGAGACAGGGAGGATGCTACCACCACTGCTTCCACTTGTCAGCTGGAACCAGGGAGCAGGGGGAGTGTCATAACTGTCCAAGCTAAAAGACTTCAGCTGGCGGGAGACCGCGGCAACTCTTTGTATTAACCGGCGCTAGCCAGGGAACAGGGAAGGATCACAACTCCCTGTGTGTTCTGCTTTCAGAAAGATGGTAGGGTAGTGCTGCAACCACTTGCCCAAGTTTATCTCAGCAGGGTGGTAAGAGGGTGCCACTTCCAAGTTTGCCAGCCCCTCCGTCTCTAGGGAGAGTTTCAACCATTCCCTGACTCTCCAGCAGGTACTTTTAGATTAGCAAATGACTTTTCCTTTACACACAGTCTTAGGTGCTCTTCAATTGTCTATTTTTTTGCTGGGTTCTTGGGCAAGTGAGACTACTTGGTTTCCTACAGCTTTGGTCATCAGTCCCATTGGTTTTGTAAGCCAGATGTTTTAGGGGCTCATCTGTCTGGTGAAGATCCCAGGGGTTGGAGATGTGGGGCCTCCACCCCTTGCTCTGCTTCTCCAGGAGAGACCCCTGTCCCACCTCTAGATCTCCTGGTCTATGAAATCCCTTCCTATTGCATGTCTCTGTTCTGGGGCAGGGTTTTGATGATGGCTGTCTGACCTGTCTTGATGTTGTCTTTTGATCCTTTGTTATGGGGAAACAGCTCATCTTGTTTTTAGATCTCTTTCAGATGGAAATGATCCATGTGTAGCTGTAGGTTTGGTGTGTTCATGGGAGGAAGTGAGTTCAGATTCTTCCTAGGTCACCATCTTGTGGAAATCTCTCGAGCCATTCCATTTAGATAGGATAAAGTTTAAGGGCGAGGTATTAATAATACCTTATTAGGTATACTTATAATACTTATTAGAATAAGCACAATTCTAAATAACCCTGTGTAAGTGAATCCGGTAGCTTTTGCTTCCTTAATATGTCTAAAGTATAATACTCTAACAGAGATAAAATTTAATTTCAAAGAAGTATTTCCCACATTTCAGCTTCTGCCTGCCACATTCTTCTGCTCTCTCAAATCAGTCAACATTATAAGTACCAAGAATATGACCTCTAATTGAGGATGGGTGTTATTTCTCCATGGAAATCGCTTTGTTGTCTATCTTTGCTAGACATATCACATGTACTACAACATTCCATTTTCAATGTCCTTGAATGTAAGAGTTGAGAACCTACTGGGTATGTATGTAAAATTTTTAAAGGGCCATAACTCAAATTTGAGAAAGAACAATAAAAGAAAGTGGTTTTAGAAGAATTTCCCCAGCAGCAACAGAAACCTGCACCCTACAAATACAAGAAAAGCAGCTCACATGCTCCCTTCTTAATGCTGCTATAGTGTAGGAGAGTGGCCACGTCAGGCCCAGACAAAGGTACATGCCTAGCAGGTCCCAAGCAGGCTGCTGCAGCAGGAGATAAGGAAGCAATCGCTGGGGGGAGGGGGTTCTGGGCATTAGGGAAGCACCAAAGCCAAGCCGGCCCCCACCAGCCTCCCTCTTCACAAGGATGGCTTTTGTCTGGAGGCACAGATAGGTTCCTGCCACCTGTGAGTCAGGCTTGGGGGTGAGAAGCAGCTCTTTATAAGCGAAGTATGCCCAGGTGATGGAGGAGGCATCTCATCTCATGTCGCTGTTCTGATTGGTGGAGGCAGAATGCTTCTCTGGGGATGGACCATACTCCTAGCCATTCACACCTCACATGTATTGGCCCAGACCCCTTGGTAAGGGAGGAAGAGAGCTGGCTGCATTTGTTAAAGCACCATTTCCTTGTTATGGGTCACATTCCAAGGTTACAAAGCATGGAAGTGGAGGCAAAACAATGAGAAGAATTACTTAAAAATATGTCACACACTCGAGGATTACAATCTGGCAGTCATAGAATTTCGAATTAGCCGAATGAGCTCTAACTAGAGTTTTCTAGTTAAATGCTTTCATTTCACAGGTGAGGAAACAAGCCCAGAGAGGTGAAAAGACTTTTGCAGGGCCACACAGCAAATTAGTGTAAGGTCAGCATGAGAACCTCCTTGATCCTTTTATTATCTTGCCTGATCATTTGAAAAATCAGTGAGCTTTTACTTTTCACCTGGGAGCCAGACTTCTATGAATAACTGGGTGAAGCCATGTATGTTTAAGACACGGGATTGCAAAATGAGCACAAATTCAGGATGCAAAATGAGGGTAGAGGAGCTCCCCTTCACCATGCAGGCTGGTCTTGGCTGCCAGTCTGATAACCAGCTGAAATTTCAGTACATACAATTTTCATCTTTTAGCACCAAAATGAGCAAGGACTTCAATATGAACAGTTCATGGAAATATGGCTGGAAACATCACTCCTCTCTGAGCTTTCTGGAATTGTAACTGGGAATTCCCAGGGTCCCAAAGTGACGTGTTAAAATAACCTTACGACAGAGTGTAAGTGTCCACTGCACCGTAATTCTAGCTATCTCCCAAATGGAATGATGTTGAAGCTTTTCATAACTTTAACAGAAATGGGGATGTGGAGCAAAGTTCCCCTTGAAACCTGAAATGGACACCTGGGGTATGGTCCTAGTGCCCCCAGGGGGCAGCAGAGACAAGCGTCTTATTGTGGACCAGCTGTAGACCCAGGACGGCCAATACCGACAATCCACGCAAGTCAGGATCATGCTCTGTGCACATGTACAGACGATTAGAGAGGACAGCTGGACAATGGAACAATAAGCTCTGTGTGATTCCCAGGGGTCTGAGGCTGTTCTTTCAGGCCCTGGATGTCTGCCTGAACACAGCTCTCCAGGACACAATCAGAACCATGTGGGAAGGAAGGATGAGTTCAAGGACAGCAGCAAGAGGAGGAAAAGGGTACACGTGGACATGGCTGATGAGCACTGTGGTCTGGTAGATTCCATGTGAAGAGGGAAGTTTTCCTGCCTGCTGACCACACGGGCAAAGGTTTTAAGGGCCCCTTCAGCAAGGCTGAGGCACACATGGTAGCAGCTCTGCTTCCAAAATCCTTATGTTATCATAGCAGGACCAGGATGGCCAGAGGGAGAAGTTTGGGCTGTGGAATCTGATGGACCTGAGTTTGAATTCTGCCTTTGCCCCAACCTGTTGAGCAACTTTGGCCAAGATTTAGTTTCTACATCTGTAAAATGGAATTAATACTTACACCCTCCCAAGTCTGGTCACACCAAAATACATACAGAGTGCTCAGCAAATACTAAGTGTTCAACAAGTAAAGACCGTAGGCAACATTTATTGAGCATTGCTATGTGCCAGGCATTTTTGCCAGGTGCTAGGACACAGGGATAACAAAGACTGACTCCGTTTCTGCTTCTAGAACTTGCAGTCTAAAGAACTAGAGCTGGTTCACAAACTGTACAAAATGCCTGTATAGATATAAGCACCTATTTATCAGCCAACATGAATGAATTTCCTTGCTCTGTTTTCTTTGATGCTTGCTCTCTGACAATAACTCCTCCTCCTATGGCACAGTCAATGATGTTATTTCTGCTAAAATAAGTGTTTCCTGCTATTCTTAGCATAATTACCATCACCACCACCACTGCCACCAATATCGTCGCCATCATCACTACCATCATCACCATCACCACCATCACCACCATCACCACCATCATCACCATCACCACCACCACCATCATCACCATCATCACCACCATCATTGTTACTACCACCATCATCACCATCGCTATCACCACCATTATTTTCTTCATCATCTTCAAGCTCATTATTAAGCACTTACTACATATGAGACCTTTTGCTCTGCCCCTTACATGGATTCTTGCATTGATTTTCAGTTAAAACATTCCTCTCCAAGTAGGACAGTTGCTACCCAAAGCATGGGTCGGCATCACCTGGGAGCTTGTCAGAAACATAAACTCTCAGGCCCACCTCAGCCCTACTGATTGGGAATCTGCATTCCTACAACATCCCCAGTGACTCAGAGGCTTATTCAGGTTTGAAGAGTTTCCTTCATGAAGGCGGCCATCTCTTGGTAAAAAGTGACTCTCCACTCTTCCTTCCTAGGAGCCCCACCATATAATTCTGATGATCTCACAAGGCTAAGGAAGAAACCAAAGGGACAGGAAAATAAAAATCACAATAATTTTATGAGGCCAAAAGAAAGCTGGAAGCAGGGAGGAGGGTGGGAAGGAAGAGTCCCAGGCAGAGGGCTGGCGGCCCCCACAGAGCCCCACCCTCAGCATTTCCCCCAAGCCTTGAGCATTGAGGTCCCTGGAGAAAGTGTGGGCGGGCGCCTTCCTGTGGTGACATCCCTGACTCAGGGCCTGTGGTCTGGGAGGAGAGGAGCTTCCACAGGCCAGAGGAGGGAGGGCCAAGGACCGCCCTAGCAGTTCCAGTCCTCACTCCAAATGTAGACAGAAGGATGCCTAATGGGGGGTGCCCACTAGCTGGCCACTTGGGGGCCATGCACACCCCAGCATTGCCCAGTTCCTCTTGGCAAAGGCAAATCAACACTTACTGAAAGTTCCCAAAGTCTTAAGAGTGCCCCAGTGCGCCTGCAAATAATTGCTACTAATAAAAGCTTAACACTTAGAATGGGAGAGCTTTTGATACATTAAAGTATGCCCTAGGGTTTCTCCTTCATTCAGCTTCTATGAAAGGCATGATTCCCAGAGATCATTTCATTCAAGCTCAGGAACTGGCAGCTGGAGGAACAGAAGCGAAACAGATTTTCAAAAAGTAACTTCAAATGTACAATGTTGGGCTCAGATAGAAGGATTTAATTTTTATAAAACCCTAAGAAGGTTTAGTTAAATTTTTTAAGACACATGTTTTTTAGAAATACTTAAATGGAAACCATCCTACTCCAGTCTATTTCATACTAGAATGAAACCAGATAATTGGAAATCATGTTTCTGGTAGGTATTTTTACACTCTACAAGTGCAGGACAATTCCACACTAAATGAAATACTTCATTAGACATATTTGCCCTTCCCCAGAGCACTCCCAAGTTCTGGTTATCAAGAGGAAGGGTGAACTTTGTATCTGTTTCTCTGTCCATAAATCATGATCTCCAGTAAAGATAGGTCCCGCCCATGTATCATCTATTCTGCTCTAAGCCTCCTCTGTTCTTTAAATGAAAAATACTGTTTCCCTTCCAAGTAATAGTAAATCTATTTGTAAATCCAGTGACTATGTGGGGTGAGACTTTATAGAATATTTTTAGGATAAAAAAATCATATTGGCAGTGCATACAAGAGTTGTCAGAACCAATAGCAAATTGGTGGGTACAGATGGAAAGAAAAGCCAAAATCTTCTTGTGATTACCCTGTTTTTCCAGAAAACAACCACCACCACAACCACCACCACAACAGCAAAACACAAAAAACAACCTAGGATGACCATAGGTTGGTCTGGACCATAGGGGCCCAGAGATTTCCTTATTCAAGTGCTCATACATGTGGATGTCTTTGGTTCATCCCCCCCACATCCCTGGAGGTAGGTAGAGATTGGGGTTGGAAAGAAAAGCACGGTGGGGGCCAAATGCTATTAATTGATTCATAGGCTCTTACTTTTCCTTTTGAGCAAAAGTCTCTGGAAATCAAATCCAAGTATTGTCTAGTTTCTGTGGCTTTGTGCCCTCAATTTGGGGTTTGTTGGGTACTTCTTAATGGTGTAGCATGTTGAAGGATAAATTATGTTAGATGCATTAAAACTTTTATTCATCTTAATGAATTCATAAGTAGGGCTCTTTAAAAAAAATTTAAGACTAGAAAAGCAATATATGTTAACCACAGAAAATTATAAAAAAGACATTTCAAGTTCCTAATAATACACTCCAGAGAACACTATTTAACATTTTAATGCATACTTTTCCTTCCTTTCTTTTCCTATATATGGGCATGTTTTTCCTTCCTCCCTCCTCTCTGAACTTCCCTACCCTCCACTCACCCTGTCTCCTTCCAATTGTCAAGCTCACATTTTCCTTTGGGAGCAACACCCCTTCTCACCCTCGAACCTACGGTTGCGGGGGGGGGGGAGTTTTGCCTTCTAGTCTAGTTACTGTGCAGAGGTATGATCTTAAATCTTTTACTGGTTTCATTCTTTTGTTCTTACTACCGCAGGGTGAAAGCCTTCCATAGCCTTCCTGACTTGGCTCTGGGGCACCCATACGCACAGCATCCCAGAGCTTTTCTGCAGCATCATTTTTATCCCCAACATGCTGGCTTACATCCTTGGGTCTGGCCAATTCTTACCTGTCCTTTCTATGTGGCTAATTCTTCCTGATCCTTCTCATCTTGACTGAGATGTAACTGTCCCTCCGAGCCCAGAGCAGGTGTGGGCAAGCTCTGTGTGCTCTTTCCAGCCCTCCAAGTACTCGTGGCATTGGGCTGTCGTGGCTGATTGCCCTATCTGTACCTCAGACACCAGGGGCAGAGGGAGGGAGGGCAATGGCTAAGTCTGTTTCAAACCATCCCCCAATTCCTCCCCTGCACGTAACACTGCTTCTGCCTCTTAGTTGATATGCAATAAATATATCTTCAGTGACTATCATAACCAGACTGCAATGAATATATACCTTGTAATGTATTACCTACCTTCCTTAGAGTAAATCCCTGATGTGAAATTGCTCAAAGGGTACAAATATTTATTGCCAAACTGTTCTACCTCATGGTGCCCAAAGTTCCATTCTTCTGAACTGTGTCCGAATCTACCCACATTTCAGAAACCTCATCAACACTGAATAGTAGCCTTTTTTTACTTTTGCCAATCTGGTAAGTGAAAAATTGTCCCTCATTCGAGAATGCATTTTCGTATACATCAGCTTAAGGGTCTTTCCTCATATTCATTCGTCATTTGTGCTTTGTGATTGTCTTAAGCAACTTTTATCTTAGTGTGAACATCTTCTGCTTCTGGATTTAGAAAAGTTCTTTATATAGGAGCCCCTGAGTGGCTCTGTCATTAAGCGTCTGCCTTCAGCTCCGGTGGTGATCCCAGTGTCCTGGGATTGAGCCCTGCAGCAGGCTCCCTGCTCAGTGGGAAGCTTCTCCCTCTCCCCTCCCCCTGCTTGTGTTAGCTCTCTCTCTCTGTCAAATAAATAAATAAAATCTTTAAAAAAAAAAAGTTCTTTATATATTAACTAGTATTTATTTATAGTATTTATTTATACTGACAATACTTTATACTGACAATATTTATACTGACAATACTTTTTCCAGTGTATCATTTGCTCTTTGTCCTTGGATTTTATATTCTAATATCTGTAAGTTTCAAGTTTTTATTTCATTTAATATTACACTCTTACCCTTCAGAGTTGTTTCTTTTCCTTTACTGTTATGTTGAGGAAGGACATACATAAAATCTTAGGGGATTCTGTCCTATGTAAGTTGCAAAAGACTGCATTTTAAAAGATTGTTAGGTTGAATTTTAGCAACCAAAATCATTATATTAAAAACGTGAGACATCAATTTAAAAGGGATTCTTTGGTGCATTGTTCCGTAAATGGAAGCATTCTTCTGCAAGTCTCTGGGGACTTTTGCCTGCCATATACAGTAAATCTGCATATTCCTGTATCTTAATAGCTTTAGCTCAAAAAATGATTCCTTCAACCTACTAGAGACTGAGGTTTGCTGGAAGAGCACATCCTGCTCCACCAAACTGCGGCCACTGGATGTTTGCAGGACACGTAATTACAGCGCTTGCTTTTCTTTGTGTTAGAAATCTTGACCTCCTTCTCCCAGCATTTTATAATAGTAATGCTTTTCTGGAAACTTAAAAATCTTAAGAGGGAGAAAGAGGAGATTAGTAGGAAAAAAAAAAATAGCTCACACTAAATAGGTCCTTCCCGTCGTGCAAATGTGTTTCCGTAACCCCATGTTCTAGACAAAACGGCCCCATCTCCAGTTCCACTGCCGTCCCATTCCCAGGGACTCCGCTCCATGTGTTGTTCTTTTTCCCTAACCTCTCCTCACCTGCGGCAGTGCGGCTCCTGCCTTCACTGAAAGGGCACCAAGGTCACCCATTAGCCCCCAGCCAAATCTGAGAGGCACTTCTCCTCCTCCTCCTTGTGACACCGCCTTCCGCCTGGATTTCCTTCCCACCTTGCTGGCTGCTGCTTCTCCTTCTTTGTAAAGATCTTCTTCCTCTTCCCAACCTCAACATGTTGGGCCACACAGGGATCCAGGGCTCAGTCTTTGACCTGCCTCTCCTCTGTACCTTCTTTCCTTCAGTGCCTCGATTTAGCCTTAATTTCTGTTCTTTTGATCCCCAACTGTTTTCTTCCGGCTCTGAATTTGAGGCTGACATTTCAGCATCTCCATTTGAAGGTCTAGCAGACACCACGGGCTTTGTAGGCATAAAAGAGCCCGTTGGTATTAGTGTCCCCTCACCCCGTATTGCCCTGTCAGGGACTGAATAAAGGCCCCTCATAGATGTCCACGTCCCTATTCCTGGGACATGCGGACATGTTGCTTCCCCTGACGCTGGCTCTCTGTGGATGTGATGAAGGGCTCTGAGGTGGGCGAGGCGGTCCTGCACCCTCTGGCTGGGCCCAGCGCAATCCCAAAGGGTCCTTGTGAGCGAGACTGGCAGGGAGGCCCAAGTCAGAGAGGCTAGAAGACCCTGCACTGCTGGCTTCACAGCTGGAGAAGGGACCAAATGGTAAGAAACGCAGGTGCCCTTCATTAGCGGGAGAAAGCAAGAAAAAGGATTCCCCCTACCACCTCCAGAACTGCGAGGTAATCTGTGGTGCTTTAAGCCGCTAAATGTACAGTAATTTGTTCAAGCTGCAGTACGAAACCAATGCGTCTACCTCCACCACAGGCAAAATGAAACAAAAATGTGCCCCCTCCTTCATCTCAAGCAGCACCAGCAGGTTCCCTCAGCCGCGCTGCCCTACGGCTCCGGGGTCAGCTCTCTGTGGCTTTTTCTCTCCGTGTTGTCCATCCAGCAGCTCATCCACGGACCAGCCTACTGCCAAAGTCATGGGAGAACTGATCACCCTATTGCTACAGGGCTAGTACCGTGGCCCCAGGGGACACTGACCAAGGTCACAACTAGGAAAACTGCAGGAGGACAGAGGGGGGGAAAGGAACGTGAAAGATACTGAGGATGTAGAGTCCATGGGATGTCAGGAAATGAAGGGGTCAGAGGGCTCAGTGGGTGGGTGGGGGCCAGGTCCCCTGGTGGAGCCACAGAACCCAGGGGAAGGGGTCTGCGGGGCAAAGCCATGGAGGCTGGATACCTCCTGCCTGTGGACGGCACCCAGCCAGAGACCACCAAGACTCCCCTTCCAGGGCCCAGGGCCAAGGTGCTGGGATAGACACGAGCTTCAGATGTAGATTTGGGTCCCAATAGCCAAGAGGTAGGAGTTCAAATCATCCCAGAGGATGGGGCTCCCACGGGGCCATCACTTCAGACCCAGGAGGAGGAGGTATAGCCTAGGAAGAGGCAGGAAAGGAGACTGGCAGGTGGCCAGAGGGCGCTAGGAAAGCCCAAGGTCATGGAATCAGGTGCAGAGGGCACTAAAGAAGGAGAAACTGAGGAACCATGCCAAACACAATTCCCGTGGGTTGGCACCAGAAAAGGTCATGGGGGTCAAGGGAATAGAAGTAGCAAAAATGAGGGATCAGGACTGGTGTGGACATGAAGGGATGAGAGCGGGCTGGGAGGACAGAGGGAGGTGAACACACGAGGGGGCCTGGCAAGGTCAGCGTGGTTGGGGTGGGTGGGTGGAGGAAGGAGGCGTAGTTTCAAGGCTGGTGTATTTTATGGGCTACATAGGAGCTGGGAAGAAGGGAGAGGTTGGAGACCCCGGAACCAGACCCACCAGGCAAGAGGTATCAGAATAGGAAGCCCGGCCCCTCAAGAGTCTCAGAAGCCTGGCAGAAAGGGGCGCATCCTGTAGTTGTTGAACATTCGTGAGTTCGATGCTTCCAGCTGGGGGGCTCCCTTCACAAGCATACGGTACCATCGGCCACCTGTATGAGAACCACACTCACGCTGCAGTAAAGCGCTCTTTGATTTACGCTCACAGATAAAGAGGCAAGTGGCGACTCCATTTATACATTGCACTTGGTATTTTACGTCCTCTGTATACATAATTCCAAATCCCAAAGGTTCCATAAAGGAAACGAGAAGAGATGAAGCGAGGGGTAATTAATCATTGTTGCTTTTGCATGCATCAGATGAGAAAATAAACACACACCAATTTTGCAGTAAAGAAAGCAGAAGCTGCTGTAGCTATCCTTCCTGCGGGAATTGACGACGGGGTTGGTGACCCACAGCAAGCTGCACAGAGCAGAGACTCCCCCGCTCATCGGCATGAGTGCCAGGCCTACCCAAGGAAAACCGCTAGTTGTAAGTTCAGGTGAGTCACCGAAGAAAGACTGGAAGGAAATAACCAAAGAGTGATGACATTATGTGCCATTTATTTCCTTTTCCTTTTTGCTTATCTGTGCTTTCTGTATTTTATATAATTCTCATGAGTCACAGCTACAATAAAAGATAATGGCAGTTGTGACAAAATGTACATGTCAATAGAAACTCAACACTGTTCCTTAAGCAGACATTAAAGTAGCTTGGTGATTTGTGTTTCTTTGAAAGCTGGTCGGGTTGCTGTTGCCAAGTCTCAAATATAGAAACATGGAGGACACTTTACCATGGCAATCCTCTTGAACCAATACTGGCATGTATGAGAGAAAAATACACTCCTCTTTCTTGTTCACCCTTCCGTGACAACCACACTCACAGCGCTTCCGACCCCAGATATGTGGGTCCCTTCCCACACTTGGAGCAACCAGCTGGGTGTCCTAGAATTCAATTCAACCCTGACAGTGACCAGAGTGAATGCAGACCCCACAGTAGAAGGGCTCAGGCTCCCAAGACTGCCGCCCACCTCGGAGGCGGATCGTGAGCAGTAGGCCCCCAGCTTACCCACCACTTCTGTCCAACTTGACAAATCAGAGGTTCCCACAACCTCCCACCCTTGATTCATCTGCTGGAACAGCTCACAGAACTCAGGGAAATACGTTTAGCAGTTGATCATAATAAAGGGGAGGATGAAGGGTGCTGATGGAGAGACAGATGAAGACATACAGAGTGTCAGGTCCATAGGGTCCCGAGCTCAGGACCTCCTTCCACGTACTTGGGGCACATCACCCTTCCAGCACGTGGATGTGATCACCAACCCAGAAACTCTGTGAATCCCATACTGGTGGGACTTTTACGGAGGTTTCTTCATGTACTCATGATTGATCGATCAGTAACTCCATCTCTAGCACCTCTCCCCTGAGAGGTGAGGCTAAAATTTCTAGGCTTCTAATCATGGCTTAGTCTTTCTAGTGACCAGCGCCAACCCAGGAGTCCATCCACAGGCTCCTCAATAGAACAGGAGACATTCCCTCGCCTGGGAAATTTGAAGGGATTTGGGAGCTCAATGCCAGGAACCAGAGCCAAAGACCAAATATTATAGGGGCACCTGGGTGGCTCAGTCGGTTGAGCATCTCACTCTTGATTTCCACTCAGGTCATGATCTCAGGGTCCTGGGATTGAGTCCCGCATGGGGTTCTGCTGTCAACACGGAGTCTGCTTGTCCCTCTCCCTCTGCTCCTCCCCCGGCGCATGCTCACTCTCTCTCATCAATTAATCAATCAATCAAATCTTAAAAAAAAAATACTATAACAAAAGATGCTTCTAGTGCTCTTATCACATAGGAAATTACCAAGCATTTAAGAGCCTGTGTGAGGGACTGGGGCAAAGACCAATATAAATATTTTCTATTATTACACAGCACGTAAGCCACATGATCCCACATGCAAACACAGGCTCAGAAAGCAGATCATATGACAACATTTACAGTTCAACAGTATGGGTCTTTCGTTGCTTATTGAGTAGCTTAGTCTGTGCCAAAGACTGAGCTGAGTGCTATAAAGGATATAAAAACATGGCAAAATATTGAAACTGAAGACACGCCTGGCCTGGGGGAAATAGAAACATGCTTAGGTGTCCGGGCTTCTGCTGGCCCCTCTGGATGCTTAGTCTTCAAAGTCCAGATTTGCATTTGCCTCCATCCATGCAAATAAGGACAGAGATCCAAGATTGGCGGTAAGCCAGCTAGCTCTGGAAACCAGGAATAATTCCCCAAAATGGGAGGGTTGATGACACAACATTCATACCATCAAACAACCGGGGACAGTCTGACCACAAGTACCCTGGAGGAAGCCCCCTGCCTCAGGGCTGCAGAGGCACAGGGCCGGCCCACTCACTGCAGTGGGACGTTAACAAGGCGTCAGGCTGTGTGGGAAATTAAGGCTGTGCTCCTATGAGTAAGACCAGAAGGATGGGGGAGGGGAGGGGGAGGGTCATCGAGGAGCTGGAGGCCGGGACAGGAAGCACCAAAGACTGTGTCCGTGCTCCACAGGGCCACTGAGTCCGGGCCAGGCTACCAATGCCCAGTGGGTGACAGGCCAAGGGTAAGCCTGAGGAGGCTGTCACCTCGAGGGAGGGACACAACAGCCTCACAAATGCAGTCAAAGGCAAGCAAAGACATACCTGGGGGGCGTGGGGTGGGGAGACGGGACAAGCTCGGGGAGCAAGAAGCATCAAAGGCAAGGTGACAGGTCACAGAGACGCAGCCATGGCTCTGCCCTCTTTACCTTCTGCCCTTCCTCGGGTTCTGTCCGCTCCCACACAGCGTGTCCTCGCCTGGGAGATGGGCTCTGCTGCTTCACGGGGCTGGGGGCTCTGAAGGGCCGGGGCCCAGAGCTCAGCCATGTACGATTTAACTCCTCCTCCCCCAGCCGCTTCCTGTCACTGCCCCTTCCCCACGTTCTGCTCTGGGTGTCACTGGAAGGAAGGGACTCTTATTGTTTCAAAATGTTTAAAAGCAACTGGTTTACATGAGAAATAATGGAGATGTTCAAAGAGGGTGGTGACCCCAGGAACGAGAGGGTGGAACCCCAGGGCTGGGCCCTCTGTTGGACGGAAGGAGGTACAATGTGGACCAGGCGGACGTGTTCGGGGTGGTGAGCCAGTGCAGGGAGGTGGTGGCTCGCCTGCGTGTTCGCAGGACTTGGCCAGACCAGGGGCCTTGGGAGTACAAGCCGCCCAGGGGACGTCCCCAGTTCAGGGTCAGGCAGGGAGGGGAGGGCTGGGGTGCAAGAGTGAGTGCCGTTCTAGGAGGGGCGGGGTAGGTCTCATCCTAAGAGGGGCAGGGCCTCCACAAGGGAGGAGGAAGGACATGTCTGTGATCGGAGGGAACATTTTTGCTCCGTGGTGGAGGGCACCCGCAGCGGCTGTCCGGCTTCTAGAGAGGAGCGTGTGCAGCTGGGCGGGGCAGTGGCAATGCAGGTGAGAAAATCAAGGGGACCAGGAGATGTACTAAAGACAGCGTCAGGAGGCCCTGGTGCACGGAGACAATGCGCAGGCAATTCCGGGGACTCTCCAGGGTCCGACTCCAGCTGCTGGGTGGGTGGAGACGTGGAGCCTGAGATGGAGAACCCCAGAGACAACGGGCGCTAAGGAGGGCAAGACTATAGCTTAGTTTTGGATTTACTGAGTCTGAGATGCTCTGGGATGGCTGGGCATGGACATTCTGGTCTCTAGAAACTACCAGACCGATCTGGAACTCCAGAGCAATCAGAGCTAGAGACTCAGTCCGTGTGTTGGGTGGAAGCATGTGGAGAGGAAGGAGCACCAGCAAGGAGATGCCCGGGGAAGGTCAGGAGTGGTAAGATCTCAGGACACGGACAAGAGCCCTGGATGTGGCATGGCCCAGGCCAGGGAACCGGCCCCTGGAAGCAGTGGTGGTGGTGGGAGTGTCCTCCCTGGGGCGGGCAGTGCGCTGCCTCCCCTGCAGAGAACCTGAAACAGCACGGAACTGACCCCAGCCCGTCGCTTTTTACCCCCCGCGTGTGAGAAAGTAGAAGCAGAACCAGGGACGGCACGTTCCTCCCGACCTCACGACTCTCGCCCAATCGCGCCTGCCTTTATTAACACGTTTCCCAGCGCCCTCTAAACAAGTACCCTCGTGGTCTCTTTAATTTGGAGATCGCCTTTAAAACCGTTCTGCCTCCTTTTCTGGGCTCGGAGAGATACGGAACCCACTATCTTATTCTTAGTTCTAATAAGAACACTAATAGAGACATTCTTGTTGGGTTGTTTGCTGGTCTGCAGGGCCAGCCGCTGGCGATGCAGAAACCATCCAAAATATGTCTTTTAAAGTCATTAAAATGGCTTTTATTTGTAAGAATTATTTCATTCTCTGATGAGTATATGTGTTGTGTAAATTGAGGTCCCCCAAGCTCTTGCTACCGTTGTTATATCCTGAGAATTTAAGTGATAAATCTAAAACTACAGAGAACCTTCTAGAAATTAACACAAGAAGGCGGAATTTAATCTCTGGAATAGGAATTTATGTGGTATTATGCTTAAGTATCTATGTCATTATTACCTCCAGTCAATAGCTCATTTAAAAAAAAAAAAAAAAGGAAAGAAAGAAATCCATAGTTCTGTGTCGGCTAAAGAGACACAAGAACCAGAAATTCATTTTCTCTCTCAAAATCTTAGCTTGGTTTCCAAGGACAAACCTGAAATTCCACTTATTCTGCTCGATTACACTCCTCCCCCCTTTCTTTTATAAAGAGGATCTGCTTCAGAAGCTATACAGACAAATGAATTATTCAATGACAAAGAGATAAAAGAGAAGGTTTCAGGGACTAAAATATTTAGGCCTCCGGTTCTAGGAGTCTGATCACATTGACTAAGTGGGCACTCTGGGAGCTGAAATAAACCAAAATTAAGAAGTAAAAACTGTGTCAACATTTTATTAATTTTTGTGGGAGGAAGGGAAAACCATTTCCAGCAATAATGTCCCTGTTAAAGATTAACTTTTGAGGCTGAACTAATTGAAAGAGCATCGCACGTACATACCGTTCTACAGGTAGGGGATGAAAACTGCTCAAGTAAAAGGTGCACAGGAAAAAAAAAAACACATTGTTTCCATTGGAGCTCAGATGTAATCACGGGCCTATGCAGAGTCAACCCTTTCTAGGAGATGTGACCTAACGGTGAATCTGCTGGAAACGTCACCCCTGCAAGGTCAGCAGCCCTCTCCTTGTTGCTTTTTGCAAAAAAAGCAACTTCTTGGGCTTCTAACCATCAACGTTCTGAGTCATTGAGGATGTCTAGACAAATGGCTAGCTCAAAGCTTTGGTTCACAGGGAACAGATCCCCCTTCCTAAAATAAAGTTGCAGGGGTGACATGTTCTTTTTGGAAACCAATTTAAAGCATACAATATTTACTCAGCTCTGCATTTTCTCTATGAGGAGAAAGAGACCATCTTAAAGAGCAGCAAGCAGAACTCCTCACTTGCTGGACCGGAGGACTGATGCAGTGACGACTGCAACTTTTTGATTACAAATCTCAGTACCAAGTCCCAGAAAGCCTGGGAGTTGCAGGGAACCATTCCCCTCATCAGGAACTATCTGATCCTGTGTTCATGGTCCTCTGATGGGAATGGGTACCCGGGATGTCACGAATGGCAGGACGCCGATGGCCAACCCAGCCAGATGACATATAGGGGTGTCATTAAGACAGCAAATCCGAAGAGTTGTTTTCACAAGCAGAAAAATTACCCCCTTTATTCTTTTCTTCTTATTTTATCTGTACAAGAAGATGGGAGTCAGCTGAACCTGTTGGTGATCATTTCACAGGAGATGGAAACAAGTCATCACGCTCTGTGCCTTAAACTTACACAGTGTCAATCATTTCTCGATAAAACTGGACAAAAACAGATTTAAGAATGAAGAGTTGCTGGGTGTGCTCATTAACTTGTGATCATCATTTCACAATGTATACATGCATTAAGTCATCATATTGTACACTTTTTTTTAAACATCACATCGTATAACCAGAATATATATATTTTGGTGGGGGGGGTCAATCCTCAGTAAAGCTGGAAAAACTACAATAAAATCAAGGAAGCTCTATGTATAATATAAATTTTTGTATTTGGTCCCTTTCTAAAGAAAGGCCAGCATCTCCACCCATGGTGGGCAGGTGAATACACTGTCCATATCACGGTGGGAGTACTGGGGGGCTCCGCTTTGAGCAGTTTCCAAGTCAGGACTTTACACTCAGTGACTGGGTGCCCACTGCTATGCCAAGCGTCCCTACCCCGTCCTCCTGAGCCCACACGCTTCCGCAGCACCTGCCGCAGCATCTGCCCCAAGTCCATGCAGACTCCTCTGCTGGGCCTGCTCTGCCATGTGTCTACACTGCCACTGGCACACGCAATGCTTGGTGGCCCAGTGGACATCCCGTTTTTCTTACCTCCCACTCAGGCCTATGCCTGGAGTGTGCATTTCTAAGGACTCCTCCTTTGCTGAAGAAAGGTACATGGCTAAGTCACCCACACTTTGTAAAACCTCATTCAAGTACACTTAGTAAGCGGTGTGGCCCTCAGGCAGGTGATGCTCAGACATCTCTGGGAATCTCACTTATTGGGTCCCAGGGGCTCAACCATGTGCCGTAAAAAGAGTAAATGTGGGGCTATTTCCTACATCGGTGCTTTTCAAACCTAGTGTGCACCAGCAGTCCGTAAGGGCTCAGACTCCTGAGTCCCATCCCCCGGGGGTTTCTGATTCAGGAAGTCTTGGGTGGGGCCCAGGAACTGGCATCTCCAACTTGTGCCCAGGTGCTGCTGCTGGTGTGGGGAGCTCACTCTGGGTAGCACTACTCTCGACGCAAAGGGACCGTGTGGACATTGAACCCACATACAGGCCCCAGAGACATAGCAACACAAAGCCAAAGGCAGCCTGTCCATGGTGATTAGGGAGGTGGAGGAGCCCCGCATGAAGTGCATGGCCACACAACACACACAGTTACAAGTAAGAACTGCACTGTTAGCAGAAGGAAAGGGAGCACTAGGGGAAAGAACGGGGTGGCTAGAAGTTGCGTTCTCTCCACATTCAGGCTCAGGCTTGAAGGCCGAGCAGGCGGCAGCCAGGCAGGCGGGACGAGGAGGCAGAACCTTCCAGGCAGAGGACAGAACTAATGAAGACTCTGAGGTGGAAAGGACACCTGTTTGAGCACTGAGACAGCCAGACCGCTGAGAGAGAGCGAGACTGACAGGGGGACACCCTGGCCAGGAAGGTCTCGGTCAGAAGTTTCTATGTTATTTCCTGAGTGACAAGAAGCCACTGGGTGCCTAGCCAGACTGCCATCAGACCCGCGTTTGACAGGGACAGACTTGACCTTGTTGGTCAAGCACTTGCACCTAAGCCTGGAAAGAAATTTCAAGTGGCATCAAAAAAATCATTCAGAAACTGATGAAAGCATAAGCGAAGTGTGGCATATCCATACAGTGGATAGTATTCAGCCAGAAAAAGGAACAGGCTGTCCGCAAATGCTGTGATGTGAATGAACCCTCAAACATGAGGCCAAGTAACAAAGCCAGACATGAAAGGCCACACATAACTCCCTTTATAGGGAATGTCCGGAACAGGCAAATCCATAGAGACAGAAGCATCAGTGCTTGGCAGGCGGTTAAGGAGAGGGAACATGGGGACCAGGCGGTGACTTTATTAGTTATGGGGATGATGGGAATGTTCAGGAATTACACAGTGGTCATGGCCGCATGACACTGTGAATATACTAAAAACCACAGCAATTACACACTGTAAAATGCTGAGTTTTATGTTAGGTGAATTATGCCTCAATTAAAAAATCATAACTAGGAAATGAAACTTACTTCTTAAAAACTGGCATTCGGCAAATTGTTTCCTCCCCGTCTCTTAGAACATGTGACTTTACTCCGACCTGCATTCGGTAAATTGTTTCCTCCCCGTCTCTTAGAACATGTGACTTTACTCCGACCTGCAGAATCTCTGTCTTGGCTGACAGCTCTTTGTCCCGACAAGTACAACGTGGAGGTCGGGCTGAAGTCCGGGCTGCTGTCTGTCAGACAGGCTGAGGCCATGAGGTGAAGTCGCTCCTTCCTGCCCTTCACTTGCCTGGGGGGGCACTGGGAAGTTGTGGAGGAGCAGGTATGTTTCAGACCAGGGTAAAGTGAGTGGACGTTGACTTTGTCGCTCATTGGCTATGTATGTGGCCTGGGCCAAGTTGTGTAAACACTGTGAAGTGTGTCCCCGTCTCTAAAATGGGGACAGAGCGCTTGTAGGACTGTTGCGAGGAAGAGAGGTAATGTGCGCAGGGAACACATAGAAGCAACCGATACCTAGTAAACTGTGTTTTTAATAGTCTTATTGATACACTCGACAGCATCCTGGCAGTGAGTGCATTTTATAAACGCTCTTTGGAATCCCCCACAGCAAAGAAAGAGCTGGTGGGGTACATTTTGAAAAACAGAGTGTTTTTTCTTTTTCAAATCAAATAACCATCTGACATACATGTTTGGAATCTTAGACTGATTTTCCCCCCATTATGTGAGTCAGTCTGTTTGCTTCAGTTATGTTTGCAAAGCCGTGTTTCTGAGAAGTTGCATGCAAATCACATTTTTACAATTCTGATAATATTTTCCCATTGTTCCACATTCTATGCTCAGGGGTGATTTATCTTCATTTGTGATTCATTTTCGATTGGCAGCCGCTCCCTACACTCCAGTTTGAAGCCTCTTTTCTCCCCAGACTCTGTCAAGTTGTAAAAACATATTTTAAAATACCCTTGACATTTGAAGGAACCCCCACTCACCTATTTTCTAAAATCAGACCTTCAGTGCTAAGGCTTTCCCACAAGCAGGGGATAGAGCAGTAGTTCCCGTTCAGCAGTAAACACCCAGCAGGCTCGCTTACTTTCGATGGAATCCACCCAAGGCTTTCAAAATCAAGGGAAGGTGACGTAGACTGAAGGACAATGCAGGCAGCTTGGCATCGTGTTGGGGAGGGGTAAGGGTGAGACCGTGGGAACACAGCAGGGGCTCCCCCCCCACCCCGCCCCTGTCCACAGTGGGTCCCTGCAAGCCCTCCGAGAACACGCCCGGCAAACCCATGTAGTGGGGAGCAACTCCAGGGTCCCAGGTGCCTCGGGATGCCTACGTCCGGGAAGAATGGAGCAGACACAGTGTGTCCCGGCTTCGGCCTTAGACTTGCTGGGGAGGTGCTCCCATGGGCTCCTTCGCATGCCTGGTTTGGACACCCGGTGCAAAGTGCTGTGGACTGTTAGGCTCTTATGGAAGGGTACATTCCTCTGCTTTCCTCACTGAAGCTGTCCCCCAAAACGGATGTGACCCAGCCAAGGCCGGGACCCACAGAGACATACGGGTGAGCCCAAGTTGTGGCCACACTCACCCACCCATGTGGGACTGAAGACGACTCCAACCTTTTCCTTCTTCCCTTAGACAGTCATCCCATCTACACACTCAGAGCCACTGTGACAGCTGCATAATGTCCCAGGAGGAGGCCAGCACGAGCACGTGACATAGCAGGCAGCATCCGGCCACTGTCTACCACAGGAGAGCCCAGGCGTGGGGTTCCTGCCCCGCGGACTGCTGCCCCCCTGCACCAGATCCTCAGCAGCAGACTTGGGCCCAGCTCTAAGAGGCTCAAGTGACACGGAAGGATGCCTGGGGGTAATGATGATCATGGGCCTGAGTGTGTCATCGTCACCCAGCCACACCTCTACCGACCGCTCACCGTGAGCCCTGCATGGTGCTAAGCTCTGCTCGTACCTCATCCGAGGCAACTCTCTTGGCGCTTTCTGAGGCAGAGACTAGGGTCACCCTCCGTGGGGACCGGTGGGGAGCAGCTCTCTGTGTCTGCGTGTGGGGGGAGGTTGTTCAGGCGAAGTGCAAACATTGGTGGGATGTGCTTCTTACTTTCAGGGTGAATACAGTTTTACTGACTTCTTTTTGGGGGGCAATAAAAGTGGTCTTTGTACAGACACCTGTTTTAGGAAGAGAAGAATGCTGTTTTAAAAACACTCTGCATTTTAGACAAAACTCGGCGTTTCTGAGAAGCCACCAAGTGAAAGTGAAAGCAGCTTCCAACATCTGTCCTGGCGCCAGAGCCTGGCAGCTCCGCAGAGCTCAGAGGGCCTCTGGCAGGCCCAGCCTGGTGCAGACACTGCTGACGCGTAATTTAAGGCTCCATATCGTGACGGTCCTCTACATCTGAGCTCTTTTACATTCTAGAGCAAACTAGTTTAGAAGAGATTTGCAGCTCAGCTATAGTTTCATGAAGGGCACCGTACACCGACTGGATCAGGCTGGGGGCAAGAGGATTCTATTGCTCAAATTCTAGTCATTTCCAGACTCCTACTCATGTTTTGGCAGCTCTGGGGTTAGAGCATAAGGGTTCAGGATTTACGCTGTGGCTCTGATGGTCTCGCGTACTTGGAAACGAAGCACGAGATATCTAAACAACTCATCAAGTATTTGATGTACGGCTTTGTGCGTGCCAGGGGGCCGGCTTTGGCGGGGTTCAAAGCTGTCCAGCATGGCCTTTGTCTGCGCTCCGCTTGCACACGATTCTGGGAGATAAGACAAATTTGGCGAAAGACAGCTGGAGAACACGCTCCAGACTTACCCGCGCAGGGAACCGGCTGCAGGCGAACGGTCACCGTCGCACGCGTGGGACAGAGGAGGGGACAGATGGTGAGGGAGAAGGACGAGCTCCCGAGGCGGAGAGCAGACAGGGCACAAGGAACACACCCTCGTGTGTGAACGGGCCCAGGGTTTTCCGGAGAACTTGAGTCGACCGTGAGTTGGAGAATCGCCGTAAGAATGGTGGAATGTCTGTTCTGGTGAGCCAAGTCCCAGGGACCCAACCCTGTTTCTCAGCAGGAAAGTGTCATTTACATGTCACTCAAAACGTATTTATTGGCATCTATTAATTTACAGGTCTCGTGCTGGGGATTCAGAGAAGAAACCATGTGTCAGACCCCAAGTAGCTCCCACTCCATAAATACAAGCAGAGCGAGGAACACACCCCGTGGAATGCACAGACTGTGAGCTGGTTGTAAGGAGCGGAAGAGGAGGTACAGTTCCAGCTGAGGTGGGGGAGGGGTGTGGGAGCAGTAAAGCGATCAGGAAAAGCTTTGGAAAGCGATGCTGGTGTTGTCCGTTAGAACACGAGTGGGTGTGTGGATCACCACGGAAGCCAGAGAAGTGGGTCCTTCGAGGACAAGATCACAACAGGGCCGGAAGGCAAGGAGGAAGTGGACTGAGGAAAAAGGTTTTAGAGTCGACAAGAATGTGGCCCTTCCTCTGGGGTCCCTGGAAGAAGAAGGCGAGGAGGAGATGGATGGAGGGGTAGAGGCGGGTGGCAGGGGCCACTGTTCTGTGCGTGTGCCTGCAAGACGAAAGAGAAAAATCAGACTGGGGCAGGGAGGGTGGATGGATGGAAGAATGGATGGAGGGATGGACATAGACTCTTCTTTAATAATGGAGAGATCGTAGTGTTTTTAGAGAGGGAAAGGAGGGAATGATCAGGGAGGGCCTAAGAAAGATGGTAAAGGAAAAGAAAATAAACCAGGATGCAAAAATTCTGGAATTCTGGAGGAGATCACAGGCAAAAAGAAAACAAAACAAAGTAAAATAAAATAAAATAAAATAAAATGGCTCAGGGAACAAAATGTTACCCTTCTTTCTTAGAAAGTGGGAAGATTGAAAGGCATCTGCAGGCGGCTGATCTACTGATGTAAAGTTGAGAGTAATTGCTTAACTCGTCCCTTCATTCTGAAGCTCTTGGGAAACATCCCAGATTTCCCAGTTCTGTCCTCAAGAAAATGCCCACGGACAACCCTGGGTAAATCCTGCTGCTATCCAGCCATCCCGACAGATACATATTTAAACTTTTGTTTTTCTACAGGAAAGAAGAAATCCCACTTAATATTTCAGTGAAAGGGCTTTCCAAATTGTATAAGATCATTTCTCCTTGGAAAGTAACTCCAATTACCCTTTAAAACATCTGAACGCAGTTCCTAAGAAAACCCTTTCGGTGCCGAACCTCAAACTTTCCATCTCAAACCAACTGTGCTGCATAGGGAGTCAGAACGTCGGGAAGCTTAAGAAGAATCAAGTGCATGCTTGCTCTAAGCATTCCCATCTTTGGAGATGGTTTTAAGATACCATCACATAAAATGCTTGCGTATTGTATTAACCCTTCTCACCATTTCTCCTAGACAAAAGAGCTTTGATTCCACCCAAGTACAATGTCGACAACACCGGCAATGAGGAAAATCCCACTAACCAAATTCCAATCACGGATTGCAGCAGCAGCAGGAACGTGGAAGCCGTCACCCGCTTGCCTGTCACTGCGAGATACCAAGGAGGGAGCCTGTCGTCAGTGACGCATGGGCCATCCCGGCGTCTGGATCAGTCCTGAGAAACTCATGTGCTTCCTGGCCCTGAGTCATAAGGAACTGATGGCATTCCATAGCCCAAGAAGAAAGGGAATTACTTAAGACAAGGCTGGATGCTGACCCTGAAAATAAGTCATCAAGCAGGAATCCTTTTCTCTTATCTAGTTTTTGGTACTCGTAAAAACATCAACCAGAAATAATGAATGCATGACTAAAAATACCACCCAAATCAGCCTGGTGGCAACGAAGAAATAATACAGTCAGCACACAGTGGCCAGAATTTCAACTCCTCCTATGTCGGGCCATTCACTAAAATTCCAAGAAATAAAAACGAGGCCTGCTTCCTCAGCTCCCACAGTGGTCCAATGGCTCAGCAACAGGCTCTTGGAACTTGGTAATCTCTCCAAACCAAAGACTTGAGAATCAGAGGGGTCTCTGAGGGCCACGAGGACAGCAGGCCCTGGTGGAGGGCTGCAGGAGAGAGCATCTGTTGCGGGTTCGAGTCCCAGGTATTACATTCCCCTCCAGCTTCACATCATTATCCACGAAATGAGGATGGCAACCGTAGACTCTACATGTTGTCAGGTTATGGAAAGAATCAAAGGCCATAACTCATGTATTCTTCTCAAAATGAGGCCTGGTTCTATGTGCCAGGTGCTCACCTAAGCACTGGGACACAGATGAATGGAACAAGCCAAGCTCCTCACATGAGAACACTCACACAGATCCTGGTGCATCGTGAATGATCATTTCTGTCCTTCCTTGTGCTTCCCACTCCCACCTAGGACACACACATGCCACTGTGTCACCATTGGGATCTCCTGGATGCTTCCCTGCTTCCCTTTCTTCCACTCGCTGGTCCATTGCTGCCTGTCTGTGGCCAACTGGCACACATCTGTGTTCACTGACTGGTTCACCAACAGGTAAAGACTTTCCAGTGTTTGGGACCGTCCCTGAGTCTGTTTCACAAGGTAGGTCTTTCCATAAGTGATTCTCAGGTGTCCACCTAGTTTATTCCCAGAAGCACCCACTCAGTCCAATGAACTCTCGCTCATTTACAGTTTAAGGAACCTGAGACACAGCATTTCAATAGTCTGCCTGAGAACACACAGCTTCTGTGTGTGGTCCTTGCCTCTTCTTTTTCCAGTTAGGTCTGGGAGACCTTTTTTATTCTATAATCAACTTCCTCTCCCAAAACCTGGCTACATCTGTTGGTTAGTAGAGTTGAATGCAAACACTCTGGTCTCCACCACCTCCAAACCACAAAGAAGTTGCTCTGAGTGGGGGTTCATGGTGGTTGCGGGGGTGGTGGCATAGTGTGTTTGTCTGCAAGGGGACACAGAGAGCTTACGACTCTGTAGAGGTGCTTTGGAAAACCATTATCTGTATGTAGCCTTTGCCCACAACATAATTTAAACTGCAGGAACTCTAAATGTTTCCATGGCTGCATTAGCTTTTCTCCTCCTGAGCTCATCTAGCACTTTGTTGCATGTCCAGGACATACAGACCCTCTCCCTTGACTGGTGACGCTGGGCCATTTATCATGGTCCTATATCATGCTGTATATTTCTTCAAGTTGGGACTTGGGTCTTGATGTCCATTCTGCTTAGCACAGGGGCTCATGCACAGTAAATCACTGACAAATGTCGGCTGGAGGAACCAGAAAGAGAAAGAATGAATGAGCAAGAGAATGGTGTATGGCCAGATTCCACCCTAATCAGGGTAAGGGCTCCAACCCATTCCAGGATGACCACAGCAAGCAGGAAGCCAAGCACAGGGACCGAGGGGCTCTTCAAAGTTTCCAGCCAACGTTCCTTCGTGCAGCATATTTCCAGAATGTGTAAATGGGGATTCAATGAGTCAAGAGGCCCAACGACAAGTTCTCATGAGCTGGCACCCACTGTAATCAAAGGGGCCCACCTTTACTTAAATAAACTAACATTTAGGAGACAAGATTTGAGAACAAACAGCCCTAAGATAAACCAGTGGGGACAACCCAGGCTGACATTTTGTTCACATGTTTATTGGGAGGGCCGTGTGTGTGTGTGTGAGTTTATCAAATGTTCAACAATGAGTATTTTTAGAAAGGGAATGTTCTGCCCTGGCCTTGCACTTTCATTGTATCATATGTTTTAGTCAAATGCTTAAAAATAATTTTTAATCTGTCAAGACTCTTACATTTAAACAGTTTTTTTTGTTTTTGTTTTTGTTTTTGTTTTTTTTGGTGGATGGAGGTGGTGTGTGCATGGGGAATTGGAAGAATAAACTCCAATAGGGATAAAAAACTTCTTGGGAGTTTGAAGTGATTAGCTTTCTCCTTCTCCTTCCTCTTCCTGAAATTTTTATTGAAATCATTGTAGAATTACAAGCAGTTATCAAAAACTAACACAGAGAGATTTTCTGTACAGTATGCCCAATTTTCCCAGTGGTAATATTTTTGCAAAACTCTAGTACAATAGCATCACAACCAGGATGGTGACATTGATGCAACCCACCGACCCTACTCAGAATTCCCGTCTTAACTGTCCTCATTCGTGTGCACGCATCATTAGCTTTTTACTTGGAGTAGCTGATATTATTGATCTGCTATCAATCATCCCAATTTATAATTAATATACAACATCTGATTTTCCAGCTCTGAAAATGTGGCAGGCGTGGTGCCAAGAACTTTACATTCCTGATGTCAGTTAATCCCTATGACATTTTTGCCTTCCCTTCTGGTAATAGAAACTCTGCCTCCCCCACTGGCCAAAGGAAGTGCCTTGTTTTCCTCCAGCCAAGAGGTGGGGACATGTTTTAAGGGGCCATCTCTCTGGAATTTCACCTGACAGGAGGACAAAAGGACTGTCCTTATCAGACCCTGGCGAGCTGTCCACTGGTTCTCCCAGCAGGACCTAAGGGGCCCTGGTCCCCACCTGTCTGAGACCCGGTTCTTCATCCTTTCTTCTAACTGTCAGCTACTCCACAGCCTTCCTGTAGATCCCCTTCTGAAGTGGGCACCGGCTGCTCTGTTGCCTGCAGTCAAGCCCGTCAACGGAGTGCGTGCTGGGATCCTGAGTCTCTCTTTAGAACATTAAGCCAGCTGAAGACGTTAGGGAGCTTGCCCAGGCCACGTGGCTGAGAAGTGGCTGAGCGTGGACACAGACCAGCCTGCTGGTGTCAGAGCAGATGCCTTGGCCACTGGGCTTACTGCTTCTTATAGCTTGTACAGCTGGGTGGAGGTGACGTTTGTGACTCCACGATCCCTTCTTTGGGATGTTTCTAGATGGTTAAGTCCAGAGTGGATACTCGGTTAGGGCTATTTTCTCAGCACAGAACATGCCTCGCTAGGACTGACTCCTGTTTCCAATGCCATTCCAGAAGTCCTCTGCCAAACAACATGTAACACTCCGTGATTAAACGTATCCCTTCAAGTCTGTCCTTCCCTGAACCTCTCTCCCCATGGTCCAAGCACAGGAAATGTTGTTCTACCACTCTTGACATTTACTATAAAAATTTCTTACAAATAAAAAGAGAGAGAGAAAGAGAGAGCCAGAGAAAGGGGGGAATGCATACATTAAACTTTCGAGTCACCACGTTGCATTTCTGCGGCGTTACTCATGCTGTTACAACTGGTCTTCATCAAAGGGTTTTCATCTGCTTGCCAGTATGTCATCTGTCCTAATGACTCACGATGAGGGCTCGTTCCTTTTAGCACGATTTATTCTAGCTTATCATTCCCATGTACTCCAGGGGGAGGCTATGCTACAAGTGAGATCAGCCCACGGAGAAATAATCATGAACCAGCCAACTCCTCGTGTTAAGGAAACCAGCCAATGTGCTGTCCACAAATGAACCCGCTGGAAGCCTAGAAGGATACACCTGCTTATTGTCACAGGGTAGACTGGATAAGCAGGGGACAGCCCACCCTCAGGAGAGAACTCTGGGTTCTCTGACAGCCTTTGGACTCACATTCCATTAGAACATCTTTGGGGGAAGGATGGTGGGGGTCTTCACAATCATCCAGGTCGTCCTTGCAGAGGGGCTCCTGGGTGAAGGCACCATATGGGGGCAGGATAAGCCATGCACAGCCATGGTTCCTACACAGCCTGGGCTTGCCCAGGGGTGGTGAGAGAAGCTTTACACATGAGTGAGGTAGGTCCCAAGCCTTCCATGTTTCCTTACCCACATGGGCCCACCAGCCCTCAATGTCCTGCTAACCACCCAACCTGAAGCTCAAAAAGAGGTCTGCACACAGCCAGCAGATATCTGGGAGTACACGAGCCTGGGCATGGTGACATTGTCTTGGACACCTCCACCAGGAGCCAAACCCACATAGTGTGGACTGCCTCAGGGCCTCCTGAGTCCAGAGCATGGAAGGGGAGCAGGGCACTGGCAAGCTCTACCAGGCACTTAGCGCCCTGCCCAAGAGCAGCCCCTTCACGATATCTCCTGGAGACTGCTTACACCAGCCTGGGCCTCCACAGTGGCTCTCGGCCCTGCTGCCTCATCAGCTCACCTGGGACACTGAACCAAAAACAATGATGCACAGAGAGAGAGAAATCCTATCAGCTGACCTAGGGACTCTTGTTTCTGTTTTTAAACCTCTCTAGGTGATTCTAATGGGCAGCCAGGATGGACAACCACTGGTCTGGCATACAAAAATCCTATTGTCTGAATGAATGAAGGGATAGGCATTAAGCACAGAGTCGCATGACCCTGTCGCAGTCAATGGCATGTTCAGTGAACTAGGAAGCAACACCAGCTCTGGGTTTGTCATCTAGAGCTTTGCTTCAATTTCCAACTCTAGCTTCTAGTGACTTAGGTGAACCTGGGCATGTGCCTCTCTGCTCTTGGCGTCGGCATCTGCAAAATGGATCACTTGGACAAGATGACCCTTGAGGTACCTTTATTCACTGTGCACGCCATGAGTACCCACTGCGGCTCTTTTCCGTGGGTGGGGATTCAGCCAGAGACCAGACCAGCACCTGCCCCTCCAGGAGCTTGTAGTCCATTCTCTTTCCACTTCAGATGCTCTCCAAATCTAGAAGTTTACTTCATTTATCTGGATAATAGCCCAGTTCAGAGTAGCAGAGGTCATACCAAGTAAGAGTAACCAGGAGCAAGTGTCCCCTTGAGTCCCGGAGGGCTGATAGAGATGAGGTTAAGTAGGAGCCACAGGGGATGGGCAGGCTGGATCTATCCAGAAATCTCTTGTTAATATCAACACGGCAAAGGCCAGTTCTAAAGTACAATTTCAGTGTATTTATTCCTAACAAGTCCTGTTCCCATGGCTTTGAGGTGGGCATGACAATCATGACCACAAAGGGACTTCTGTGGCTTTGTACTTCCCGCACTTTGCAGAGCACTCGCTAACCCGCTCTTGGCAGCTGCACACTGGCTGCCCCATACTCCCCAACCTGCTTGTGTGTCCCTGTCCCACGTCTACAGCTCCCATGCTGCCCCTTCTTCCCCCAACATTCCACGTCCTGCACAAGTGCTCCCAGAAGGGCTTCTCCTGGCCTCGAGAGCAGCCACCTAACCCTACAACATGCCTACAAAATGCAACGACCCACAACGGTCAACCTCTAGACAGACCAGGAAGGACAGACGTGCGACAACATTGTCCACAAGCCAGGATGCCAGTTATGCCCACTCCAGTCTTCCCCCCGAAACCTCCAGAGTAAGAAACCCCAGAACATCTCCATCAGCCACAGCTCTGGGATCAAGATGGGCCACGTGAATGAAGATGGCCTCTTCCCTGCTGAGAGGAAGCAGAAGCTGCACTGATGTTAGCAAAGCAGCTCTTTCTGACCTAAATAAAATTTAGAAGCAAGGAGAGCTTCTTTAGGCACACGAGAATCTGTTACTTTCTCCAAATTTCTCAGGCATGCAGAGGTGATAATGTACTTCTATGCTGCATTAAAAAATATTTTACTGACTCTTTAAATAAAACTCTGTGCACAATAATAAAAGAAAAATAGGGAAATATGGCCTGTCATTAGGAATTACATCTCTTATAAAACACTAGAACCGCTTCACAAAATAACCTTCATCCATCAGCTGTGGAGATGAGCAGGGAAATAGGACTGTCCTCATTTTATAGAGGCGAGAACGAAGCTAAAAATATATAAATGCAGAGGTTAGAATAAAAACGAATCAGTCCTTCCAAGGATTCAGGAAAGACTCAGCTGAGCAAATGATGCTGGACGTTTATAAGCAGGGATTAGAAGTCACGGATTCCTGGGCAAAGGGAAGTGTCCTTTTGAGTACTCTGCCTGTGACAGCTAGGAAACGAGGCATCTGTCATATTTGCCCAAGATAAAGGCACTCCCGAAGAGAAAACGACTTCTCAGTTGTCACAATGGAGAGATACTAGAAGGTTCTCTGATCATGTATCTACTTATATACAATTTATATAGATACCTGCACACACTGTGGCAAGAGTCAACTGTTCACTTACAGCATTTGTTAGTTTGGTTACATACTTAAGATGTATTGTATTAGCTACTTTATTAATATTCCTTTTTCCCATTCTCACATCTCACAACACACTTATTTGAAATCTTTGTCCTTGCTGGGAGATTTTCTGAGTCACTTCACCGTTTTCTAGACTCGGCGTCTTCACCTGCATCTGAATAGTTCAGGATTCTGCAACCGTCCCCTATAACCACTTCTCAAACTCGACCTCAGCAGTCACGGTCACCACACTGAGCGCCATCGGCTCACACATGAGCCTCGGTCATGTCCCTCGGGGCCTCTGACGCCTGCTCTTGACGTCCCCCACGTCACTCACTGTGCAGCGATCAGGGTGTCATTTTTTAAGACACAGATTTCACCCTCTCGTTTCCCATGGTGTGCAGGACAGAGACCAAAATCCATCCAAGGCTTGGTGGCTGTGCTCTTTGTGGGTCCTCAGTGGGCGAGGTCAACCTCCAAACCTCCGTCTGGCCCTCTGCCGATGGCTTCTGTCCCGCTGTCCCTGTGAGCCTCCTGCTGCTCCCTGAAGCCTTCCCACCCTGCACCTGGCTCCTCCCACAGGTGACCTGGCAGAGACACACTCAAGCCTTCCTTTCGATCATACTCTCTTAGCTGTGTCCAATGCCTATAACCACAGAATGCATTGTTTGTAGCCTCTTTTCTTGGTCATCTCACTGCCTCATTAGGCTGCAAGCTTTCGGGGGGTAGGACGCCTTCTCCATCCCACACTGGACCCCAGGGTTTGCTCCGTGCTTACAGTACGGTAGCAGGTCAGACACCGAGTGACTAACAGCAGCACCCGCTAGTGTTTAAGGGAGGCTTATTACGCCTCAAGCTCTACATTAACCCTGTTCAGGGCTTATTGATTTAATTCTAAAAACAACAGGATAGTCTCAATGATCCCCATTTTGCCGACACCAAGCCAAGGCTTCCGGAGGTTAATTCCTAAATTCACATAGCACAGCCTGGCCTTCATCAAGATGATCACATCCTGCCTGATGCTTCCCGTTTATCTAGTAAAACAAATAGCCTTCTTGGGTATCTGAACAAATGGGACACAGAAGAGAAATACTTTTTTAAAAAAGCTCGCAGAAGATCGAAGAGGACAAATCAAGCTCTGTAGAGTCAAACAATAAGTTTATAAAATAAGCTGTGGCTACTGTCTCCAAAAACCCTGGTGTTCATGAGTTTTGTACAGTTTGTTTATTGAAAGAGGTATCGCACACTTTCCTTAATAACAAAAGCGGCAAGTCACTGATATTTTTTGGTGATTGTTCCCTTAAACGTTCTCAGACACATGATCTGGTCTGAAATAGCTAAATGTTCCACTATGGGAAAGTGCAATTCTAATATTTGTCTTTTACATGTAAATGTGACATTCTGGTTTCTTCTGTTCTCCATTGCAATGGCTCTGAGTACTCTCTGGGCACTGCCTACACTGGCGGCGGGGGGGGGCACCCCTCCCTCAGCCTCTATGGGAATAAAGTCACCCTCTGAGGACTAAGTCAGTACAAGTGACCCAGTTAGCTAACATCTACCTGTAGAAAAGTTTTCAAAACCCTCATAGTACAGTTTGGTGGGCCAAACACCTAATACTGAATTTTTTTTTTTTTTTTTTAAAGATAACCGAGGGTTAAAAGAGCCAGCCCACTAATGGTGGTAGGAAGTGGGGACACGCCACCATGAAGGGTCCCTGTAAGAACACAGAAATAAAGGAAACAGACATTAACTCTGCAGGTTAAACCAGTCGTGTCCATGAAAAACAGGCATTTTGGTGGACACTGCAGTCCCCTTACACAACACGCTAACTCCGGGGTCTGGAACTGGAAGGTGAGGCTGGAGACCTCAGAGGCTTGGCTGAAATCCCGGGCCAGCAGGGGCCCAATGGGCATGACCACTGTGGCCCAGGGAGCAGCTGGGACCAGAAAAGGCTTCTCCCCATGGACGGCAGAAGTGGGATGTCAATGAAACAGACAAGGAGTAAGGGGGTTCATCTAACACAGCTATGTAGAGAAAACATGGATTATGGATTACGGGGCCTGTTGTGGGCAGGATTTGTTCGTTGGTGTCCTTCGTCCCTGTGCTGAGTAAAGCTCACACTCCGAGCATTGTTGCCGGCCCAGCACTGGGAAAGATTCCATCCGCTCCACTGTAGGAGTTATTATCCCCATTTTATAGATGAGGTGGCTGAGGCGTGGAGAAATTCAGTGTTGGACTAGCATGGCACAAAGCACAGGGACTGTGGGACCTCCCATCTAACCTTCCAATAAATTCCGGATTCGCTGTCCGTCAGCAGTGAGTTTGGTCCTTGCGATTCAGGCCTCTGGATAATTTCTGGTTGTACAATTCCTGGACGCCTTCCTGGAGGTGATGGCCGTGACTTGGAGGCCAGCTGCCGGCCCAGGTGACCAGGTGACACTGGGGTGTCTGCCACACATGTGCCGTTCTCCACGCTGCTCTCCAGGTCTGTCTTGGGAAGGCGGGACCGATGGCCAGCAGCCAGCGCTGTCCTCTGGCCTTACAGGCAAACCTGGATGCGAATCTGCATTTGAAAAGCTGATCTCTGCTCCTGTCTGGGATTCTCATAAATCAAACACAGTCAGTGTTTACAGCAGAGTCCAAAGGGAGAGCTGCTGGGAGAGCCCCAAACACTTAAAAATTCTATATGGGAACCAAGAACACTTCATCTGAAGACAGGAGATTGGAAGAACTAACAGGCCCGCTTTTCATCTGCTTCTCATTTAGAAAAATTGGACTACTGGGGAAAAGGGTAAAAATAAAAATTGGAAGCAAAAAAAAATCTTTAAAGGCCAGTGGATCACCCATTCAGAAACATGTAGAGATTGATACAATCCTACCCTTTCTCGAAGACTGGTTAATTATTTGGATAACCTGTCAGGCAGGGGGTGGGGGGTCCGGGGCGGTGACATGGAAAGCTGACAGAGGGTTCGAAATGATAGCCACAGTCCCCACGGGAAGAACTGTCATTCAACAACAGGGACCATCAGTCTTAAGACGGACTGAGTCCCTATGGCAGAGCTGTGCGGGGCCGGTGTTTGCCTCAGTCAGTCCACCCCAAAGGCAGAAGCAGACCATCCACAGATCGCGCTGGGAATCAGATAATTGTGTAGCATGTCATGTGTGTTTCATTTACAGAGATATATACACACGTGCATATATACAGATATACACAAACGTATTTGTGAGTTTAAAGCAATTAGATTGTACTTAGAAGAAGGCAAAAAATAATTATTTGGAGAAGAAGGTAGGTCAAAGATGGAAAGAGGAAGAAAAGTAGATCATTAACCTAATTTTCCCTATACATTAATCAGAAATCTTATCAATACCCCTTTGTGAGTATTTGTTTTAAATCAGTTCAGACAAGCCTGTCCTTTGCTATTCTGGAAAATGGGGCTGGTTTAAGCCCTGCGAAGAACGGGGACCCCATAGGACTTCTCTCCACGTGCTACCACCCGCACAGTGTCTGAAACGCAGCCTGTCGCGTGGACCCACGGACGAGCGAACATGAACAAAAGAGCGGATCCATGACACGGAAATCAAGCACCTTAATATCAAAACACAAAAACTAAAAATGACAAAACATAACTCAGATTAAAAGCTCTTTGTGAATAAAAAGGATCATCAATCAACCAAGAGGGTTGGCGATTCTTTTTATTAATCGGGTGTTTTTTTGTTTTTTGTTCTTTTTTTTTTAAAGATTTTATTTATTTATTTGACAGAGAGAGATCACAAGTAGGCAGAGAGGCAGGCAGAGAGAGAGGAAGGGAAGCAGGCTCCCTGCTGAGCAGCGAGCCCGACGCGGGACTCGATCCCCGGACCCTGGGATCATGATCCGAGCCGAAGGCAGCGGCTCAACCCACTGAGCCACCCAGGCGCCCCTAATCGGGTGTTTTTAATGCTCCACTTTGAAAATTTTGAAGGAATCGACATTCAAATCTTACCTTCTAAGGAGCCCTGATTTCTGTGTTTAAATCAAAACCTGTAGATGATTTTCAGGGCATAAATCAAGTTTACACCGCTGTCGACTTTTTTTACTAAGTCATTGAAAATCTGACCTGAACTAACAGGTTTTTCTAAAATAGCATATAGGTTACTAGTTCCACTTAACAAAAGTGAACGATTGAGTACTATAATGACTGATATTTATGTAATACTATAACTATATAATACATTAGGAAATATAAGTATGTTTCTGTGTGTTCATGTCAATATAGAAATTTAATGACAAATATATTCTGAGAAATCCCATTCTTTATTTAATAGTTGTGTTATTTCCACTTATAGGAATACCATGCCAATGATCATAAAAGAAAATGGTGTTGATTCATTGAAATATTTATCCAGCTCCTTTCACTGCAACCAGAGGGGCTCACTTTCCTTAAACTCATCCCAATGACAGTGTCCTCTGCAAATCAATCAGGACTTCTATCCAAGGTGGTCAGAGGGAAAGAAGGAAACATGCAACTGGGTTCAAAAGGATTAGAGCAATTGTTCTTTGTGGACAAAAAAACTGTGTTAGGTTTTGCCATGAAAAAGATGATGTTTTATTTTTATGACCTATAGTGTACATAAGAATGTGAAAAAATGAACACTCATGCACCCATCACTGGTTTAAGAGATAGAACATAACTAGCATCCTGGAGACACCTTGTTCCTTTCTTCCATAACCATGTTTGTTTTAAAAATTATTTTCAAAGACTTGAAGGGGATTAAGGCAATGATCACATATATCATTGTGTTATGAAGGGTCTCCAACTTTTTAATTCTTTTTTCTTTAAGATTTTATTTATTTATTTAACAGAGAGAGAGAGCTCGTAAGTAAGTAAAGAGGCAGGCACGGGGAGGGGGGAAGCAGGCTACCTGCTGAGCAGAGAGTCCAATGTGGGACTTGATCCCAGGACCCTGAGATTATGACCTGAACCGAAGGCAGACGCTTAACTCATGGAGCCACCCAGGCGCCCCTTTTTTTTAATTCTTTATTTAAATTCAGTTTAGTTAATATATACTATATTATAAGTTACCAGGGTAGAATTCAGTGATTCATCAGTTGCATGTAACACCCAGCACTCAATTCATCATGTGCCCTCCTTAATGCCCATCATCTATTTACCTCATTCCCTGGCTCCCCTCCCCCCCAGCAAGCCTTAGCTTCTTTCCCAAACTTAATCTCTTATGGTTTGTCTCCCTCTGTTTTCATATTTTGTTCTTCTCTCCCTTCCCCTATGTTCCTCTGTTTTGTTTCTTAAAGGCCACATATGAGTGAGATCATATGGCATTTGGTTTTCTCTGACTGACTTATTTCCCTTAGCATAATACCCTCTAGTTCCAACCATGTCATTGCAAATGGCATGATTTCATTCTTTCTGATGGCTGAGTAATATTCCATTGTGTGTATATATACCATATCTTCTTTATCCATTTATCTGTTGATAAATATCTGCATTCTTTCCATAATTTGGCTATTGTGGACATGGCTGCTATTAAATTTGGGGTGCAAAGGAAAAAATTAACTATTGGGATTCATCAAGGCTCTCCAACTTCTAACAAATGCCACCTATGCCTCAGGCCAAGAGCTGATGCTTCTTGTCGTGACTCTCCCACGAGTGGTATCCCATGTTTTCTTTATTGTGTTGGCTATGAGCTTCCCCTGAGCACACACATCTCCCTTACATAATCTCACATATTTAAATCTCCCAACAGAACAGAATTCTTGGGTCTCCAGAGAGCAGAGCTCAGAGCCACATGAAAGGAGTTACTCACTCAGGGCTTCCGCATTCACTAAAATACAGCTAAATGGAAACCTTGGTTCTCACAGGAATTGCCTGATTGGTTTCGATGCTTAAATACAGTATGTGACACGTGATTCCTCATGTAGTATTGTAAATACAATTCCTCCCATATGACCAGTTCAAGAATTCCTCTGGGACAAGTAAGAATGTATTCTAATTCAGGAAATTACAGAGGCCATACATCTTAGAGGGGAAATGTGCCCCTTGACAACCATCCAACCCAGTTCCCAACTTGATAAGCCATTGTTTTCTTTTCTTTTTTTTTTAATTTGGGAAATATCTTGTTTTTAAATGTATTAATTGAAGTGCAATTGCTATATATTAAATTAATTTCAAGTGTACAGCAAAGTGATTGAACAAGCATATACATTGTGAAATGTTTGCCACAATAAAAATAATACAGTATTATCAACTATATTCCCTACACTGTATTTTTTATCCCTGTGACTTCTTTAGTTTACAACTGGAAGTCTGTATGTCTTTATCCCCTTCATTCATTTTTAGATTACAATTGAGAAAATCAGGACTAGAGAGGTTAATTAATTTGCTGAAAGTCACAAGGTTACAAATACCAGAAATTTCATGTTTCCATCTGGATTCAATGCTGCACCCCTAAACTAAACCTCTTTCCTCTTGGGGGAAAAGAGAGCAATGACAAGCATACATCATACTTCCCTAAGTGGTCATCTCATGACTTGTATCAATATGGATTAGCATTGCTGCTCTGAAAACAGAATAAAATATAGAAGCTTTAGTTGGTTTGTGGTGGGGACATTCTACAGGTCTGGAGGAAAACCATTAATTTGTGTGTCTTTTTTCACAAACTTGAATCATTTCTGGGATATGATAGAGAACAAACCAATTACTTAACGAATGTATAATATATGGCCACTATCAATATTACATGTAGGTTCTACACTAAAAAGTTACTTCGGAAAAAGCATCAATTCTGAATAAATAACTTTGTAAACAAAAAAGAGATTTGTGTAATGCCAATGCAGGTAAGTGATGGTCCAATGCGAAAATATAAACTTTTGAATGAAGAAGTATTTATGGAGCATAAGAAGTGATGTAATCAAGTCATAAGCATGACGGTATTTGGTACGACAATAAATTTGACCCAAAATTTAAGTGTATTTTAAATATATTTATTAAATTGTAGGGATAGTACTTTCAGTAAGTTTTTGGTGTCATTTTTTCAAATATATGTGAAATTTTATATATATACGTATTTCTACTTAACCAACCTCCTAGTATATGTATTTTATCAGTATGAATACATAATACCACCAGGACTTTACTAACAATGTTAATAATTCATTGCTTTGTGAGAAGCACTATACAGCCATACCCACAACTCCTAAGGGAGCTGTTGTGGCACTGAGATTTGTCACTGGGTGTTGCTTGGTCACTAACAGCGCAGAGGAACTCTCCCCTGGAGTCTGTCAGATTTTTAAAGAAAACCAGGAAACGGATCAACAAAACCCTCTGGGCCAGTTAAGATCGAAGAGGTAGCCTTAGAAGTGCGGTGAAAATAACTCTGCATAAGTACATCGTCTCTATAATAACCCTCCTGCTGTGGGGCTTGCTCTCACGGCATCGTCTATCTGCCCACCTGTTTTTCATAAGGAAGAAAATCTTAAAAAATAAAGAAATTCTGTTCTCCGCTTAGGCTAAGCCCACTTCAACCCACAGTGAAATCCACCAGCACTAAAAGAAGTGACTATTTCATAACATTTTTAGATAAATGCCCTTCTTCTATTTTTGTCAGGTGCGCTTGCATGAGTGTGGCTGGCCTTGATGTCCTTTTGGGCTGTGGGCCTTTGAAGAATTTGTTGCCACTTTCTTTTAGTCTGACTAAGTCTGCTTACCAGGGAATACTTGCCTTAACTTGCCATTGTCATTGACATGAAGATAGTCCTTGAGGGACAGGTGATGTCTGGATTCCAATTCAGAGCCCTGGTTTTCATGCCAGCAAGGCTGGGGCCCGTTCCTGCCCTCCTATTCTGACCCCTGAGTATCTGCTTCCATGAAGAGACATGTTTGTTTTTAAAAGAACAAGAAAATTAGGGTCTCTATAGAGAGATTTCAGAGTCAGGCTTATACCCTGCATTCTAGCAGCACCTCAGAGACAGGCTCTGACACACCTCTGCATCCCCGTAGAGTCTGTCATAATGTGCGTGCTCAACAGGGGACCGTGGAGTGAAGTCCCAAGTGTGCGGTGCTGAATTTGAGAAACACAGTAGCAACCAATGAGCAAAGGCAGAGCAATGATTACAGGTGTTCCTGTCTTTTTCTCAAACTTCAGGGTAACCAACAATTGATGACAGAAAGTTCTTCTCTGCAGAAGCATTCCATCTAACCAATGAAGAAGGGACGATAGAATTAGAACATCACCACTTTGCAAGACCCAAAGAAAGAACTGATCTACACATTCATTGTTATGGCCACTGACCCTGGCAGGTCATGGGGTTTTCTGACAGAAGCCTCAGGATGATTCTGAAACCCAGTGTTCAGTCCAACATCACAAAACTCCCAGTGTGATACAAGAGGACACAGCATCACCTGCGATGTAGTCCTACCAAGAAACCAGAACCTGAATCTGCTCAAGGCTGTAGCTCTAACTACTGGTTAATAGAAAACACAGGGGCCAGAGGGATGGGCTAGATGACATGGTAGGGAAGCAATCAGTCGGAATTCTACTGAGCAGCAACCCGGTTTCATCCACAGGGATTGCAAGGTTTAGAAGGCAAGAATTTAAAAGGAGGGACCATTAAAAAAGACTTAACTGTAGTAACCAAATGTAATGTGGGGGGCTGTGTTTATACACAGATGCAAGTAATCTAACCGCCAAAAAGTGTTCCAAGCTTTCTGGAGAATTAGTCTTACATCTTACCAGATCAAGGAAGAGTCATGGTGTCCCACAAACAGAAACGCTATGGCCTTTCTGTTGAGGATGAGACAACTGGAAAAAGGAAGGGACTTGTCATACATAACACCAGCCTCTGTATGTCACCATGCCAGCCACACCACAAGGAAGGGGTGGTCAGATGACAACCACAATGACAACACTGACTTGCCCCCCAGGCACCAGAGACCACCCACACATAACCAGGACAACCATTCTTACCCATTTATGATGCAGTGTTCCGGGGAGGAGCACTGAGGACGTGCAGGATTTTCATCAGAAAACCATAAACCCAAATGAAGGACGGGAAGTGATGTAATTGGACTTGGAAATCCACTTCCATATCAAAGATCCTGTCAAACCCTTTAAACTTTAAAGCAGTCAATTCAAGGACACCATACTCTCCAACTGGAATGCAGAGAGGCACCATTATGGAAAGGCTGATCTTAACCAGTTAAGGCACTTTAAAGTTAAGTCAGGTTGGGGAACAAAAACTCTAAAAATGGCATTCTGACCTTTTCCAATGCCTGTATAAACTTCAAAGACTGAAATGAGGAGAAAGCTCAAGGGAATGCAGTTCTCTTCAGCAAACAAAATTTAAGCCCAATTAGAAAGAACTTAAATGTTAAGAGACTATAACTGAATTCAGAAGGGATTTGGTCTAGTTAGAAGAGGGCTGAAGTCCATCAACAGTCACATTCTATAGTCACATTCAGAAAATTTTCAATTGTCCTTCCCTACTTGATCAAAGTGCAGAGGTGACCCCACTGATACAACCCAATGCCCTAAAGAAGGGGTCAGAGCTGACCATGGTGCAGAAATCAGACAACCTGAAAAGATGTGGTTACTTCCTGCAGGAAAGGCCATTCCCACAGGGAATTCATCAGCTAAGGCAGAAACCCTAAACTAGAAGGATCTGGTGGGTTGGCATTTCCCTGCCAGTCCCAGCACCATTCAGCACTTTCTGCCATAATGGAAGTGTTTATACAGCCATACATGGCAATAAGCATGTAAACTATGGCTAGTGTAATGAAGTAACTAAAGTTTTAATTTTATTTAAATCGATGTAAACAGCTTCGTGGGGCCACTTAATGGATATAACTCCTTGTGGAATGTGTCAAAAATACAATCCTCAGGCCCTATAACTGGGGATTCTGGTTCAACAGAGAGACATGGGGCTAGGTATCTGCCTTTGGATAAGCTCTTCAGGTGATCCTGGTGCCAGTGGTCCTGAAATACTGCACCAAACTTGAAGGAGGACAGGAGTTTCTGTTTGCACTCCTGGCACATGGAGCGTTCACCACATGGAGACAGACTACAGGAAGGGCATGGAATAAGGCCTAGAGCAAGCCTGGAGGCCACAGTCTCATCCCACCGTGTTCCCACCCAGATACCACATGAAACACTGGCATTGCCTTGGGTTGTGACAGCTGTCTAGATATTCTCAGGGCCATGGCCAGGACCTCAAGATGTCCAATCCCACCACAGGCTTCTGCTCTTCAGCTCATAGCCCCAGCTACTGCTATACTTAGGCCACAAACATCCACAGATACCAAAGAAATGTCATGCCTCTTTCCACACAATAACCTTCTACAGGTCACCTCCTGAGTCGATTCTATTAGGTCCAAAAGTTGACCCTCTGGCAAGGCTCTGAGGACTATGCCCACTATGATCTGTCTCTTGGTGTCACCAACCATTGCTCAAAGAGCAAGTTCTAGGTCCTTTGTTAGGATTCTCTATTTTAATCAAAGATCATCAATTTTCTAGCCTTTCATGGATAAGAATTATCCTTTCCATTATCCCACACATTCCAACCGCTCATCAATTTCTACCCATTCTTCCCCCTGAACATCTCTCATCTGTTCCTTTCTGTGGATTCTCCATTGCTTGGAGCCATTACTAGTACTGCCCTATGCACCAGTGATAAAAAGCCTCTTATCCCACCCACGTTTTGCTGCCCCAATCTTGTCTTAATATGTAGCCAGAATGCTATTTTAAAAACTGAATTTTATCCTGTGATTGCCCTGCTTACAGGTCCTGCTCCCATGTGGTACCATTGTCTCAATGAGAAAATACTTAGGTCCTTATGGAACACGAGGTCTTGCATGGGCTGGCTTCCACTTCTTTTACTATCCCCCTCCTGCACACTAGCACACCAACTTTCTTAGTGTTTGAAACACCTCAGAGCTCCTTCCACCTCTCCCAGGACTTTTATGCATGCTCCTCCTTCTTGGGGAACCGTCTACCTTCTGCCCTCCTTTACCTGGCTCGCTCTGATTCGTGTGTCACTCAAATGCTTTGTCACACAACTTCCTTTCCTAGGCCAGACTGGGTCTCATACTAGTCTTCCTCAGCTCTTACATTATAGCTTTGTGATGGCCTGTTTGGCATTGAGGTCCTTGACTGACCTCCAAGAAGACAAGGACTTGACCTTGTTTTCTCTGTCTCCAGCGCCAACCACAAGTATCTGGTATTCAATAAATATCCGTGAACAAATGACTAAGTGAATAAAGGTTAAAGAATTACTACTGATTAACTTATTACTAATCATTTGAAGTAATAAAGATTTGTGGATGATATAAGGGAAGTGGAGAGACAAAACCATGAAATAGAGTAGAATTTCCAAGATGTGGTTTTGTCCTTGCTAGTTCAGTCAATAATTAGAACCACTTGAGAGATTAAAGCTCGAGGTTCTAACAGGCAGGCTGGACTTCCTCTGCAAGAGTAGAAATGAAAAAAAAAAAAAATAGCACTCTATACACAAAAACTTAAAAATTTTTAATCCCTAAAGATGTTAACATTGTGAAACTAAGACTGTTGCGGCAACAGGAACCCAGAGGATTAGCTAATCCTTTCCAGCTCTTCTCAGAATTCTACTCTTTGGCCATCTTCAAGACTCATGGGCAAAGATTAGACATAATCTGATCTTCACTAATTTAGGAAGTTTGAAATAGGACATAGCTTTGGTGAACCCAAGGGTATACTTTGGTGAAATAACACATATCAGTGGGTCCACAGGAATAGGGCACTGAGTCATTCAAACCCGATTATCAAAAACAACACAAGCTCGAATCTTTCGGCACTCACTATACACAGACTTCTATTCTTTCTCACAGATGAGAAAACAGAGAATGTAAACAGCTTATTGTTGGAAGCAAAGCTGGGTTTTGAAGCCCCATTTCTTAACTCCAAACCTGTTTGGAGTCAAGCTTTCTCCTTGAACAATTAGTGTCTCACACCACCCAAGACACACCTTCAACCTCCTGGTGACTCACTTCTGGTTGGGTCCAGGCTGTCCTCATTCCACCATTCACTCATACGGTGAGGGCTCATTGAGGGCCTACTACCAGCCAGACCCTGGGAAGTGGGTGGAGGGCAAGTTGAGACCCTGGACCTAGCCTTAGGGGCATCTCTTGTTGGTGGGAGAGGGAAGGGAAGTCCAATGGTGGGAATGAGAACTATGGCAAGCAGCTCTCCAGGACTGTGTGTGCAGCAGCAAGGGGGAATATTCTGGATATGGCCCGACAGGGTCACTGCACAGCCTGATGCCAGCCACTTCAGTTTAGGGCCATGGGCACGCATGCACACACACTGGTGACAGTCACCTTAGCAGCTGCACCACCTCAGGGGCTCATGTTGAGTTTGTGGGTCCCATTCATGAGAACTACAAGGAAATTTCTTTCTGAGCTAACATTTATTTTCTGTTAACCCAAGCATAGGACTTTACATTTATCCCCATTAAATCTCATCTTGTTAGTCTTGGCCCATTGATCCAGACTGCTGAAATCTCTCTAATCCAGATCCTGAGATGCAGACAAGTTACCCCCTCCAGCGCTGCATTGCCAAGAAGTGTGATCAGTGCACCTTTTATGTCTTTATAGAGAAGGCTCTGGAAATTGTGGGCCATAACGAGGCCTTGTCCATAGCCCTAGGGCCGATGATTGCATCTTAGTCCAGTTGCCCAGCACAGTCTGGGTCAACACAAACAAGAGACTCATATCCTCTGGGTGGTTACTCGGCCAAGCCCTAATCTAGCCAGCACGATCTCTGCATCAGCTACATCCTCCCTCCTGCATCACCATACTCCAAGAGATGTCATCAAATAAACACTTTTCCAGATGTTGACGCCCACGTCTGACCAATTTAAAATGTCCTTTCTGCTACCAATTGAGCGAATATTAATTAGATTTGTCCCTTCAGAGATGTCTGGAATTATCCCAGACAGAATAAAAGCCAACGCCTGAGTTCTTCCAATGCAGAGACCCAGCAAATATAAATTCAGCGGGCCATAGACCTCCCCCAACCCCTGCCTTCTGTCAGTGATGGGCCAAGGCTGGAAAACAGAAAGCTCGGTGGGTTTGAGAGATGTGGGGGGTGTGATCTACTGCCATCACTTCTAATTATCCTAAACTGGAAAAACGGATGTCTAAGCTGGCCAGCCTGTCTAATAAAGCATTTTGATCAAAGATGCAATTGCACAGAGCACCTGTTTGAGGGATGGCCTGAGAGCCCACGGGGACTCAGGAGAGTTATGGAAGTCATAAAGCGGTCCCTGCAGTTCCGTAGGCAGACAGCAACACTGTGAAAAATGTTTCTCCAGGGAAGCTTTGAGTCTCTTTAAACATTCAATTATGGCTATACAAACACAGATTTTAAGTGAACAGCATCCGATCTTTGCACAAATTAGGGATGCTCGGAGGCAAATAGAAGAAAGCCCCCTGAAACAACTGTTTAATACAAATTCTGTCCAGCTTCAAGAAGAATTGGTGTATGTGATGAGTTTTTGAGCAGGGTTAATTAGGTGACCCTCTTTCAGCATTAGCTTTGGATTATGGCTCCTATGATTTAAGGCAATGAGGCCACCTTTATTTTGGTTATGATCTCCAAGCAGGTTTTTAATTAAAACAGATTTCTGGATATTTAAAGACCCAGTGTTCAATGTGCAGAGCTTTTTAGCCCTCTGAAAGTTGGTGGAGGTCCTTCTAAAACACATTTGCTTTTTATGAATAATAAATACTCCAATATCCTTCTTTTCAACGATTTTTAAGTTTTTACAGATTTTTTTGCTTCAGTGTTAAAAGTTTTCCTAATCTCAACAGTAATATTTTCTTGCTCTAAAACATGAATGAATGTCTTCCATAATTTTACTGGTCAGAGATACACATATATGTATATAATTTTGAAATAAAAACTCAATGTTGTGTAAAATATTATCTAACATGCTGCTTACATTGATTATATCATGAGTGCTTTTCACAGTGATGAAGATCCCATCATCTCCTCTAATTGTGAAATAGAGCTCTATTGGCTCTATATTGCTAAGTCATAATTTAATCAATCTTCTATCGATTTAGGTAAAATACTCTGCGGTGAACATCCCTGAACACAGGACCTGCAGCCATGATGTAGGGCACCCACAGGTTACCTTCTGGTTAGCCAAGATCTCTACTGTGCTGGTTAAATATTCACATTCATCTTGCTTGAACATTTGAGTTCTAATACCTTTATTTGAATAAATTCTCTAATTAGATCTATTGGGCCAAAAGCTATAGGAATTAAAAATTCTACTTTCTCCTGGACAATGGATTATATTTTGTGTTTGACAGCATCAAGAGCTGGTAGCGCATGAGCATTTCACTCTCCCCATAAAGCTCCAGAGTTCTGGTATTCATGGTCTCCAAAGTGAAGCCATATGGAACAGGCAGGTAATTTTTTTCAAAAAACATTTTATGTTCAAGTATTTTGGGGAAGTGCAACATTAAAATAGTAATATTGGCATGCTCTAATTATGAAAATGTTATTCTTAGCAGGGTAGAATCTCTACAACTGGTTTAAGTAGTATAATTGAAATAAAGCCGCGGAACGTCATAGGATCATATCAAACACTCTCCATACAATTTCTAACATGAAGGTTGACAGTGAGGTTGGGAAGAGAGATATGAATTGAGAAGAGATAGCTTTATGTTTTTGACTTTTCTAATTTTGAGATTATATTGTGAAAGGCCCAGAATTGGAAGTGAGCAAATTAAGGCACCTTTTAACCTTGTAAAATGATCTTTTATACAGATGAGCCACGGTCGAATGACTATTCGTCATTGTGTATTACACTATCTGCCTTAGTAGACAGGAAACCATTTTCAAAAGAACCAGGAATGAGACTACTGAGCCACTTCAGAGACTCAGAGAACCAGAAGGGCGCTAAGAGCTTCATTTCTATAAGGAAAAGCATGTCCAGTATAAAGCTAAGTGAAGAAGCAGGTTATCAAATGCACAGACCCAATATCCACGAGGAAGACAAAAAAAGCAAAACTTACTTGTAAGGAAAACATGACCTTGGACCATGACTAAAATATTCATCAGGATGTTGTTTGGTAATAGAAGTATTTTCTTTTGGCTCTTTGATTTTTTTTTTCCCCTACAATTTTCAATTTTCTGCACTGGACATGTATTCCTTTTAGAGTAGAAACAAGTAGATTAAGGTTTTTGTTAAGTTGATTTCCATCCTTCTACCTGCTGTCTGACTACCATCTGTGGGTCTGGAATTGGCATCATTCCTGCTGTCTAACACGTCCCCCAACACTCTGACAAAAGGAGCGGATGCCCGAATCCAGCAGCAATCCTAAAGCGCCATCAAGGCCATGCATCTCCACCAGAAACCCTAGTCCCTTTTGATCATTCAGGAAATATCCAGTTTTGTCTGTTGAGATATTTCAAAACCACATGCAAATAGCAGTCCACAAAAATTAAAATGTCCCACAGTATTCTTACATGAACAACAAAAAAAGAACATGAATATATTTACTTGGCTGAGAGAGACATACCAAAGGCAACATAGAAGTTTCTGTTCAGCTCCCTGTTCATTCAAAACGGGCACCCGAAACCTCTACTTTAAGACTATCAAGGCATGAGGAAAGCTAAAAACACATCATTTATTGCTTAAGAAAGCTTTTAATCCGTGTAATGGTTGGGGGTAAACATACAAGATATACGAAGAGGCAGGCTGCTGTCCTATTTTACATACATTCATGTTAAGTGTATTTATTTTTTAAATGTATATATTGACGTGGATCTCTCTGTTTTTTTAAAAACTGTTGTTGGCCGCAGTGTTAGAAACTGAATGTGAGAACTGGCCATGATGATCTCATTGATCTGACTTGCTTGGGGCCCTCCAATCAAAGCGCGGATACCACATGCGATCTGACTTGTCCACATGGAGACAGTCAGATTTTTGTGACATCTCTCTTGGGCAGAACTCATTCCAGTGAAACTCTCTTCTCTACAAGATCACATCAGGAAAAAGTCAGCATGTCACTGATGGGTGAGGAATAGGAACCAGTAGTTACAAAGTTAGAAATTTCTAGAGGTTTTATCTATCTATCTAGAAGATAGAAACTCCTGTTTCAAATCAAGCAGGACGTGGTAACTTCATTTACATCTTAAATACAGATTACTTATTACAAGCACACAGATCTTTTCTGGTACTAATAAGAAAGAATAGTATTGCATCTTCTCGGTCTAAGGAACCCAGGGGGCTAGCCAGGGTATAAAGGATGACAAGAACAGGGCTTGTGTTCCTTATGCCTTGAAGCAGACAGTTTTCTACTGGGAAGTCATACAAAATATGTAATAATATCCATCTGCTCCAGGAAAAAAAAATAATACCATTTTTGGAAATTCATATAATTTTGCAAAAAAAGGTCAAATTTTTAAATAAAAAGATAAAATAAATACTTTGTACCACTGGAGACAAGCTCTGAAAGATAAATAAACCCTTGGTATTTCTCAGGGAAAAAAGAGGTTCTATTCATTTGAAGCTATTTCTCCTTATATAAGCCAGGAATTGCCAGAAGTCAACTAATTATGGAACGCTGTTATTTGAACAGAAGATGCTTGAATTCTATCCTTGACAAATCAGGCTCTGGAAATGAGAGACATCAGAACTATGAGGAAAAACCTGCTGATTTACAAAGCTTTTTTTTAGAGTGATAAAATTCTTCATTTTCCACTTCATTTTTTTCAAGTTAATTCCAGCCTCAGGCCCAAATTGGGATTATGACTCTGTGCATTTCATTCTGTTTCTCTAAATGCCAATGTAGACTACACAGCACTTTGAACCCACAGCTCCTTTCTTTCTCCCATGGCACAGTATACAAGAATTAATGTGACTTACTCGTTTCTTTCCAGATGTATGATCAGTTCTTTGCTTCCCAGTTGTATTCGAAAATTCAACACTTCTGGATGATTCTGAAAGATAAATAAGAGAAATCCAGCTGAAACACATTTCACATTGACTTGCCAACATTTGAATGTTCTGAAGACATATTCGATGGAGGGAGAGAAATGTAAGTTTTCTTCTTGGGACCATTCTGATATCCCAAGTAGAGGAGACCAGGTCAACCAGGACCAGAGTCTGGAGGAAGCATCACCCTCCTAGATGGCACAAATGTGGCCTGTACACCTTTCCTTTGGCCACATAGCCCTGAGATCCATTTCGACTACCCCCACCTCCTATAATGACCTCCTCCCTCAGTTTCCCTGTCTCTATAAATAGCCCCTTCGCTTCCCCAGCTGCTCATGTCAGAAATGTGAAGTCCTGCTTGAAACCTGCTCCCTCTCCAGCTCCTCTCCATCCATGGGAGGTCCTGCAGTGTTGCTGTCAAAACCATAGCTCCTATTACGTCATACACCCCACCACCTCACTCCAGTTCAAAGCACAGTCACCTCGCATCAGGAATACCGCAACGCCCTCCTAACCTGGGTTCCTCCATATCTACCTTTGATTTCCTCCCATTTGTTCTTCAATGGCAGTAGAAGTTCAACATCAAAACTACCTCTTCATCAACGCAACTGTGCTTATAAGGAGCCTGCACTAATATCCAGCGATAAGATGCCAACCCTTTAATGTGGCCAGCGGTGCCCACACGGCTCTGGTCCTCACTCACATGGACCTTGCCAGCAACTCAAACACACCAAACTCCTCTGTAGTGCTCATTTTTTGCACATGCTGTTCCTTCTGCCTGGAATGCTTCCCCTCAGACTCCTCTAACTCAGTACGAGCTCTGACATCAATAAATCAGGGAACCCTCCTTACCTTGCTCCTCAATCTCACCACGTACCCCTCTTCCCAGGCAAGCTTTCTTCCAGTCTCCTGTCCTTTCCCTCCTTGTGGAAGGAAGAACTTCTTTCCTACTTGTGGTAACTCAGTATGTTGATTTGTGGGTCCACTTGCTTATTATGTCCACAAAGGTGTCAGACAAGTAATAGAAGCCCAATTAATATTTGGTGAATGAAGGAATTAATGACTAGGGTAAATGTCTCTACCAATCTCTTCTCCTTCTCACAAGGCTATGACATACTCCTTCTTCTCTGAGCTCCAGGGAATCCAGCTCGTGTGCGCCCATCTGTCAGTGGGAAGCAGGCAAGTACACTTTCTGTTCTGCCCTGGAAATCCCAATGAGTTTCTTGCCCTGCCCTGAGAATGTACCTATGTGACAATGTCCCTCAACTCACAACCTTACCCAAGTTCCCTTCCCACTAACCCAGGGTGGTCATGTGCGCCACACTCCTACCTTTGAGCCCAATCATTTAGAGTCCTTACCCAAGTCATAATCTACTTGCAACTCCAAGGTATTCTGTGAACCTCCCATCCCCTTTCCTGCTGTGTGATTTGGGAACAGTCACTTCCTCCTTATCCGGACCAGCATGTGTCAAATGAGGGCTCTATGTATCCATGGGGCAGTTCTCACTAGGGGAACTGAAAATTTCAGTTTTTTAAAAAACCAATTGATTTTTTAAAAACCAACGCTGCATTTTCATTCTGACCTGTCGGGACAGTCCCCCAGCACTCAGGCAGGAGATTGGCAGTGCCACCTGATGGACCAGGGGATGTGTGAAGGGCAAAGAAGGGGTTAATTCACAAATGATGCAAACTAAAGGAGGGCCAAAGGCCATCAAAGCCCAGGGCAGGAGTTAAGGCTCCTTGGGGGCTTAAAAGGAGCAAAGTAGAAAAGAGCTGGGTCATCACATGGAGCTGGCACTGCAAAGTCAAGGGCGCCCGGCTCCCCGCGGTCAGCGTTGCATCTGAGAGCCGTGCAGTGGCTCAGCCCTGCTCACAAGTCATCACTGCAGGAAATCAGGGCTGCCCCCTCAGCTGGTGTGGGTTTTCCTGCCTTTGCTCTGGAAGTTCTTTCAGATTTATCCTTGTGAAAATAAGATGTCCATATGTAGTGTTCTAATATTCCAGCGTTAAGAGTTCAAGAGACTTTTCCTACAACATAGCGTTTCATCTGTACTATGGATCAACTAATCACATGTTACTATGAGAGAAGGTGGAGTGTAAACTCCAACATCCAACCTTAGTCCAAATGAAAGGAAATTTAAACAAAAACCCTAACAACAGAAGTCACATGAGTTTTGGAAAAAGGTTAAAACAGGCGTGTCCTTGTGCCGTGAGACTGGGACAGCATCACACACGGCAAAACGCTGCTTCTTTTATTTTCACGGCTGCCCTTTGCACATCTGGATAGTTTCCGATGTCAAATATGGTAGCTGTTAGCCACATATGAATTTACATTTAAATTAATTGAAATAAAATTTAAAAATCAGTTTATCAGTCTCCCTGGACACATTTCAGACTCAAGAGCAAGATGCGGCTAGAAGCAGCCCCGTCGGACAAAGTCAAGAGACAACATTCCTACCTACCTTCCCAGAAAGGTCAGACATTTCCATCTTCATTGAGCTGGTCAGAGTCAATAATAAAGACCTAAGATTTGCATCATTCAGTTGCTGCCTGAGTAACAGACTATTTTAAATATCGGTGCCTTCAGGGGACATAATTAGGTGCAAACCCAAGTGGGTTTTTTTAAGTGCACATTTAAGAAAGCTCTTCTCAATTTTAATTGATGAGTGATATTATTTTTTAAGGAGTTACTTAAGCTTGAGAGTTAAACTGGTAAATTTCCATATAAATGAAATGCTTATCTGTATTTTCTGGGTTTAAACAGAACTTGTTTTGTACGGACTCATTCTAGCAAATGACGACACAAACATCTAGCGGTCTTGTAAAAACCACACACCGTAATTGACTTATTTTGGCACTATCTGATGTTTCTAAGAATTTTATAGGTTTCTGAGTGTTTGCTGAACTTTTCAAATATTACTGTTTCCATCCTATGCAACATTAGACATACATTATGTCTTTAAATTTTAATATAGTGCATAGAAGTGCTTATAAGTCCTGGATTTGCTATCAAGTCTGTCATGGGGACTTTTGCCCAAATTTGCTTATATTTTCTGACACTGAGATTTAACTACAAATACACATAGAATGTTCTCTCCAGAGTTTGCAACTTGTAGTTATCCATGATTTCTTAGAAAAACGGCATTATTAATTAAGTTTACAATAAAATATTAGAACAAATGTCTTGACATTTTGTCAAGATGTGCCCAATGTATGTACATGTACGCATATTTGAATGTGTTTTATATATGTGTGTGTGTAAATAACTTCCTTTAATTACAAATTGTCTTTTCCTGAAATACTGAAACATGTATCACATTTTAAAGATGAATCTTGGCCATTATATTTGTGAATAAAGATAAAATATTTGCAGTACCTCTCGCCCCCAGTTCAGCTAGTCAAAACATGACCTTTTGTGCTAATTCCACAGGAAGTCCCTCCAGGACCTGTTATAATATTCCAAAGTCAACATCTTTCAAACGAATACATTTTTCCCTAGGGAGGCAAAAAAAAGATCTTATCTGTGTATTTTAGTTGGGATTTAATGGTACAGGAGAAATCAATGGGGAAAAAGAACAGAGAGCTATTTTCATTCAAAACCACTAATTACATTGGATTGCTCAGTTTGAATGCATGTATTCATTCCATTTTCTTCTGATTTTTATACATCGAAGATAATAAACTAGTGCTGGTTAAATATAGCATTCCTTTTCTTAAACATGATATATTGATTACCTAAACGGAACTGTGTCTTTTATTGAGTGCTTAAAGAACTGCATTTGCTTAGTCAACTCAATGCTATCAATAGGCCAGAAATGTTTGGGCACTATTCTAATTCCACCTTTTTCACTGGGGAAAGTAAACCCAAAAAAGAGTGTACAAAATGTATCACTACAATTTTAATTTTAATTTTTTAAAAATATTTATTTTATTTATTATGGGAGGGAAGGGCAAAGGGAGAAAGAGAGAGAATCTCAAGCCAACTCCTTGCTGAACGCAGAGCCTGATGACACGGGGCTCAATCTCATGACCTTGAGGTTATGACCTGAGCTGAAATCAAAAGCTGGATGGTTAACTGACTGAGCCACCCAGGCTCCCCACTACAATTTTAAAAAATAATAATTCTTAGAGTACCTATAACTCAGCTGAAAAATCAAAACATTACCAGAATCTGAGAAGCCCCTTGCATTAGTTTGCGAAGGCTATCATAATCAAATACCACAGGCTGGGTAGCTTAATGAACAGAGATTTATTTCGCATGGTTCTGGAAGCTAGAAGCCCAAGGTCAAGGTGTCAACAGGGTTGGTTTCTTCTAAGGCCCCTCCTCTTGTAAACTCCTCAAGGAAACTATGTGGGCAGCCTCCCCCAGGGGCTGTGCTCAGGCTGTTCTGCCAAGAAAGGCGGCAGCCAGGACCCCACTGCCCGTTTCTGGGACCCTCAGTTGTCCTGGGCTCCCTCTGAGGTCAACCACAGCCCATCTGCCCAGCACTCTCTACTTAACTGGAATTCTGAGCAGATGTGTAAAAGTGATTTATTAATTAGCTGGGATTTCTTTCATGTTGTCTTGCTTTCCTTTAATCTGTGTAATTGGGGATCCCCCAAACTTGACTTTAAATTATTTCACCCATATTGGCTACAAAATCTCTCTAGTCAATACACAAGTAACTTCTCACAGATATAGGGATGCCTCTGACTGCTTCTTCTCTGATGGGTGGAATGATACACAGCACCATACCCTTGGTGTTTCCTTGTCTTTAAAAAACAGCCATCTTCAGCAACTTAGAAAAAATCTGAACCAGATCATGAAGTTGAAATAAGGTGGCAGTGAGCCACCAGAAGGAAGGGAATTACAGGAGAGAAAATACGATGTCGGGTCAACCGCGGAGTCCGCTCCCACCCTGGCTTCTAGGTTACCCTTTCAAAGATCATGGTCGGTTCTGACCCAGATTCACTCATCTCAGCCGTTGATACTGGAAGCTCAGAGAGATCTAATTTTTCAAGCAGAAAAACAGTATTAAGATAACTGCATTGGAGGGACTCTGAAATAACTAGATCTCTCTCCAGCACTAAATACATGCTTCAGAATACAGCCGTGGCATTCGTGGGGCACTAGAGAGTCATTTATTGCTATGAATATTTAGAGGCAATCTTGATTACCACTTTAATATGAGTGGCCAGCTCCACAGCCGGCAAGATATGCACACTGTGGAACTGCAAGAGGGCAAAATTGAATTAACTGCAGGATAGCACAGGAAGGGGCAAAGGCATTGCAGTGCCATAATGGGGTGTCCCTGGCTTGGGGCCTTTTACTTATTACATAAATGATGATAATGTTTATTCATGAGTCATTGACAATTTTTTTTCTGACAGAAACTGACCTTAGCAAATACCTTGTTAAAATATGCAGAATGGCCCATATTAATCTCAGGTAAAAACTGCTTTTGAAATATAGGTAATGTCATTTCTAAGGTTTCTGAGGGTCAACATATTGGATTATCTTTAGTACGGACTCTCCTTAAGTTATTGTGACATGAGGGGTTTACAGATTTTCAGCCTGCTTCTGCCTTCCCATGACAAAACTCACCCCCTCACCACCACCAGCATGTGTGATGCTCAGAGTTCAAGTTCTTTATCCTGTGGCTGCTGGAGTGACCACTAATATTTAAATTTGTAGCAAAATTTTTTATTTTCATTTTAGATTACTAGATGTTTTAGCCAAAACATCTTAAAAGCCTTATTTATTCATTGAAACATTGCCAGTCTCCCCCATGTGCATTTGTACATGATGGGCTCATAGTCCCCCGTGCACCGTCCTCTGTGGCTGACGACAATGGCTAATTCTGAAGCAGACATGGTCATCTGTTCCCTCCTGGAGCTCACTACTAGGTTGTAAGAGGACAGCGACAACATGCCTTAATAGAAAGCAAGCTGGAAAACCCTACAATGCAGGTTTCTCAAAATTAACACATCTAAAACTCATTTTTTATTTTATGTCCCCTCCATCCATTCCAAAGAGGAAGTTGGAGAAAATCAAATCAGTACTGGCTCTGGCGGAGAGCTGGCCCAGCGACAATGCTCTCTCTTAAAAACCCTTCATCAGGGGCACCTGGGTGGCTCAGTGGGTTAAACCTCTGCACTCGGCTCAAGTCATGGTCTCGGGGTCCTGGGATCGAGCTCCGCATCGGGCTCTCTGCTCAACAGGGAGCCTGCTTCCTCCTCTCTCTCTGCCTCCCTCTCTACTTGTGATCTCTCTCTTTCTGTCAAATAAATAACTAAAATCTTAAAAAAAAAATAATAAACCTCACCAGTAGCCCATCAGACTTAGAATAAAACCATGGCCTTCAGACCATGAAGGGTCTGGCCTCTGCTTACCAGACTTTCAGCATACCATTGAGCTGGCTAGGCTCCGGCCAGCTTCCAGGCCTCTCCACTTGATGACCCTGCGCATGGAGGTCATCCCTGGGCTCCACTGCCAGGTCTCGGGCTGGACATCACTGCCTCAGAGAAGTGGGGGCCATCTTAGTGGGGCTCTGCTCTCGCACACCGAGCTCCCACCCACCCTAGATTTCCTCATTTGTGATCATTTATTGGTGTGTTTATTTCACTTGTTGACTGTGTACCACCTAGGAAAACAGAAACTTTGCAGGCAGAGGAAATTTTTTGGCCTTGTTTCACATTCTGGCCCCAACACCTAGAACAGGAGCACCTAGAAACATCTGTGGGATGATGGAAACATCCAGAGGCTATAAGAGGTAGCAGAAGGATCACAGTCTGAGGGGTCGCAAAGAAACTCCAAAGCCACACACGTCAAGTCAGAAGGTATGAAAGAGACATCAGGACTCTCCTACCCTGTGGGAGCTGTCCCCAAGCAGAAGCCTGCTCCTCTGACCCCAAAGGGCTGCCTGCTTCACCCCTGGAGGCTGATGTCCCTCATGGGCCCAAGTGGCCATACAGAGGATCCCTGTACACTGAACAAGGAACTGGGCTTCGACTATGACTTGCATTCTGTTCCTCTGGGGAAAGGGGTTCTAGAAGCCGAATTCTTTACATTTATACTTGGGACTGACAAGAATGTCTCGTTCCTGGCACCCTCCTGCTCCTCCTGCTCAGTGTCTTTGGACCTTAGTGATAAAGAATCCAAATCAGGGCAGAGGGGCATGGAGCGGGTGGCAGGAGGAGGAGGGCACGTGATCAAGTATCAGTCACTGTGCGGTGTGAGGCAGACCATCAGAGCCGGGGGAGGGAGAGGCAGAAATCAGAGCCATGTCAGGACGGGGGCGGGTGCTGAGCAAAGTCCGGGCAGGAGGGATTCGAGGAAGACTTGTTTTGCTGGTAATAACTTATCGGTTATTAACTGTCCTGGGTGTGGGGACCATATTCCGGATGCACAGTGACATGGTGGCCTGGGAGCAGGACTGGGTGGTGACATGGTACCTCTGGGGACAAAACCATGGGGTGACAGTGTGGCGAGATCAGACCACAGCAATTCGCCTCTGAGCAGGGCTGAGCAGACACCGGACCCCACCCGGTTGTGGCACCACGTCCTCAAATCTCTGCTGTCCCCTCTCCTCTTCTGCCTTCAGACATGTCTCTTTGAAGGAGAGAATACATCATCCTTGACCTCTCTGCCTGCTGATGGTGCCGGCACAGCAGGACACCTGAGGCAGGAGGCCAGTGGCTACAATGGGACTTTCCCATCAGCCTCGCACCCAAACAACTCACAGAGCCACCCGCAGCCCCAGCACCACGTGTCCATCGTCCCCCACAACGGGGACTGGCCCCTGGTGAGTGTTCAGTGTCTGCACCTCCAGCGATGGGACCTGTGATGGGGACTGCTGTCAGGTGAAGAAGGCCCGGGCTGGGTGCCAGGGCCCAGCTTCACGTCAGCATCCTCCAACCACCTCCAACACCGCAGAAGGTCACTGTGTCCTTCTCCTAAGGGCACCCTACTCTGGGAGTTTGCACATAGGTAACAGTTTCTCCTTCTTTGATTGCAAAGGAATAATAATTTTAAATTAAAAATGAGCTATTTAATTTCATCTTAGAAACGGTGTTTTTCCACCTAGGAAGCTGCACACATCAGGGGGCGGTGGGGAGGGGGGAGCAGGGGCTGGGGATCTGCCCTCGGACTGGCTACAAGCCGCCACTCAGACCAAAGGACCACCGGCCAGTCACTGAGTTCTGCTGGGCCTCCGTTTCCACACTGGGAGAGCAGGGACGACTGTCCTGTTCCTGTCTATCAGTGCGATCAGCAGAATAACGAGGCCTCGTCCTCATCCCTGGAACCTGCAAACATGTTACCTGACTCGGGAAAAGGGGCTTTACTCATGTGACTAAGGGCAGGACTCTGAAAGAGGAAGATTATCCTGGATTACTCGGATGGACCCAGTGCAATGATGAGGCTCCTTGAAAGCCCAGAACCTCTCATTGCTGGGGTCAGAGAGATGTCATGTGCCACGGCCTCGAGAAGCTGGGAATGGCCATCAGCTCAGAGCCAGCAAGAACGCCGGGACCCGGCCCTATGGCCTCCAAGAGCAGGATTCTGTCCACACCTCAGATGAGCCAGAAACAGATCCTGCCCGAGTGCCTCCACCAAAATCAGCTGTCCTGTGAAGAGCTTGCTGTCACCCTGGCGAGATCTGAAGCATGAACACAACCGGACGTCCGATCCTCAGACCCGAGAACTGGTCCAGGCACTGCTCTGAGCCACTTAAGGTGCGGTCATTTGTCACAGCAGCACCAGGAATCGGAGAGACTTGGGAGAGATTCCAAGAGGAAAACGTCTGTTGGGAAACCATCATGGGCAATAAATGGAAAACGCTGGTCTGCGCTAGAAATCCAGTCACCAGTGAGACCGTTCTCTTATAGAGCGACTGCGACAAATGCCCTGTCATGTGTTATTTATTGCTATTTATCCAAATCGCAACTCTTTTGGGTCTTTTGAATTTAGATCTAAATAAGGCTTTTTGGTGTTTCTTTTTTTAGATTTCATTTATTATTTATTTTTTCTTATTTTTATTTATTTATTTGACAGAGAGAGAGAGAGAGAGAGCACTAGCAGGGGGAGCAGGAGAGGGAGAAACAGGCTCCCCACTGAGCAGGGATCCCGAGGTGGGACTCGATCCCAGGACTCTAGGATGGTGACCTGAGCCGAAAGTAGATGTTTAACGACTGAGCCACCCAGGCGCCCTAAGTAAGGTTTTTTAAGTTAATAAGTTTACAAAAATAAATATTATATATTTGTCAATTGGGGGCCTAGTTATGAGCCAGTATGACCCAGTTCCATTTGGGAAGATCTTATACTTGTCTGATCATAGGTATAGAAGGGATGGAAGATTCTACAGCAACCCCGGAGATACCGCACAAGACAGTGAATGCCCTTTGTTTTGAGGTGAAATATTCTAAAGGAAGCACTTTCTGAGATTGGCTTACTGATATCAGGACATACTATTAGAAAGCAGCACAGAGCACTGCTGTTTGGAATGACTTGTGTCGTCTTGAAAGACAGAGCCGTAGCATAACATGCACTCTGTGCATTAACTGGAAAGCTGGGTTTTCAATTCCAAGTTCATTTATCTAACTAATTTGATGTCTGGAAACATTCATGTACCATATTTTTCTACAACACCATTTCAAAACTGTCAGTCAGAGGAAGTTAATAGCTTAAGTTGCTGGTTTGTTTGCACGCAAGCTGTCTTCTGGGGAGAATATCCCATTCATATGTTGACTGAGGGCCATTTATAAAGCATCACTGTAATCTCTTCCAAATAAACATTAGCAGAATATAATAAGCCCTTTAAAAAATAACCCTGCTATCGATCAGAGGCACTGCCGAGTCCCTGCGTCCTAACGAAAGCCCAGAGCAAACAAGTTTTTCTATTACAAACAGAATTACAGTTAATTGCCACTTTTTTTTTAATATAAAACACGCTCTAAGTGTTCCATGAAAACCCTCGCTGGAAGCCATGCAGAGATCTAGGAGAATTTGCATTTCACAACTTCAGACAAAAACTGGAGTGGGACTCTCACCAGCTCTCCCTATAGCGTGCCTGTCACATGGATTCTTGGGGTGTTTGAACCTCAGAATCAGGAGGACGTGGGAGCAGCAGGAGCAAAGAAGCGTCAGATGGAGCAGAAGCCGCTCCCAGTCAGGAGGAGGACCGTGGAGCCCGGGCTGTGGGCCGGGGTGGTCCAGCCGGGCAGCCACGACGCAGGAAGACCAAGCCAGAGACTCAAGTGGCCTCTGGGTACCGCCATGTGAGCCTCCCTTCCCTGGGCGCACAGGACTTTATCCTCTGGAGGATATCGTTTTCTTTCCTCAACTTAGCTCTGTTCTGGGACAAAGAGATCCTCAATTGGTACACTTTTTTTTTTCCTGAAGGAAAATTCGAGTCCAACCTTCATCCTGTTAAAAATATTAGTGAAACCAACCAGTCGTCAATCTAGTGACACTTATGGCCGACTTTGTCCTCCATGTTGAAGGTTCCCAAATCCAAATCCCCGGCTCCGACCTCTCTCTAAAGCCCAGATGGGTTGCTAATGCCCCACGAGTCATGTCCAATAGAAAAATTACCAGCAACTCTAATGGGCAGGTTAAAAACCACTCTCGTCTCACCTCTCCCCAGCTGAGCACATTCAGCATCCTGTGACGCCCCCATCCCTGCTGTCGCAATCATCCTCAGAAGACCACGTGCATCCCATCCTCTGACTCCTTCCTTCCTCTTGGTCCCATGTCCAACTAGTGGCCCAACTCCAGGTTTCTCCCCCCTCCCCCAATGCATCTCTGTGACTCTGTGCTTGCTGGTGGCCCCCACCCAGCTCTGCTCTGGCCACCCCTTCCACAGCCCATGGTCCACACTGTTCTCTGGCTGCTCTAGAACGGCATGTCTCAATTACACTTCTCTCCTCCATCCTGAGTATGACATCCTGGGGAACTTCCTCAGCAGCACTGACTCCCGAGTCTGCCCACTCTCCCTCTGATGAGGGAACAGAAGGCAAGCTGAGGACAAAGCAGAAGATGACACCCCACAACCCCTCCCACCCCCACACATTCCTCCTGCACTCCCGGCTGCCCTAATCTAAGGAAAGGAAAAACAACTAGTTAACCCATAGAGACCACAATCCTGCAAGACCCGAGTCTCCCTCAGTTTACAAATTCAGCAATCTCCAAGAACAAAGCATTTCTGTCAATAACCTAGCTTCCAGAAGGGAACATAAATACAATTGAATGTCCTTATAACCTGCAGCCCATCCACAGACTCTTGAAGGGACAGAGTGTAACGTTCCTCCAGGAAGTTCCCAACTACCTTCTTGTTAATGCCTTCCTGGAGGGGTCAACAGTCTTAACTTGACAATGGCCAGGCCTCAGGTATGCAGTGAGTCTTCTTTAGCATATGAAAGTTCTTTCTTGAAACCTCCCTTTTTCCTTACCGCCCCCCCACCCCATAATATATAACCAGCTGCCCCTCTCAACCCCGGGGCAGCAGCTCTTTCTGCCCACGGGTCCTGTCCTGTCCCCGTGCTTTAATAAACCACGATTTTGCACCAATGATGTCTCAAGAGTTCTCTCTTGCCCTTGGTCTGGACTCCACCCCACCGAACCAGACCTGGATTCCAAAACCCCACCACCTCCACACCTCTTCCCTGTGCGGGAGCAGGCTGACAAACATTTTCTGGCAAGGGCCAGATAATAAGGAATCCATATTTTAAATAAAGACTTTGAGCTCCGTGGGCCCTAGGGTCCCTGCCTCAAAGCTTCGACTCTGCTGTTGTAGTACAGACACAGCCAGGAACCAAAGGTAAATGAACGAGCGAGGCTATGTGCCAGTTAAACTTTATTTATGGAAACTAAAATCTGAACTTCATATAATTTTATGTATCATAAAATATTATTCTTCTCTGGATTTTTTTTTCCAGCCAATAAAAAATGTAAAAAAACATTCTCAAACCTGACTGAGCACCAAAACCACCTGGAGGGCTTATTGACACCGACGGCAGGGCCCATCACAGAGCTTCTTTTTCCATGGCTCTGGGACGAAGCCCTGGCATTTACAATTCTAGCAAGTTCCCAGGTGATGCTGACTCTGCCCACGTGGGCGCCACGTTTTCAACACCATTGGGCTAGAAAAGGGTGGTTTTGCAGGGTGGTAATTCACGTGGTCCCCTCAGCCTGCAGCTCTTAATGGTTTGGCCCCAACTGTTTGCACTCGTTGTCGGTTTGGGTTCGTTGCTAACATCTCACAGTCAGGAGAATTCACAGACAAATCTGGACATGAAGCCTCTTGGAGGGGAAGAATCGGGGGAAAATGGCAGCCCTGAGCTTGCACATCAGGTGGCGACAATTGGCTGAAGCTAGAGAGAAGCTGCCAGTTCTCCCGGCCCCGCCATGCCCTAGTGTGTCTGTCCGTGGGGGCCACCGGGCAGAAGTAATCTACTGTCTTATGCCTGGCCTCATTCGTTCACCACACCTGCCTGGCTCCTGGTGGCATTTGAGTTCACTTGAGCCTCTGGTCTAAAGCTAGACAGGATGAGGACAGAAATAGGATGACTGTGAGAACCCACGGAGAGGCTGGATGAGCACGCCTTTTCTTTTCTTGCCTTCCCTTCTACTTGCTGAACTCTGCCCCATCCCTTGGGGTTCCTGAGATGCTCCTGATCTACCTGACCTGGCAGCTCAGGTAGAACCCTCTGCTCTTCACTTGAGACTACACATCCACATTCTGCCTGGGGTACAGCGGTTTCTGTCCACTGGCTTTATGCTCACAGGGCTATAAGCTCCTTGAAGCCTGACCCAACTCAACCCGTCGTGATGCCTCGAGTGCTGCCTTCTTGAACACACAAAACACAAAACGAATGCTTATTTGATTGCCTTGATCAACACATCAAACAGCATTGCCCACTCGCTCCTCCATCGAATATTTACATGCCTTAAGTATAGGCTATCTGCCCTGCTAGCCGATCATGACCTTTGCTACAAAGCATAAGTTTATTAAATACCTTATTTTGCTGAACAAATGAATATACTGGCTATTTTCTTGTTGATAGTGTGTTAACAGAGTGAGGTATTTAAATTCATCCTTGATACACACTATTTTCAAACCAAAATAGAAAACCTAGTCCTTGCCAGGAATGAGTCTGGAAACATCACACAGGGATGACCACCAGATCCTTAATCTGCTTTGGGCCTCCCTTAGCCCATCTTAGAGTAAATCATACGAGTGTAAATGAGGCAGCATTGAAAGGGCCACTGTGGAAACTGTAGGATTTCTACCAGGACAATACTGGCTGCCTTCAAGGGGATATGGAAAATGAAGTTCACGGTCAGTGCTGTCATTTCCATCACTGGGGCCGGCCATGGCTTTTCCTCCGGGAGGACAGCCAGGAGTGCACAGGGCCCCATCCCAGTCCTGTGGGAAGAGGAAAGGGTGGCTACACTCCTATCAACTACCTTACAACAACTATCCAAAGCTGGACGAATAGTCAACTTACCTGGGCATTAAAACTAAGTAATGTTGACCTGACAAAAAGTGAAAGAGAAAAAAAGAGATAACTCAGCTAAACCAACATAACACATAGGTATGAATAATTTATGAATGACCCACAGACTTTTAACCAAGGAAAGCCAAAATCCCCTTGTTTACTAGAGACAGAATGTCATATAGGGATATCCAAAGTCCTGCTAAAAAATCTTACTTATAATAATTTCAAAGAAAGTAGTTCAGAAAAGATTTCAGAGGAGTTACTAGTTAGAAGAAATTTGGTATAAACAAAGTGGTATGTGTCTATATTTTTCTTAAGTATAAAACAAGATCTTACTAAGGTACACTGAAATAAGGAAATGTAAAAATTGCTGCACGGTCGTCAGGTTTAAGGTAAAAGTTTTCCTGCTCATTTTTATAAATAGAAAATCTGTGTTTAGTAGAAGACAAGGGGAAGTGGCCAATTAAGCCCACCAGTAGCTTCCCCGTTGAGCAGAACTCACTTTCTCATTATAGCCTCCTCACCTCCCCAAGTAAACTCCGATCACAAGACCTGAGGTCAAATCCGAGACCCATGACTAACTATCTCTATGACTTAGTCACAGTTAAGCCTCTCTGAGCTCGTTTCCTTGCTTGTAAGTCATAATAATGCCAGCTGGGAGGATTAAGTGGCATGGTTTATGTCAACAGCTGGACAGGGCTGGCACCCGGGGAGCACTCAGTGTGACGGACGACAAGTATTACACCACACCACCATTCATATTGATCATACTTCTGCTTCCTTTGTCTAAAAACACATTTTTGCTTGCTAATGCAGCAAAACATTCCTGTTCTTATAATCTAGTTTCCATTTTGATATAAACCATAACATCTTATCACAAAAACACACATACAGACGTATTTATTTTCATTCTTCTACTGGAATTATTGAAAAAACAATTATTCACAAGAACCTCACCCAAATGGTCAGTCACAGCTATCTACTAAGAAAAGGAAGGTTAGCGAATCCCTTCTCAATAACTCTAGGGGACTCTTCCTCCCCATAAAACTACACACATGCTCCCACTGCCATTCCACTTGCACTTTATTTATTTATTTTCCTACCTACCTACCTATCCAGAAGGGTGCTGTTTGTAAAGAAAACAAAACAAAACCATGGAATGTGGAGGGGACAGAAGGCAAGCCAATCTCTTTTCATCTGACACAGTGATAAAGCACGGAATAACAGGTGAAAACACAAACATTCCATGCTTAAACCATGCATCTATACACCGTGTCTGCTATAAATGATTCCAAGTCCTGGCAGGTAGGTTCCATGATGGCAGTAGGTGGAGAGAGCAGGCTCATATCCATTCCTGTTTGTGAGAATCCTCAGGAAACATGTGCCAAATCGATTTTGAAAATAAAATACTTGGCAGGTAACTTCCTATTCCTTAATTTTAAATATCCTGTTGAAAAGAACTACATTTTCAAAGTTGCACAAAGTTATCAGTCTTTACCCCAAATACACATTTTGCAGGAACTACACACCCCTGCTCCTTCCACTGTTCTCTACCTGATATGGTTATAGACCAATCGCCATTGTGGGACTCTATTCTGGAATGTCAAGTGGGTCAGGTTCTTAAAATGCAACCATGGTTGTAATATTTCAGATATAAGTCACCTAATTTAGAGTTTGGTGAGATTCCTTGACTTCCTTGATCTTTACCGTCAAGGTCTATAAATTTGATTCAGGACTGCATTACATTTCATCCACTGCGCTCCCCATCCTCTTTACCCTATCAACTGCTCTTACATTACATTCCCCATCCTACAACCACTTACTTATATATTTTTTTAACTTCAGGCCTTGTTATTTTACTTATTGATTTATTTTATGAGTTTTGACCCATAGTTTCAAAGTATTGAGAACTTTAAAAGTCATCATTCTTTTGCCTAAGCTGGTAGCCACCTGGGGTTGTGCCAGGCTTATTAAAGTATGATATTCCAGTGTTGGTGAAGTGCCAAGAAATGGGCACTTTCATGAGCAGCTGGTACAAGTGTAAATTGGTACAGCCTTTCATGGAGCAATCTGGAAATAGTTATAATACTCCTTTAAAATGTACATATATTTGATTCAATAATTCTACTCTTAAGAACTAATCTAAATGAAATAACCAGAAAAAGCATGCACAGATATAAGCAGAAAGACACTTAGCATAGTTCATATTGAAAAGTCAGAAAATATCTACGTGTTTACCCCAGAGGAATAGTTACAAAATTGACACAGGAACCACAGGAAATGATAATACAAAGTCATTAAGTTGCTGGAATGGTAATGGGGAATTTCTGTTTCTGGTGATGATGCTCTGAATCATTTGTACTCATCCTCCCACTGAAAACAACTAGAGAAGGTGTGTAAAATGTATAAAAATTCTATTTGAAGACAACGCAGTTTCCAAAATAAGGAAGAATTATAGGACCGTGACTCGGGTAGAAAAGGAAACCCATGGTGTGATACCAGAAGTGGAGGTTAATTTTTCTGCTTATGACATCTGCAGCTATTAAAAGAGGCAGTTCAGTCTGAAACTTGAACAAATGTCCACCAGATTCACAGGGTGATGGGAACCTGGATACCAGAGTTCGCTAAAAGGTGATATGAATAAACACCCCAGACTCTGGACTTTGGGTTGGGATTTTGTGATGCTATCCTTTAGGAGAAAGGGAGAATCAGAAGTAGACTCATCCTTACAGAAACTGAAACCAGCTCAGTCCCTGATCTTGAGTGTCCCAGCTTAGACGTGAGCCATAAACAGTGTCTCAAAACTATTTTTACAAATCTCATACATGACGTCTGACACTCAGAAAATAGCCAGGTGTAAGTGGACACCAAGAAGAGGACACTGAAAATCAGGAGAAACAACAGGCAATAGAAACTGATCTACAGGAGATTTGGTTGTGGAGCCAACAGAAACTGACATTAAAATGGGTGAGCCTGGTGGTGGGTATTGTGGAGGGCATGTATTGCATGGATCATTGGATGTGGTGCATAAACAATGAATTTTGGAACACTGAAAAAAAATTTTTTTAAATGATTATGCTTAATATGTTCAGGAAGTTAAAAAATACAAAACTTTCAGGAGAGAACTAGAATTTCCTGGATAGTCTACAACTGGAAAGTACAACTCAATGAAAAAGTTCCATAGTAGTTTAAACATAGCTGAAGACAGAAAAATGATAGAGTGCAAAATAGGTCAGAAGAAAATATGCAGGACTAAAGCATAGAGACAAAGGGTGAAGAATTTAGAAAAGAGCTAAGGAGACCTATAGGATCTGGTGAATGATCTATGTGCATGCAATCAGAGGCAGAGAAAATGAGAAAAGAGAAAACACAGTGGAAGCAATATTTGAATAAAATATAATGAGGAATTTTCCAAAATTGGCAAGACATCAAGACCCACGATTTAAATAACACCATGCATTCTAAGTACTATATAAAAGGAAAATCCACACCTTAACGTAACATAGTAAGATTTCTGAAAAACAGAAATGAAGAAAAAATATAGCATCTTAAAAGGAACAATAATAATTGGCAGATGGCATCACAGAAAACAATGGAATATATGATAGCGTTTAAAGGAAATAGTTCCTACCTAGAGTTCTACATCGCATGAAATATCCTTCAAAATTGAAAGTGAAATAAAGATGTTTTCAGAAGATAAAAATTGAGAGAAGTCAAAAGCAACAGACTGCACTAAAGGAATACTAAGGTCTTTTCTTCAGGCAAAAGGAAAATTGCCCTTGACAGTTGCTTGGAGATGCAGAAAGAAATGAAGAGATAAAATTTAATGTGTGGGAACCTTTAAATGAAAATTAAAGGCTGGTTGTTATATGCAACTAATGAATCACTGAACACTCCATCAAAAACTAATGATGTACTACATGGTGGCTAACTGAACATAATAAAAGAAAAAAGAAAGTTAAAGGCAGGTTACAACAATAACAAGAGAGACAGGAAGCAAATCTAACCCAATGAATGAATTTACAGGAGTTTACACAGTTTCAACTACTTCATTTCCAGAGACGTATTGTTCAACCGGAAGAAGCAGCTTTCATGACTCCAGGTCCTCGTGTTTATACATGGAAGTTTGGTCAGTAGAGATATAGTCCAGACTTCTTCTGGCTACACCTAATTTTTTGTTGTCATGCATTTATTCAACAAATCTACTAAGCGTGTTAATACATGCCTCACACTGTGTAGGGTACTGGGACCACAGAGGTAAAGATACCCACATTATCAATGGAGAAGAAAACCTCAGGGAGATGAAGCAACTTGCTTAAGGTCACCAGGCTTCTAAGGGACAGAGCTGAACTCTGGTTCTATTTCTCTGCCATAAATTTTTTACTAAGCAGCCCTGACTCTTATTTTAAAATACCACATATACGAATGCTAACTGGAATTGATGCATGTTATTTTTTCTCTCCTGTGTTTTGTTGCCATTAACACTCAGCTTTTTTCTCTCATATCCCTGTATCACTATCACTCTCTCTACCATCTTCTAAGTATTCCCTTTAATGCTCTTTCCTATTTCCTATGCCTTTGTTGAATAAAATATTTTGAATTTATTTGTGCAATGTGCAATCTTCTGTTTAAGATGTCAGCACGCAACGTTCTCTAACTGGAAGAATTTCACTGCGATTTCTAACCATTTAATGTCTATCAGTTATACACAGCTGCTGTCCTCTCACCCTGGCAGAGAGCAGAGGTCAGGGTCCAAGGTGGCCTAGAGAGGAAGGCAGAATACTGCTTCTTCTCTCCTTCTCTTGCCTGACCCCATCCCATCTGATTAACCTTGGCACAGGTGCCCTGGTGAAATACAAAGGTGAGAAGGCCAGTGCTGGTGTTATCAGTGGGGCTCCTTCCTGCTTCTCAATCACCCAGTTCAGTAACTTGGAGCTAAGAGTTATTCCTCCTGACTCAGACAAGCATGTCTCTGTATCACAATTTAACAACATGGAGGGAAAGATTATTTTTACAGAGCAATGATCAACCACATGTTTGTATAGAATGTATGGTCAAGATATAGGTTTATAAGACTGAAATACTGCTTCGATGATTTCATCTGAGCCCCTATCTTATAGAAAGATAGTCTGCAGGCTGGAGGCCGAACTTTCCAAGTTTGGCTCAGGAACAAACATGGCGAAGCAGCACAAAGAGCTTAGAATGATGAAAGCGTGTGGGGTTAGCGTCTGAGGAACAATAAAAAAATTACGCCAAATGATTACTTGATTTAAGCATCAGAATTGGACGACCCTGAGAAACCCTCTGGAGAACATACTACAGACTGTTGCTTCTCTAGAGAATGTAGAAATTTTAGATAAGACCAGGATGCTTTTGTACACTACTTGTACTGTAGACCCTGATTTTAATTACTACAGAACTTATTAATAAAGGACCTCATATTTTATTAATAGGAAGGAGAAAAAAAAACTGACCTGACTAGAGAATAAAATTCTCAACAGAAAAATAACATTCAAGTAAAAATAGCCTGATGTAAAAGTCTCTACAGGTTGAGTATAATTCTTTCCACACGTCCGCAGATTAAGTGTTGCTCACGTACGAACATTGCTAGTATATTTCATGAGAGTCTGCAACCATATCTTGATGGAAAAGACCAACTTCTGAGGAAGCCCAGAGGTTTTTGTCAACAGGTCTTTCCCTTTTCATCTACTGAACAAAAAACAAGTATTCAAAACAAGCGACTTTTTCAGTAAGTAGGTTGAAATCACTGTTCATCAACCTGGGGTGATTTTGCCCCCAGGGGACATGTGGCAACGTGTCAAGACATTTTTGGTTCTCATGACTAGGTAAGGGGTGCTCCTGGCGTCTAGTGCATAGAGACCAGGGATGCTGGGAAACATCCTACAAAGCCAAGGATAAAACAGCCCCGCCCCCCCAGCAAAGGATTATCCTGTCCAAAATGTTAACAGTGCCACAGTTGAGAAACTCTGGTATTAAAGTCTTCTTCATGAAGAGCTGGATTTGACCAGATGGTCTATAACTCAATAAGTACTAATAACCTACTGCCCAACATAGCACTCTTTCTCGTTATTTTATTTCTATATGCAAACAGATGTGTTATGTATTTTTAAGATCACCTTTGAATGGCAGAAAACTTGACAAAATATAGCTACGTTCAATCTATATCAGTGTGAATATAGTTTCACTCAGCCCTAGAAATGACAGTACACTGGAAGAGAGATTAATGTGTATTTAATTTGGGGAGGTTTTCTGTAAGAAATAGCCTTCAGGTCTCATTTAAAGAAAGATCAGGGCATGCTGGAAGGGCAGAAGAAAAACTTTGTTTCTGAGTCAAATGTGCAGAAACTTGGAGACAGGCAAAAGGAACACAGGGGTGAGGAGTGGGGTGGCTGATATACTTGGAAGAGTGGATTTTTGGAGGGAGAAGTGTATTTATTTCAGATCAAGACTTGTAGGGTGTGACCATTTGGCAGGAAGATTGGCGGACAATCACCAAAAGTCTGTATTTAATCCTGAGCAACAGAAAGCCAGGGACCATTATAGGTTCCACTGAGAAATAAATACTCAGAAGATGAAAATATACTGGGGTCCACTCTTGTCATCCAAGTGGACAATATCGCCCTTTGTAAACACTCTTGTCTTTCCTCATTTCAAGGCACAGTTAATGCTCTGCCTCTTTAATCTTAGTTTATACTCTGTGACCAGGGATTAATCACTTATTCTATCTCAAATCTAAGGAACATACATGGATCCCATGTATCATGACAATGGGACAGCTTGAGCCACTTAAGAAAAATTTCAAGTACAAGTAGTGTACAAAAGCATCCTGGTCTTATCTAAAATTTCTACATTCTCTAGAGAAGCAACAGTCTGTAGTATGTTCTCCAGAGGGTTTCTCAGGGTCGTCCAATTCTGATGCTTAAATCAAGTAATCATTTGGCGTAATTTTTTTATTGTTCCTCAGACGCTAACCCCACACGCTTTCATCATTCTAAGCTCTTTGTGCTGCTTCGCCATGTTTGTTCCTGAGCCAAACTTGGAAAGTTCGGCCTCCAGCCTGCAGACTATCTTTCTGTAAGATGGGGGCTCAGATTAATCCCCACTAACTTGTTCTTGTGATCGCAGATGTGCTTCTGGACCCGTCTTCCTTTTACACGCAATTTCATGGAGTCTGGGCTGAAGACTGCAAGTTAGCATTTTTTAGAAAATAATTGGTCTTTTATGATATTTGTAGAATGACAAATGAGTTCCAGCAAAACCAGAAATTATTTTTGATAAAGCAGAATGCCGATAGATTGGAAGAATTCATCCCTTGCATGAGGACACTTAGGATAATGAGTAGAGGCCCAAGGTACAGGAGGGCAGAAGAGGTCTTAAGAGTTTGAAATGATCTCTATAAATTCAAGTAAAAGCACAGTTGTCTCCTATCTGAAGGCAGCTTGTATTCAGTTGTTTTTAAAAAGGAAACCACCAATGAAGAAGATCCTGTTATGCTCAATTATAAATTACCACTGAAAAGTAACTCTTAGAAAAAAAAAAAGGACAAAGGTTGGGTTTTTTTTAAATATTCTATTTATTTATTTGACAGAGAGAGATATCACAAGTAGGCAGAGAGGCAGGCAGAGAGAGAGGGGGAAGCAGGCTCCCCACTGAGCAGGGAGCCTGACGTAGGGCTCAATCCCAGGACCCTGAGACCATGACATGAGCTGAAGGCAGAGGTTTAACTCACTGAACCACCCAGGTGCCCCCAGGACAAAGGTTTTTTAATAGGCCATACTCACCACACCATTACCAAAGAATACATGTTTTCGGAATTATAAATGTCTGAAATTATTTTTGAGTCTTAATGCAATGAAATCCTCCTGACTTCTAATTTCTGCTAGCTGCTTGGGTAGAGGTGATCTGTGAGAGAGAAGAACAAGGAGAGAGGAGGAACTCATGTGGGATGGGCTGGACATTGAGGGTAAGAGGAGAATAGAATCCCAGGAAGGGACAAAGTGGAAAACTGAGTGCCTGGACCCTGGTGTGTGGGCAGAAATAGGAGAGTGGGAAGGGGGGTTGGTCTGATCATTTCTTGTATTTAATGTGCTAAGTGTCTCTACAATCGTGAAATTAATGTTTCTTTAAGTACATGGGGACCCACTGCTGCTTCAGGCAACACAGATATTCCTTTTCACATGTCACTTGATAAAATCCCCATTCATCACAATGTGCTTTTCATCCTTTTGGTATTTCCAGCTGCTCATAGTAACCTATATATGTCCCTAATATAATAGCAGCTGTTGTCACTGTTTTTGGAAAAATACAAGCATCTTTGAACAGCTTTCCCAAGCAAAACTCTCCTTTTCCTTTTTATTAAATTGGTCTTGATTAGTGGCAATAGTTAAATAACTGCAGAAACCCGATTAGAAAGAATAATGTACAGATTACACGAGGGTCCCAGGTTCTTCCCCAAGACAAGTCGTTAGATTACTCCTTAAGAAGAAAAAATTCACATACAGCATTTTCTTCTCAAGATAACTCAGGGTAATTAAGAAGGTCTTACCCTATTCCTAGCTCTTGGGAACCTTCTGAGGCAAGGTATTATGGTTAGAGCAAAACTAGGGACACTGGTAAAGGGAGATTATTTCTATACAGCAGAGCAGGGAAATAAGCCGTATGGTTGAATATTGCCCCCCCGCAACACACACACACAGCTTGAGATAGACTGTGCATAGCAAGCATCTTTCCCTGGGTAGCTGAGGTTCCTTCATTAACCCCAAGGTAATGCCTCACCTTGCTTTTCCTAATTGTGAGACCACCATTATACTATACCTCAAATTGGCTTGTTCATAAAGGGTAAAGATACTAGGCCAAAGGATGGGTTTAAATTCTCTATGATATTATTTGACAGAGGACTATGAATAAGTTAAAGAAGTATATTGGTATTTCCACATATTTTCTCAATCAGATTGCCTCTGGAGATTAAGTTGTAATGCCTTAAGATGTCCACTATACATGATGGGTTCATTTCTGCTCTATACTCTGAGAATAGTGCTGGCTATATGCCATTCTTGGGAGAATTGAGAAAACAGACACTGAAGTAATTTTTTTTTTGTCTTCTGTGGTTCAGAACTCTGGTTGAGAAAGACTACGCTGCTCACAAACACACAAAAACAAATAAATAAGGCACTGATGAAGGCAAAGAACTCGGAAACCAACAGTGAAGGAAAAAACGGAATACTGAAACCAAATAAAACAAAATGCAACCCCAAAACAAAACTTTACATTAAAAAAGTAAGGAAAATAAGCATAAAAAAATGGAAAAGTAGAAAATAAAGAGCAACCACTACAATAGGAGGCAGAGGTGGCCTTACTGAAAAGGCAAGACTTAACCATATGCTGTCAGCAAGAAATAGACTTTAAAGACGCAGGTATGTTCAAAGTCAAAGGATGCAGAATGACAGACCATAGAAAATGAGACGCTATTATTTCATAAACTGGATTTTAAATTTTAAAAATTCTGCTCCTTAAAATACATCATTAAGAAAATACAGAGTTACGCTATGGCATGAGAGAAAATACTTCAACACAAAGATTTTGTATCCAGAATATATAAAGAACTGTTACCACCCAAGAAGAAGAGTATAAACGAACCAAATAAAAATGGGTAAAACAGGGCGCCTGGGTGGCTCAGTGGGTTAAGCCACTGCCTTCGGCTCGGGTCATGATCTCAGGGTCCTGGGATCGAGTCCCGCATCGGGCTCTCTGCTCAGCAGGGAGCCTGCTTCCCTCTCTCTCTCTCTTTGCCTGCCTCTCTGTCTACTTGTGATCTCTCTCTGTCAAATAAATAAATAAAATCTTTAAAAAAAAAATGGGTAAAACATTTGAATATTTACCCTCCCAACCCCCACAAAAAATATTTGAATGGCCAATAAGTACATGTAAAAGTGGTCAATCTTATTAGATACGAAGGAACTAAAATCACAACGAGCACAAATATTCCTCCATTAGGATGACCACAATTAAAAGGACTGAGAATACTAAGTGTTGACGAGAGTCGGATCAATAGAATACACGTAACTACTGGTGGGAAAGCAAAATGGTGAGACCACTTTGGAAAACAAAGTGACAACTTGGGCATCCAAACATGTATTTACCATTTGAAATGAGAATTTCAATCCTAAATATTTTCCAAAAAAATAAAAATAAAAATATATGTCCACACAACAATGTATACAGGGATAATCATAACGGCCTATTTCTTTTTTTCAAAGATTTTATTTATTTATTTGTCAGAGAGAGAGAGAGAGAGAGCGAGAATGAGAGTGCACAAGCAGGCAGAGACGCAGGCAGAGATGGAGAGAGAAGCAGGCTCCCTGCCAAGCAAGTAGCTGGATGCAAGAATGCAGGACTCGATCCCAGGACCCTGGGATCATGACCTGAGCCAAAGGCAGTGGCTTAACTGACTGAGCCACCCAGGCATCCCAATAACAGCCTATTTCTTAATAGCTCAAAACTTGAGTCAATCCAAATGTCCATCAACAAACTGTGGCACATCCAACAACGAGTGCCTGTTCAGCAATAAAAAGGGATGGTCTGATAACACCAATGTTAACACAAATAAGTCTCAAAAACATTATGTTAATCAAAAGAAGACCTAAAGGGGTATACATTGTTTCGTTCTACATATATGAATTTCTAGAAAAGAAATATATAACCTTTAGGGATCAAAGAATAGATTGCAGCCAGGGTTAATGGAGAAACTGACTACAAAGTAAATTTGGGGGATGATGGGTGCACACATTTGTCAAAATTCATTAAACCATATACTTAAAATAGGTACATTCTATTATTTAATTGCTTTATTTCAAAGTTTATTTAAAAAAAATCTCCACTTTGATATGGTTTTGTCTATCTCCCTTTAAGTTCTACTAATTTTTGTGCTATATATTTTGAATAAATTTTAAAAAAATTTATTTTATTTTTCCAGTGTTCCAAGATTCATTGTTTATGCACCACACCCAGTGCTTCATGCAATATATGCTCTCCTCTAATAAAAATCTTCAGATCGAAGAGAAATGATTCCAAATAAAATTATGGCAGGTTAAATGACACTTTTTTCATTATGAATATCTCTATTTTTTTTTCAAGATTTTATTTATCTGAGAGAGAAAGGGAGCACGAGCCATGAGACAAGAGGCAGAGGGAGAGGGAGAAGCAGACTCCGAGCTGAGTGGGGGAGCCTGATGTGGGACTTGATCCCAGGACCCTGACCTGAGTCAAAGGCAGACACTTAATTGACTAAGCCACCCAGGTGCCCCTTGAATATCTCTCTTTATTTCTAATGATTCTTGTCTTAAATCTAGTCTATTTGATATTATTACAACTGGTGAGCTTTATTTCAAGTACATAGCATATATATTTTTTCATCCTTTTCCTTTATTTCTATAGAAATTTCTATATTTCTATATGTATTGATACTTATGGAGTGATCTTGTGAATCACATATAGAGAGTTTGGTTTCTTAACTCCATATGACAATCTTTTTAAATTTGCCCATTTAATTTTAATATAATTGCTGACACAGCCAAGTTTAAGTTTACCAACCTTCTATTTTTTCCCATTAATATTTTGTTCCTCTATTTCTCCTTTCCTTTAAAAAAAAATCATGTATTTTTCCTATTCTGTTTTTCTCCTCTAATAGCTTCTTATATTTTTTATATTTATTGTAGTGATTAGAGATTAAAATCTGCAATCCAGATTTACTACACTATATGTTAAATTAGAATCTGTACTGCTTTCAGAACAATGCAAAAATATTACGACAATTTAATTTCATTTGTTCTTCCCTTTGTAATATTGGGGTCATATATTCTACTTCTACATATGTTGTAAATCCTTAAACATCTTGTTACTGTTGTTTAACAATCAATATTTTTTAGATTTACCAACATATTAACTTTTTCATGCTCTTTGCTCTATTTTGCAGTTCTGTGCTTCCATATGGATTCATTTCCTTTCAACCTGAAACACATCCCTTCATAGTTCTTAGAGTCTGAGTCTGAATTTGTTGCAGATGAGTTTCATTACCCCTGTTTGGTCTTTAAACATTTTTATTTCTCATTCATTTCTGAAGACTATTTTCACTGTGCTGGATTGTAAGTTGGCAATTTTTCTTACTTTCTGCCCTTTCAAGTTATCATCTCATTTTCTTCCTGGTAGTGTATTTCCATTGCTAAGTCAGCTGTAAGTCTTAATTTTGCTCCTTTGAATGTCTTTTTTCCTCTGGATCTTTCAAAGCTTTTCTTGCACTTTAATTTTCAATAGTGTGATGGGATTTTCTCTCTATCTATCCTAATTGGGATTCATTGAGCTTCTTGAAAGTATGAGTTGACTGCCTCTCATTACTTCTGAAAAATTCTCAGCCATTATTTCTTTAGAGAATCCTTCTGTTTCAATCTCGCCCTTTCCTTATGGGATTCCAAGTATGTGTAAGTTAGACTTCTGACTCTTCCATATGCTTAAGTATGTTCTTTCAATTTGTTTTTATCTGTGTTTTATTTTCTTCTATTGCTGTCTTCAAGTTCACTATTCCTAAATTATTCTGTTTACATTCTGTTATTAAACTTTCCAGTGAATACTTAACATTAGATATTGTTTTATTCAGTTAAAGGATGTTTGCTTAATTTATGTTGTAGATTCCAAGCTACTGTTGAAATTCTACATATATTTCTCCATTTTCAGCTTTTTAAAAAACCATACCAATCCAAATTATTTTTAAATCCTTCTCAACTAATTCCAATATCTGGATCATTTGTTACACTGCTTCTATTACTATTTTTTTTGGTGTTGTTCTCTGGTTGTTAGTCACAATTTCTGGCTTCTTTTTGCTCGTCTAGTCAATTTTTATTTCATGACAGCCATTGTATATGAAAGTACCATAGATGTTCCTGATGATATTTGCACCAGGGAGAGGGCAGCCTTTCCTCTATGGCAAGATTCGATCAATGCAATCAGTCCCTCACCTGCCAGGAATTGAGCTGGGTCAAGGTTGGGCTGCATTCCTAATAAGACTCAGCCTACCTCCAGTTGAGAGTGACCCTCCTAGGCTTCTGATGCAGAGTCTGGAGGATCCCTGTCCTCTCAACCCTGAAAGACTACAGAAAAGGTTTGGTTCTACCTTTTGGAGGTCTGAAGCTTACTCTTTAGTTTCCTTACCCATGAAATTTTAAATCTGGCACAAAAGGGAAAACAGTCATGTGACTGTTGCAAGCCTCATTCTTCTTACTGCATCTTGTCTTCCAAGCAACATGAGTACATGGAAGATTTCACTCTGCCTTTCCAACCCATCACCCAAGCCTCCTGAACTATACCAGAACTTATGTGTAAATGTATACTACTGAAGTCAAAGAAAATTTCAACAACACAAACCTTTTCTGTACTACTTTAAACATCCCCGGAGAAATCTTACTTTCCCTACTGATTTACTTAGCACTTTAATTTTTTTTTAATTAATTTTTTATGTTCAGTTAGCCAGCATATAGTACATCATTAGTTTTTGATGTAGTGTTCAACGATTTATTAGTTGTGTATAACATCCAGTGCTCATCACAACACATGCCCTTCTTAGTACCCATAACCCCCTTACCCCATCCCCCACCCTCTTCCTTCCTGTAACCCTCCATTTGTTTCCTAGAGTCCAGCTTCTCTTGTGGTTTGTCTCCCTGTCTGATTTTTTCCCGTTCAGTTTCCCCTCCCTTCCCCTGTGGTCCTCTGTGCTTTTCTTTATGTTCCATATATGAGTGAAACCATATAATAATTGTCTTTCTCTGCTTCACTTATTTCACTTAGCATCATCCCCCCCAGTTCCATCCATGTCGATGCAAATGGTGGGTATGCATCCTTTCTGATGGCTGAGTAATATTGCATTGTATATATGGACTACATCTTCTTTATCCATTTGTCTGCTGAAGGGCATCTTGGCTCCTTCCACAGTTTGGCTCTCGATATTGCTGCTATGAACACTGGGGTGCATGTGCCCCTGCTTTTCACTACATCTTTATCTTTGGGATACCTAGTAGTGCAATTGCTGGGTCATAGGGTTTTATTTTTAAATTTTTTTGAGGGAGAGAGAAAGCATGCAGGTGAGGAGGAAGAGGCAGAGGGAGAAAGAGATTTTAGCAGGCTCCATGCCCAGCATGGAGCCCAACATGGGGCTCAATCTCATGACCCTGAGATCATGACCTGAGCTGAAATCAAGAGTCAGATGCTTAACTGAGCTGTCCAGGGGCCCCCTATTTAATATTTTTAACAGATAGTACAAAAGTGAACTTCTATAAAATCACTATTTAAAATTAATTCAAGTTTTGAGTAAGCGATATTTTGACTTTTTTCAAATATTTATTTTCTATATGAGGAAATGCCCTCAGACTATATCCTAGAAGTTTAAAAATATTCTCTGCAAATTGACTGATGCCTGGTGTGCTTTGTAGTGAAGGATACTGGAACATCTCTTTTCAGATAAGAAGCATTATCATCTCATAGTTAGCAACTGCAAATAACAGCTGTGACATGTTGAAGTCTTTTGATATTATATCCAGCTGAAGGTCAGACCTTATCACTTAGCAGTCCAGGAATGATGCATGTGTCAGCTGTCATGAAGCCTCATCTGGGATAACTGCAGAGATGCCTTTGTACAGTTGAGTAGACATTTTTCCTGCTTGCCTTCCATTCTCCTTATGTACAGTCCCAGAATCCAGAGTTCTTTTGGGGAATCACCACTCTCCCACTTGGTCCTTGTAATTATGGTTGACTCTCTCCTCATCCCCATGTCAAAGGTGGGCATATGGCCCAGGCTTTGTCAGACACTTATTCCATGCTTCTGGTTATGTTGACACATAATGCAAAATTAGTTCTTAGAGACTCAACTTGAGGATGCTTGTTTACATTGCAGAGGACTACAATGTCTATAGCTGGGGTTGCAGAGGAGGTATAAGACTGGAGCTATTGCACCCATCTTGCCACTATGAAGTTAACGCCTCTCTCAAAACAGAGCTAACAGGGAGGAATTAAGAGATGTAGAGAATAAATGCCAGCCTTGAGGACATTGGTTGAGTCCCTGGATGGAGCCTAACAAGTCTAAACCAGGAAATGCCCCAGGAATTTTCAGTTTTGTGAACAGAAAACAAAAATCCCTATTTAACATAAGTAGGCTTTAGTTGGTTTTCTGTCACTGATAACCAGGGGTCTCTTCACACTGGGTAATTCACAATAATGGATCAGCATTCTAGCTAGAGTCCATTCTAAGACAGGCCACCTGGTGAGCTTGGTGTATGGGGGGAGAAGTTAAAGTGCTCCTACTGTATTACATGAGGTGGGAATCCATGCTCAGGAACTGGCCGTGTCACAAACCAAATATGAACTTGAATAAGCCATTCAGCTTTCAAAGAGAAGCAAAGAAAATCACTTTTAAGGACTAGCAGCTGGAAAGAATGGCATAATGTCCACACCAAAATGATCTAAGACAGTTGGAAATATGGACCTGAATCTTGCAAAAGATCAGGGCTGGTGGTGAGGATTTTGTCATGTTTATAGAGGTGAGGGTAGCAACCCTTGAGGTGGTGAAGGGGTCTAGAGAGAGAATGCCATAAGAGGAAGTAGGCAGAAAACAAAACCTTATGAGTCCCATAGATTTAGAAGGTTGGTGGGGGGAGAATAGGAATGGGGGAAAGTGAGTGAGCAGTCAGGGAGGCAGGAGGAGAATCAGGGAAAACCTGGACCAAGAAATCAGGGGCAGCAGGTAAATGAGAAAGACATCACCAACTACGAATACCAAGAAGTTGAAAATCCCACTGTGGGAAGGACAAGGAATTCACCAAGGTCATTGCTGACCTTGCCAAAAGCTGTTCCAGGCAAGTGGTAGAGTAGAACACAGGCTGCAACAGTTACCCAGCAAATCCATGGTAAAAAAAAAAAAAAAAGTAGACCCTAGGAGCCATCAGCTGCCTCTGAGGTGACTGGTGGATAAAACAGGGGTAGAAAGGCAGAAGCTAGGGGCTTAACTCCAAATATATATAAATGCCATGACATTGTCTTCCATTGTAAATCACCAATCACTTGGGATGCTTGTTTTCAAAAGGAAGCGATTAAAAACAGACTCTCTAAATAAATGTGTAAGGCTATGATGCTAAGTAGCACATGCCCAGGAAATTTATCAAGAACTGAATTACCTGTTTGGTGAGAAGGGACAAAAATATAAAACTGTGGGCTACAAAAGGAAAACTACTATGATTTAGCCGAGCATCTACTGTGTATGGTGTATAGTGGATCCTAAAAAGATGAGGTTCCTGCCTTTAAGGGGTAACAGGCCACACTGAGGGTCAGTGAAAGATAAAACCTCCAGGAAACCTCCTCTGAACTATGCCTTTGAAATATTGAGATCCTAACCTGCACTGGGTGTGGGGCCCTTCCTGCTGTCCCCGTGCTGGGTGTGGTTCCAACACGCCTCTAGGAAGTACTTTCTCTACACAGGTGTTTGTCTCTTGGACTGGGCTGACAACTCCTGGGGGTCAGGGGTTACATTTATTCATCTTTATGTCACACAGTCTGGAACAGAGTAGACAGTTAGGGTTACCAGATTTAGGAAGAAAGAAAAAAATAAAATCTAGTTAAACTTGAGCTGCAAATTCAAATACTGCATGGGATATACTTTTTACTCAAAAGCTCTTTGTTGCTTATCTGAAATTCAAATTTCAATGGGCATCCTGTGCTTTATGGGGCAACTCTACACATTCCATCCATGTTTTCTGAATGAATGCAAAAGTGTAACTGGAGGAGGAGATGTGGAGAGGACAATTAACTCCTCCTAAACCCATTCTCCAAAAATGCTAATTTAAAAACAGCATGATGCCAGAGGTAAGACACTAGCAGTGCAGTTATGACCATAAGAAGAAGAAACGAGAGAAGATTTGAGAAACCTGAAGCAGGAACACCAACTGGGGGACCCCATGTAGTTGGATAGATCTGTTCCCCCACCTCTCCCACCCCCAGGATCACAACTCCTGATGTTAGAACCTGGCTGTGCCTCTGGATGAATGTGGTTGAATTTAGGTCACTGTCTCTCCTCAACACACAAAAACTAAAGGAGAAGTACTACGTGCAGCTGGGTGGTCTTGACCACATAGTTGAGGGATCCAGAGACTCTGGGGTCAGTGGAGCCTGGGTGGTCAGGGAAGGCTTCAGGGAGGAGGCGTGCCTGTGGTAAGGCCCTCAAGAAGGAAGAAAACACAAACAGGCAGAAACTCTTTTTAGGTTCTAACTCTGAATTCTTTGTAATTAAAACTAAAACATAAGCCAAACATGAGATCAAGATTGTGGCTGTCTTCCTTAAACACTTGGTTTATTTGTTACTCTAGCCTTTTCCCTGCTTCAGTAACAAGTGACTTTCCTCTCTTCTCCCAGCAGACAAGAGTTTCATCAACCCTGAGATCAGTACAGCTTAGTTTCTGACAAACTGTGAACTACGCCCCGTCATTGCAGGTCACGTTCACACATATACGTGTACCTGTGTGGAGAGGCACTGTCGGGTAACAAGCACTTGTAGCCAAGTCTTTGGACTTCGTGTTGCCTTCTTTCCTTTACTTTTAGCTGACATTTTATTAGTTACTTGCCTCTGTTTTATGTGGAAGGCAACCACTTTCGTTCAACTGAAGACAGCATTTTAGCTTACCATTTTGCTTATAGTTTCTGTAGGTAGGAACCAGATCAGGTTAGCTGAGAGGTTCTATCTTGGAGTGTCTCACGAGGGTGTGATCAGACGTCAGCGAAGACTGCTATCACCTGAGGGCTGGTCTGAGACCAGAGGACCCACTACAAGATAGTGAACTCACAGGCAAGATGGCGCATTCACATACCTGGCAGTTGGTGCAGCCTGTCAACCAGACTACTCAACTCTCCACATGGCCCTCTCCACAGGATGGCTTAAATACTTTCAGGGCTTGGGAGCTGGCTCCCTCCAAAGTGAGAGAACCATGAGACCAAGGTGAAAGGTGTAAAGTCATATGCTGTCTCTACTGCCTTATTCTGTTGGTGGCACAGACTAACCTTGACTCATCTGGGAGGAGGCTTCAGGATAATATGGGAAATGGGCCATCAGAAAACCAGTTTAGGAAACTCAACTTAGAAAATTCAAAAATATGCTAACTGGGCAATGTCTCCCATCCCAGAAATAGAAGGACATTAAGATCTTATAAGGAATAGCCAAATGCCCCAAAAAAACTACACAAAAGGGAAGCAGAGAACACAGAGGCCTCATCGGTACCATCTGCTTCAAGGGGTTGGGCCTTGTCCACCCCCACCCATTCACCCTCCAGCCATCCACCTCACATCCCTCATCTACCCACCCAGATATCACTGATATTTACCACACAAACTGCTGTGGTAGACTCTGGGGAATAGTGGTGAGCAAAAGAGATATGTCTCCATCCTCTTGTAATAGACAGTCCAGTTGGGGAGACAAACATACAAGTAGATAAATAAAATGGTGAGGCACAGTGTAAAAGAAAGAGAGAAGAATTATAGTAACCAACAGAGTCGGTACCTGCCCAAATGAGATGGCCAGGGAAGGCTTCCCTAGGGAGGTGGTTTTGAGGCAGAATTGAGAAAGTCTCTTCCAGCATTGATCAGAAGGGCAATGAAGGGACTCGCGGATGGAGGTCAGAAATGGGTGGGAGGGTTCCTAGAGCTCTTCTGGACAGAATTCCAGAGGAGAAGGCAAGTGTGGAAGATGAGACCACCAACTCTGTCCTAAGCAGCTCCCAACAGAGGGGCTGCATTTGTGACATTGCCTTGGGGCCTTTAGAGGAGGTACAGGCGGAGAAGGAGCCAAGCCCGGAAGGAGGGCGGGAACAGAGGTCCCCGCAGTATGGAGGGAAAGCCAGTCCAATTGCTGGAGAGGAGACCAGATGTCCCATGTGAGGCAAACCAGAAACCAGGTGAGGGTGGTGTGAGGACAGGATACGGTGGGAGGTGGGTATTCTAAAAGAAGTGTTGAGGCAGAGAGAGTAGAGCGGGGACAAGATCTAGTGCTTCAGGCCAAAGTCTGGCTTCTGCTTAGAGCTGCACCTCAGGGAGGCTGCACAGTGAAAGTTTCCACTCTTCATTCTGGACAAACTGGGAGCACCGTCCACTTGCAAACTGGGACATACCCAAATTGATCACAAGATATGACATACATATCTCTGGGAAAGAAGATCTGCCTAAGAGCCCACTGTTTATAGTAATATTTTCAATAATTTGAAATGCAAGTACCTGAGGGAAACGTTTGATTGTGAAACTATTTATGAAAGTGATTTTTAAGTTTTTTGTAGCATTCATCAAAACTAAATGAAAAAGCACTAGACCAAAACAAAAGCCAAGATAAAAGTAAATGAAATGAAATAACTGAAAAATGAGGGATTATTATAAACATCAACTCAAACATCTTTGGGAACCTCCTATGTATCAAGTACCAACTGACTCTGAAGATACTGACGTGAGCATTTCATGGTATTTGCCCTTCAAGACTGCAGCTTCCTTAAGAAACCAAGAAAAAAATCAGCTGTTCTGTGTGGATCACACACGCCATGATAGAGGTACTGACTGGGTGCTTGGGTAACATGCGCCATGCTGGAAGTACTGAACTAGATACTCAGGTAACGTGCTCCATGCTGGAAGTACGACTGGGTGCTTGGGTAACATGCGCCATGAAGTACTGAACCAGGTCTCAGGTAACGTGCTCCATGCTGGAAGTACTGAACTAGGTGCTCAGGTAACATGGCCCACACTGGAGGTACTGACTGGGTGGTCCACTGCACCACTGTGGAGGTACTGATTGGCTCCCTGGCAGCTAACCAGATGTTGACAAGGGGCGGTGTATGTGAGGAGTTTGGGAAAACCACCGCCTGGTCTGCTTACCGACAGGAGTGCTTAAACAACAGACAGGGTACCCCACAGTTCCAGAGGCTGGAAGTCCAGGATGAAGGTGCCAGTGTGGCTGGGTCTTGGTGAGGGCTCTCCTCCCGGCAGACTGTCACACTGTCACTGCCTTCTCATGCGGTAGAAAGAGAACTCTGGTCTCTTCCTCTTCTTATAAAGACGCTGCTCCCATGCTGGGGATCCCCACCCTCATGACCTCATCTAACCTTAACCACCTCCCTAAGGCTCCACCTCCAAATGCCATCACCTTGGAGGTTAGGGCTCCAACACGCAAGTTTTGGGGAAAAACAAACATCCAATTTCTAATGCCAACCAAGGAAGGTGACTTCTGCAGTGAATCCAGGAAAACGGAGACAGGATGTGGAAGGTGAGGGAGAGGGAAGCCAGGGAAGGTAGGAGCATGGAGAAAGTGCATGCAGAGCAGCAGTGGGACTGAGCCTCTGGGGGCCAGAGCGGAGGCGTGGGTGAGGCACAGCAGGAGGGAGGCAGAGGGCGCTCAGCTCACTGAAGGGTGCACAGGCCCCATGTTCAAGGTCTGGGTCTTATTCTGAGAGAAATGGGGAATCACTGATGATTTTTAAACAGTTCTAAGACCTGGCCAGATTTGCTGAAGAAAGACTCATTCCACGCAGTAAAGGTGTCTCTGAGGGGCCAGAGAGTGAAGGATCCACTAAGACACCATTAAAAACAGGGTTTCTGAGAACGATTTGTGGCCCGGGAAGTGTAAGTAAGAACAGTAATAAACAGTGATTCTCAGCATGTTCTGTACACTTAAACACCACCTTAGCAACAGCCCTCTGAAACAGGTACTTTTTTGGGGTTCCCTTTTTTAATGGGGAAGCAGAGGTTCAGAGAGGTTGTGTAACTTGCCAAAGGTCACAGAGCAAGGGAGTGGTGTGCAGGCCTGACCCCCTGTGAGCAGTCAGCTTTGATGACCTCAGTGCTGGAGAGGGGTCTGCAGAAAACAAGAGGCCCTCACCAGCTCCTGCTGGGGTCTCTTCACAGGCCTGACACCCTCGTTCCACCCCTAACATAACCCATCTACCGCCCTGCCACCACTTTCCTTCCTAAAACGGATGCTCTCAAATTGCTTCTAAAACCACTGCCACAAATGTCACTTCTCAGAACCTTCTGTGGCTTTCCACTGCCTTTGGAATGGAATTCTAACCCTTTAGCATGATAGTCAAGGCCTTGCTCCACCAGAAAGTTCCCATCCTAATAGTGCCTTAGCCGTCATAGGTGTTTGTCCTCTGTGAACACGAGCCGACAACACTACAACTTGCCACCCCAGGCGTGGACAGGGCGGAATGTGGCTCCAGATCTCAGCTAGGACCCTTCACACATGAGGAGACCAAGGCGGGGAGGGTTTCAACGGGCTGCCTCGGTTCGCAGAGGAGCTAGAACTCATCCCTTCCCGTTTCTTCCCGTCGGATTCAGAAATGCCAGCCAGGAAACCCAAAGGTGGGCTCTCCAGCCTCAGCTGCTTCAAATAAAACAGCTACATTAATTTGCTGTCACGGCCGTAGGAGTTTCTTGAGAGGAGGTGCCTCCGAGGCTAACGGGTGTAAGAGGCCTGTTCTGCGTGAGCTCCGATTCCTGGAATCTGCAAACACGGGCAGTTGTAACTGGTAACGTTTCACTGAAAAATGTCCATGTGCTGTCTTCAGGGGTATTTACTTAACTAAAGACATACATTTCCACGGCTTCTGGACATTTATTTTATAGGAAAAGCTCTTTAAAGCCTCTCCAACTCATTTCCCCACCTGCCAACTGCTCTGGCCGGCTCTCCCCCAGCGAACCTGGCCGGGGCCAGGAGAACAGCTCTGTGCTGCTGTCCGTTAGGCCCAGACAAAAACGCACTCGGCATTTCTGCCTCTGACTTCAGGACGCCGTTGCTGCCCTTCCCGCCTGATGGCCTCTTCTCGGCCTGGCTGGGCGGCTGCAGTCCGTGGACAGAGATCGGAAGCCGTGGTGGGGGGGGGGGGGACACCCGCTTTGCGTTCTACCCATGCAGGCCTTTCCTGCAGCCGCTGCCTTCCCAGAGACGCTTCCAGACTGAGGCAGACCAGGCCCAGGACCCGCCAGTGAAACACAGGCTGGAAAGACTCAGCTCTGGGACTGCACTGACACTGCCGTCTCTGCAGACGGCCCTGCGAAGGGTCCCCTCTCCCCTGACTGAGGCTGGGAGGCCAGGCGGTCCACAGCACCGGAATTCCTCACTCACCAACTACCCAGGATCTGACGCCTTCCCACAGATCCCACTGAAGACACTGAGACCAGCAAGAATCTGGCAAACACATTCCTGTTAGCTGAATAGGCACCACCAGAGATTACATGCCCAGTGCTCTTGTTTCCAGCTGTAAAAGGAGGGACCGGATTTCAAAGGAGCCCACATTACAATTCTCTACCCCTCGTGGGCTCTCGGCTCTTCCTGCTGTTGGGACGGCAAGAGCTGCCATTTCCTAGAGCTCTGTCTGAGCAAGCTTCAAAGTCGTTCTGGAAGGAAATTGCCGGTTTTTATGCATTTTTCTAAAAAGGGCAAAGTATGTCTAGCATCCAGCACAGGGCCTGGAACATGAAGGGCTCGCGGTAACCGCTGGCTGCTTAGATGAGATGCAGAAAGAAGTCAGAAGAGAAGGAGGGTCTTGTTGAGTCAGTGAAACTTTTCCACTGGACAGTGATATGTCGCTAGTCGTAGATGGAGCTCTACCAGACAGCGCTTGGTCCTGGCTGGGGCACCCCCGCTCCCCGCAGCGGCTGAGCACAGTGTCACAGCTCATCTCTGGGGATCCAACTGACCCTGCCGTCCAAGGGATGCAGGGCTTAATTTGCACAGCTGTCCAGAGCATCCCTGGTAAGCAACTCAATGATCATCTATTGGATGGAAAAAAGAAAGAAACCGTGAAAGGTCTTGGGCTGATTCCAAATGATATAACATCTTCCCCAATGACAGATGCATTTAGAGAGGGATACAGCACATTTCGTTTCCATCATTTATATTCCTTTTATGTGTTGGAGCAAAAAATCAGTATGTCAAGCACATATAAACTATTAAGTGTAGCTGCTTCTATAATTAGGCTGAAATCTTCCCTGGGGACCCTGGGTGACTGATGTTTGGGAAACACGGATGTGAACTATGTCACCGGCATATACAAACTGCTAAGCCAGCAGTGATGGGGAAGAGTGCACGCGACGTGTTTCCGAATTTGGGCTGTCTTCCCTCATATGTTCAGGGGTGTCCCCCCGTAGGATACTATGGGGCTCAGACATGCCAAGCAAGGGAACAGAGCCCAATTAATGGCTCCTGTGGGGACGGGGAATCCTAACAGAGACATAATGTGCGACCCTGGTCTCATTAGCTCTCTGCTCTCACCAACTCTGTTTTGGGTTTATAACCATGTCTTTAAATTACATGCTCGGAAAATGAGTAGGTTCAAGCAAAAGACTCTTAGTACCTTCAGTGAGTCAAAATTGTGTAGGAAAATGGTTATACCAGCTGAATAAAATCTTTTTGTGTGCCACTTTTAGGAAAAAGGTCAGATTAATATCCAATAATTAGCAGAAAGGCAGCCTGGAGGCACGGATCAACTCAGGGAATCTGAAAAGCCAGAGTTAGGTCAAACACTGGAAAGTTGGGTATTAATTTTTTAAAATAACATTTTAGGGGAAGGAACCTAATGATTAGGTTTGATTCTCAAGAACTGATTTAGGTTATGGAAAATTGCCATTCTTCATTTTTGCCTGAAGAGTTACAGCCATAAAAAAGCCAAATTCCTGCTATATTTTCCTCTTACTAGAATTTTTAGAATTAAAAATACTGTTTGAAAATGTACAGTGTACCTCAGCCATGACCCAGCATTTGAAGTTTGTTTCTCTCAAATCTGGTAAGAACACATACATATATTTCCTTACTCTGTCACCTGAGGAGACCCAGAAGTGTCGTTGCAGTGCTGGTGAGCCCAGCTAGCACCCATATCTTGATGTCTAACACCAACCTCCAGGGAAACAGGTTTCCCAGAGAAATGGCTGATTTTAGGGCTGGGGCAGGAAATATATAAAATGGACCTGGTGCTTCTTGTAGTGACAGAAAGTAAGGAAGTGATTACACACACGTAATGGGGGTATGTCAAAGGGACACAAAGCCAACTGAGAGAGTTCCCAATGGCCAATTTAAATAACATAAATAAAATAGTACTTAGGGGCGGGTGCCTGGCTGGCTCAGTTAAGCATCTGCTTTTGGCTCAGGTCATTTTCTCAGGGTCCTGGGATCGAGCCCCGCATCAGACTCCCTAATCAGTGGGGAGTCTGCTTCTCCCTCTGCCCCTCTTCCCCCTTCTCATGCTCTCTCTCATGTTCTTACCCTCTAAAATACAAATAAAATCTTTCAAAACTAAATAAAACAAAATAATATTGGATAACAACCCAAAACATAAATATCCATGAGTCCATCCTGATATGGATAATCAATTGAATAAATAAGTACAGAAGGAGAGTAGATAAATCTTATTTGCAAAAGAATTATATTTTATGTAGCTGCTTCACCCTCTAGGGGGTAGAGCATGACTCTTTTGAGCATGAGATGTACACCGTGACTTCCTTCCCAAGAATACAGGATGGAAAGGAGATAAACCTAGCAAACATGACCTCAGCCAGACGATCAAAGTCAACATCAACAGTAATGAGTTCTGTCGATTGTACTTGCTATGGTGTAACAAGTATGGTACTTACCTCTGCGATCTTCTCCACAACATAGATAAGTCCAGCTCAATCATGAGAAAAATATCAGACAAATCTCAAATGAGTAATGTTCCACAAAATCCCTCATGAGTATTTCTCAATGTCATTAATATTGCCAAAAATGTAGAGTCTAAGAAATTGTCAGAACCAAGTAGCAAGATATGATGACTACATGTAATGTGGGATTCTGGGTGGGATCTTCGAAAAAGGGTATTAGGTAAAAACTAAGAAAATGGAAATAAGGTATGGACTTTGGTTAGTTATCATGTACCAGCATTGGTTCCCTAATTGCAATAAAGGCACCATAATATAAGTCAGCAACAGGGGAGACATTGTGTGAGGTATAAGGGAACTCCATACTAGCTTTACAACTTTTCTGTAAATCTCAAACTGTTCTCACATAAAATACATCCTTTAAAAAATCTAGCAAGAACAGACTTTGAGAGAGGGAGAAATCAACTTTTCTTCATACCTGCCCCAAATCTCCCACAGGCAGATTTCTGCACATATATGTAGTCCTGGGAGACAGACATTTCCTTCTGCCCGTTTACATCTGGTGCCCATCATGCATTCTCAGGAAGTGGATAGTGCCCTTAATGGGGCAAAAAGTGGTACTTGGGGAGGGGTTGAAAATTCTTAGATATTACAATGATTTGTATCCCCCTGGAGCTTAACTCTAGCTAACAAATCTTATTTCTTAGTATTTAATTTCTCCCTAAAGAGAAATATAATTTAAAGTAATTTAAATTTAACTAAAATTAATTAAAATTAAATTTCACTTAAGGCAGGCAATAATGAAAACATGGCTATAAGATACTTGTGTACACCACTCAAAAACACATACCTTATGATTACAAGGAAGTGTGCAAAGAATGGGGGGGTCTAGAACATGTTAAATCAATAGGGGAGGAAAATCTCACACAAGCTCTCTACACAGGCTTTACTCTACAGTTTTTAATTGTTTTTAACATGATTTTACATACTTGGTCGCAGGCACTCTTGTCATAGATTTTAAAAGATTTCTCACTTTTTTTTTGTATTTTTATTTATTTTTATTTTTTTATTTTTTATAAATATATTTTTATCCCCAGGGGTACAGGTCTGTGAATCACCAGGTTTACACACTTCACAGCACTCACCATAGCACATACCCTCCCCAATGTCCATAACCCCACCCCCCTCTCCCAACCACCCCCCATCAACCCTCAGTTTGCTTTGTGAGATTAAGAGTCACTTATGGTTTGTCTCCCTCCCAATCCCATCTTGTTTCATTCACTCTTCTCCTACCCCCTTAACCCCCCATGTTGCATCTCCTCTCCCTCATATCAGGGAGATCATATGATAGTTGTCTTTCTCCAATTGACTTATTTCACTCAGCATCAGGGAAATACAAATCAAAACCACAATGAGATATCACCTCACACCAGTCAGAATGGCTAAAATTAACAAGTCAGGAAATGACAGATGCTGGCAAGGATGCGGAGAAAGGGGAACCCTCCTACACTGTTGGTGGGAATGCAAGCTGGTGCAACCACTCTGGAAAACAGCATGGAGGTTCCTCAAAATGTTGAAAATAGAACTACCCTATGACCCAGCAATTGCACTACTGGGTATTTACCCTAAAGATACAAACGTAGTGATCCGAAGGGGCACGTGCACCCAAATGTTTATAGCAGCAATGTCCACAATAGCCAAACTATGAAAAGAACCTAGATGTCCATCAACATCTATTTCTCTAGGGAAATAGAGTATTTCTCTAGGGACATATGTAGTTGACATGACTATTGGGGAGGGTGCTACTGGCATCTGGTGGGCAGAGGGCAGGGACGCCAAGCACCCCCCATCACACAGGACGGCCCCCTAACTATACACACAGCACAGAAGAGAGCCAGCCTTGGGCAATGGTGCCGAGCTTGAGAAACCCTGCCAGAAGGTCCAGAGTAAGTTAAGAGAAAGGAAAAGAGGCTGCAACATCATGGAGCATGCTGGGGGTGTGATGTCAGGCAGCGAGGCAACCGTTACCACCTCCTTCACAGACGAGGAACCAGGCTCCACCACGGCCGGTCCCCGGACCCACAGTACACAGCAAGGCAGAGGTGGTGCAGGAGTCTGAGTCCATTTTGGCGAGTTCCAACACCTTTCTCCTTCCGCTGTACACAGCACTGATTTTTGAAGACAGTTGGGTTCCCAAAGATACAGGGGGGCCAGCTCTTCCCTCTCTGATCCTGCTCTTCCAGAAGGGTGGGCATGGTCTTGGCTGGCTGGGTTGTGTGAGGCCGAAGCAGGAGCAGCCTATGTGCCCACGTAGCCGCAGAGCGACCGTCAAGCAAGGCATGGGGCTAGGGGGCCAGTGGGAGCTAAGTGGTTGGGGGCTGGGGATACAGGACTTCCTAGGAGACCGTACAGTCTAGAAGGAATCCATTTCTTAGGAAAAAACCTCACAGTGGGTATTTTAATAATTATATTCTTAAGAAGAAGCACTATTGGTCAGCTCGTAAGCTAATGGAAGCTCCATGTTCCCTAAGTCGGAAAGGCCAACCATTGAGCTCACTCAACCAAGAAGCAGACAACATGGGCTGGCCTGCGCAACCCCTACAATTACCAGAATAATCTCTCAGAGAAGGGGAAAGTCATTCTGTAGAGGGCTGGCCATCCCTCCTGGAATGGGGAGGCAATGTGGGGAGTTATTCCAGGTAAGACATTAGTAACCACAAAAGTGAAAAATGTAACATTGTACCAAACTATAAAAGACCTCTACAAGATTTAAAAGCCGCTGTAGTTGCTAAAGGGAGGTCAACAACATCTAAAAAGTTACGGTAGTCGGACAGCATTGCTCTCAGGCCTTAAGCGGCCTGTCTGGCAAGAGGTGGAAGGACCTGAGGGAGTGGCCGATGCAGCTGCCCCCACACGCCCACCCCTGCTGCTCCGTGGGGAGATCAGGGATATAGGGCTGATGTAGCCCTGTGTCTGCAGCATCTGTCCGTGCTGTGTGACCAGGCTTCAGCTGCATGAGTCAAGTGTGTGCATGGCATGATTGCACATCACAGAGATGCATGTGACCACGAGGACAAAGACACAGGAAGGACCGAGCTATCTGGGGGAGCTCAAGATGAGCTTCGCAAGAGATGGTACAATTTAAGCTGGGGCTTCAGGTATCAGGCATGCAGCATACGGCAATAGAGAACATGGTGTCTTTGGGCAGCAAGTGGACCAGGATGAGCTCAGTGGCTGGGAGACAGAAGTGGGGCCTTCCACATCAGGACATCCCAGCCTATACAGTATCTTGAGTATCACGCAAGGAACCCAGCTTTGAAGTCAGACATGATGGCTAAGAAGCAGGAAAGCAACGGGCTAGATCTGTGTCTTAGACAAACAGCCCTGCTTACATTTGTAGAATGTCTGGAGGCTAGAAGGCCTAACGAGGCATGGTGGGACGGGGTCATGTGTTAGACATACCCGGCCGGTGGACTCGACCTCACAACGTCTCCAACCTCATGACCCGAGGGGAAAAGGGGGATGACCATCTTATCTTCTAGGAGCTATTAAGTAAAGTAGAGGAGATGGACAGGGGGCTGGGTCCACTTTGGAGTGGAGTGCATTTAAAATAATTGGGACCTTTCAGCTGGAGGTGCCAGAAATCCCCTGGAAAGCAGGAGCGCATCTCAGAAATCAAAGCGCAGTGAGTGATGTGGATTTTAAGTCCACGTTTGTTGGAGGACTGATGGTGAGGTCACCGCATGAAAGGTGCCTGGCGGGGTACTTTCCACATGGCAGGAGCTCAGGTATGGTGGCCGGTGTCGCTGTAGTCATTCCTGGGAGCGGCCCCCCCCCCACCCCCCACTGCTCTGGAGGACAGTGAGGCCACAGAAGTGAATGAAACGGCCAGAAGGAGCCCTCCATCCGAAGAAACTCAGCAGAAACCAACAGAGACAAAGCCAAAAAGAGGAATGAAAAGCAAGAATCAAAAACATATGAGGAGAAACTAGAGAGAACAGGGTCTGAGGAGCCAGAGGAAGTGAGAATTTCAAAGGAGAGTGAATCAGTGTGAAGATAAGTGAGATAAAGGGTGAAGGGCACAGGCTGGCCGCGCAAGCTGGGAGGTTGCCTATGACCTTGCAAGGGCCTTTGTTGTGACCAAGTGCCGGGAGAAGAGGTTGCTACTGGGGGTGGGAATGCAGAGGGAGGGAGCCCTGGGTGGGGAGCCCCATGACAAGTCCCCCTGGAAAAGCTGAAGCTGATGGTCCTTCGAAGGAAATGTGGGGCTTCTTCCAATGCCTGCAGGGCATCTACTTCTGCCATTTTAACTACTCGCTATCTGATATTTGATATTTGAAACCCACAATACACTAAGGGAAGCTTTGGTTTCATGTTCTCATCCAGCTGCCTTCTTACTTTCCATTTTGCACACTGTTTCCATACATTCATTCTCATGGGAGGAAATTGGAAGTTGGAAATTTCCAGGAGCATTCAAAGGCTGGGCTCAATGGAGATCATCTCCTGATCGAGTCATGTCCTGACATGTCTTCCCTGGGTCTGGGTCCAGGGCTGAGTTTTTTCAAGACATGAAACTGGAGAGGGGTCCCTGAAACATTTTCAACTTGCAATATCACCTTATATTTGTATAGTTGGGTTTTAGTTCCTAATTGATTTTTCTAGTCATTGTTTCTTCTCATTCTTACAGTGACCCTAAGGGGGAAGAAAAGCAGATAAGCTTATCCTCAGGTTCTAGACCAAAACAACAGCAAATAAACCAGCAAAATCCTGGAAGCTCCAATGTATGTAAGGACATGCTTTCCCATCCCCTATTCTTTCAAGTAAATCATCGGCATCAATGACGGCTTGAAACTTGATTTCTAAAGGGCCTAATAATATGTCATCCAGATATATTTCAATCACAGAGCAGGAGAGAGAGAGAATGAGAGAGAGAGAGACAATGTGACAGTACTTTTTTTTTTTTTTTTTTTGAGATTTCATTTATTTATTTGAGAGAGAGAGAGGGAGATCATGAGAAGGGAGAAGGTCAGAGGGAGAAGCAGATGCTCCATGGAGCTGGAAGTCCAATGCAGGACTCGATCCAACAACTCTGGGATTATAACCTGAGCTGAAGGCAGTTGCTAAACCAACTGAACCACCCAGGCGTCCAAGACCATGAGACAGTACTTTTGCCTGAATCAGCTCAGACAGGTTGACCAGCACTCCAGCAATTTCCAGTAGTGCCATTGCTATGGTTCTACTCCTGTGTGCTCATTAGAATGTTTTGGGGGCACTTTCTAAAAAGGAAGATGCCTGGGCCTTCTCCAAAAGTAAATCAAACTCTTAAAAGACTGGTTGACCAGAAACATATAGGAGAGCAAAGAATAAAATAGTAGAGCAGAAAATCAAGAATGTATATCTAAAACTGTATTCTAAGGTACAGAGGCACAGCTGTGTGGGAAAAATAGTCATTAATGTAAGGCATACTTGAGGATATACCCATTAAAGTAGTTTAAAATTAAAATGTTGACTCTTCAATTTGAAAACAAGACACACACATACACACCATTAACCAGAATCCCTATTCTCACAACAGGTGCACACATCTGCCTCCTGGAGGGTTATGGCACACGTGTACGAGCACATTAACAGACATTTACATGCTGATATCATGAGCCCCATGGCATTATGACAAAATGCTGTTCCCCAAATCACCTAAGTCCCCATTCCCTTAAGTAATATCAGTAATCTGGAGTTATTTTGGCATACTAGGTATGTGCCTACTACCTGCATGGTTCCAGCTGGGAGGCAAAATCCCAGAGGAGCTAAGACAGTCGTCAAATAATAACGGTTTTCCAAGTTTTCTATAAAGACGGCTCTGGTGGCTCATAGTCATCAGGTTTTAAGCTTGGCGAGAAACATATCAGCCAGATGCTTCTTGTAGTCCACAAGATGGCTGGCAAAGCAGGAAGGATGAAGCTGGAGGTCAGAAACCAGAGCCCACCTGAACTGGTCCATTCCAGGGGCATGCCAAGAACCCTCATTTGGTTGTTGCTCTGATACACTTCCCGGGTAGGGTTGCCAGGTAAAACACAGGACACCAGTTAAATGTGCACTTTGATAAATAACAATCTCCCAGATACTGCTTCACCTTTATCTGAAGTCTGAGTTTCAAAGGACATGCTGTACTTTCATTTACTAAATTTGTCAACTCTCCTATCAGGGAAAGCTCCCATAACAGTTTCTACTACCCAAGAAACTTCAGATTTTTCCATATTTTTGTATCATTGATTAGCATCTATAAATATAGATGGAAGATATACTTTCCGAAATAGGATTCTTCTCTTTTTTGCATCTATCATATCATTTCTATGGACATGATGGACTATCCTTTAAGGTCTTAAGTCTTTCTTCCAGGTACCACCACCAGTACCACCATGAGTGACTTATACTTTGTATACTAAATTTGCAATAGTCTCCATGAAACATAAATATTCAAAAAGTGCAGATTTAGCATTTGGATCCTTTCCCCAAACCTCCAACCTTTCTGAATGCTCACTTTCAACTGAAAGCGTCTCTAGAAAATCATGATGTAAATCATATTATCGTTACTCACATAGAGGTGGCCCATTGCCGCCCTTCCAGAAAGCTACAGAGGATTTTTGCAATCTCAACTGCTCTTTAAAAAAAAAAATCTGTTTTCTATTATGAAAAGTAATCTAAAAATAGTTCCACATAACACAAGGATAAAACCATCTGTATGATCTCTCCAAAGAGCTCATATTTTATAGATTTTTATCACTTTCCAACTGTTCCAACAAGTTCTGAAATTTAAGAAAGTCATGTAGATTTGGCAGCTAAAACTCATTAAAGTATTAAATTTAATCACTAATATTGCAATTATTTTATGTTATTCTTTTACATCATAGAAGGTTCAAATCAAATATGTATCAAAGTAAACAAAGCACAAAACTACATTAAAACTCATGGCAGAATTTCTTAAATGTCACATTAATGTTTCCACCAATTATCAATCAATAAAACCAAAATATTGATGCAACAGAAAAATACCCAGCACTCCAGTACAACATACAGAGAGAATGTGTATCTGGAAATGTTAGCCCCAGTGTGTGTTTCACGAATAATTTCCAACAGGTGTAAATAACGCCAGGCCCCTCATTAGGACTGTCACATCAAAACTGGTGTGTATTTTCTTAAGAATCAAGATTTCACTTTCGAAGAATAAAGTCAGCATTAAAATAAAAACAAAACTTGTACAGAAAATCATGAATGCAGTTAATGTGATTTTTTAAACTTGAGCCATCGAGAAGTCCAGAAAACGAAACAACTGACCTTTGTGTGGACGTTCTCCATCGGGTCCCAGAGATCTCCATTCAAGAGAGAAACACGGACAACTTCATAAGCTCCCCCCCGGCCCCTTCTTCCAGCTGGCTGCATGGTGGGGGCTAACTTGCTTCCTGGGTTCACCGCTGCATGGAAAAGAAAACAGCCCGGTTCTTCATTCTTGTCAGGAAGACTCTGGCATCAGACACTTATGACATAAATGACTCAGTGAAAATATCTGGAAGCCCAAGGAAACCAGGGAAACACCATTATCTATTAAGCCACGGTCAAGGTTAGAAGTGATGAATACTCTTGTCAATCCAACCAAACAATTCTGTGACTTAAACAAAAGCTAACTTTTCCCTTCAAGTCCTATGGCATGTCCTGGGTGATGATCGAAGTATATAATTCTGTCCTCAACAAGCAACAAAGATCACACAAGTGGTGACTTTTTAAATGATGAATTAATGCTTTGCTTCAAATCAGCTCTCTCTTAAACATCTCAAGGCTTTAGCTGTATTAAGACTAAATCCATTTACTTAAGTCCCAGTGAATCAGCTCAACACAACGCCAATTCTCCTCCCTGTACTTACAGAGGCTAATTTTATATGCCTCACTGAGTGATTCTATAGACACAATTAATTGGCCAGTTCAGACTGACTAGACTGGTTTATGTAAAAAAATTAAGTCACTCAATAAACTATTATATGATCTTGTTTCTTGGGGTCCTGTCGAACCAGTTAATGTCCCGACACAGGTTCAACTTAGCCCCATTTCCATAAACAGTCCTAATGGAAAGTATAACTTTTTTTCTCTTCTGGACAGCGTATCGCTTTCCTAACAAGTCGGGTAATTTCTCTGGGATTGCTCTCCTATGAGGTCACGTTCCTGCTGTTTGGTGCGACCACAGCCTGTCCCTCAAGGTAAAGGATGGGAGCAGAATCCCTCACATGTTATTCCCATTTCTTCAACCAGGACTCATAATTTTCAGACCTGAGTCATAATAGCACAGTTTTAAGTTACTAAGGAGTTCACATTTATTGGGCACAAATGGTATTGAAATTTTAATCCTAGACATTTTACATTTCCCCAAATACTTTTAAATCCACACCATTTTATCATTCTTGATGTGGAAGTCTGCAGTTATGTTCAGGTTACAAAAGGATTACTCCTTGAGTATTAACTGTCTGACATAGCTGCTCCAGAAAATTCTCAAGCTGGTCGCAAAGCATTTAAAACTCCCAGTTGTTGAGGGACCACGGGAACAGGGATGAGCAGAGAGTTAGGGATATGGCCAATGGCAGAGGAGGTGAGTGGGTCCACTGGCCACGAGGGGCCGGGGCAAAGCGTTGTTGGGGGAGAGGACCATGAGCCACGTGAACAAGCAGAGGAGAGTGTGGGAGGCTCAGGCCTGGGACGAGCTGAGTGTTTTGGGATGAACCCGCATTCGAGTGATGAGGGTTCTAGCCATGTCACCAGAAGGGATGGGTGTGGGTCGTGACATCTGCAGACACTGGTGGAGGGCCTGATAGAAGTGGAAAGAATAGGTATCTGAATGGAAGATGTCAAAGCCCTTCTCCTGGCTGCAGAGAGGGCAGCCACTGGCACAGGGAGATCAGGGTTAGATGAGCCCTGACCACTGGCTTGATTTCACAGCCTTCATTGCACTCCCCAGTAGTGTGACATCACTACAGTGGGGGCTTCAGGGGAAGACATAGGCCAGCACCTGTACCCGCTCTTCCACGGGTCAGCTGCGGGTCTCTCCTCCAGTTGTTCTCCCCCCTGCTTGTTTGTTCACTCATTCACTTACTCATTCAACAACTATGTCTACCTTCTGATGGACACTCTGATGTCTTCCATTCAAAAAGCCCATCCTTTCTGCTTAGGGTCAGTGTGCGCTAATGTCACCTGGGTGGAGACAGCCCCTTTGCCTCCACAGCCAGGACCCTCATCTTGGAAATGCAGCTTAACCCCAGAAGACTCCGTTCTCTCCATCCTGTGTATCTGAGAGAGGGTCCCAGGTAAAGCTGCCATCAAGACTTGCGTTCTTGAATTGGCAGAAAGAGGAATAGCACGACCATTTCAGAGGGCGGTCAGGACTATGAAAGAACAGGGCTATGGGGGCTCAGTGTTAGCCTTGTTCTGCTTCTGTCAATCTGCAGTATCTTCCAAATACAAGATAATAAGAAAAACGAGGTGACAGTAGAGTCAAGGGGAGGGCTACTCTTGATGGAAAGGCCAGGAAAGACCATTACTTGTTGGAGGAGGGGGTGCACATTAGCCCAGATGTGAAGATGAGAACCTTCCAGCCCCACACAGAACCACAGGAAGAATGAGCCAGCAGAGGGACAGCAAGTGCTTTCCTTTTCCATAAAATGAGGCAGAGCATGGGGATGCCAAGAGAAAATAGGCGTGAAGCACAGAGAGCAACATCCACTGGTTTACCAGCATCATTCTCGCCAAGACCCAAGTCTCTTGCTCAGGACTCTCAGTGGGATTCCTATGGTGGAATTTACCAGAAGTTCATGCTGAGCCAGCCATACAGCTCATGCAGAGCCAGACTACGGAAAGCAATTAGCTGAGTGTATCTTAACAGAGAGCAGGTGTGTTCTTCGAATTGGACCAAGAAGGCTTTGAAATACCAGTAACTATGGAATAAGAATTGGAGATCTTCTGAACATTCCCCTAAACCAATGAAAACCACGCCACAGGCCAAGAGTCACCCTGGCCAGTATTTCACTTTTCAAAAGTTGGGTGAAACTGTTAAGAAAGTGATTGCAAACATTTAAAAATGTTCTGTACAAAAACAAACCAATTTGATTCTAAACTGTTCCTGGCAGTTCTGGAAGTTAAATTTCCAACACAAGTGGATTATTCACTTGAGCAGTTAGCCACAAATCCAGTTGTCCAAGGGCTTATTAAATCCAAAACAGGAGCTCTGCCTCACCCACCACTCAGCTGCCACAGGGAAGACGGGATGCTTTCCAGGGGCACTGCAGCCATGCTTCTCAAAGACCTCGGAGATCTTCACCAGCCTCAGACATTGGAAAACAACCTTCACATGCAACTAAACTCGCTTGAGAAGCCACATGTCTTAGAAGGAAGCAGATGGCACTAAGAGGTCCAGGTCTCCTGGGTGAATCCCTAGCAGGACTCTGCCATCAGGGGAGAGGTGTAGCAAGTCCACATCCTTGATTTGGGGGAAGCTGGAGAACCTTTGTGGGGCCTCCTAGATGACAATCAGGCTGCAGCTCCACAAGCCAAAGACAAGGAACGTTCTTAGTCCTCTGAGCCTTTTTCCTCCAAGACTCTTGGTAGTAGAAAATGAGAGTTATTTATTCTCCTGAAGGCAAAATGTTCCAAGAACTGAACACTTCCCTTTTCACCTACATATTCCATCGTCTTAATCCAAAAGAAGTCCTTTTTGGCTGAATTCTTTTTTGTCTAAGAGGCTTTATTTCTGAATAGTCCAAGGAGAATTTCAAGGCAGACTGTGCCAGTACTTGGAGAATGTTGTGCAACCTTTTTAAGAAACTGAGTAACTGCCCTGTTTGCCGAGTACAGTATTTATTATCTACGTACATGGATAATGAAGCTGTCCCTCAGCTTTTTAACTGGTTGCACAATACCACCCCAGCAGTATCTGTAGTCAGAAGACCGTTTCTTATGAGCTCTGCTTATGTATTTATACACTGGTATTTCTTTTAGATGATGCAAATAAAAATTTCATTTGTGCTGCACGGATAGACAGAATCAATTATACATAGCTGTGAGATATCAGAATGTATTTTACTGAGTGATCTTGTTGACAATCCATAAAAGCAGGTCCTGAATGATGTGTACATCTAAGACCTTAGAAGCCCAGGGGAAAAAATATGACCTTATAAAATATACAGTTTGCACACATTTTGTTTTTCCTAGTATTTGGGAATCAACATAACTCAGTTGCCCAAATAAAAAATGTGAATAACTTATATTAGGAAGGAGCTTCTGGCTTTTTTTTTCCTGCTGGGTAACCAGATACATTGCTTGCCATTTTGATAAAATGGTCAGTTTGCTTCAGTCTCATAGTGGGGAAAAAACCATATTAGATAGTTTGGTTTCTAACAAGATTTGCATCCATAACAATGAGCTTTACTTTCCCATGGGAAATGTGTATGTCTATTTTGCTTTTGTCTTTGCCAGAGCTTTTTACCTTTGGACTTGTGACCAGCCAACAGGGAAGGTATAAGACCCAATTCCGCAAGCAAGCAAGAATCTTTGCAGCAATGACTTTACAGTCTTGGAAAAGCCACTAATGAAGACACCTGCCCTGAAGAGATGTAGGATCCCCCCATGAGAGCCCCCCCAGAGCCTGGCTGCTCATGGAAGTCCTGCCTATCCCTGCTCTGGCCAACCCTCCTTTGCCTGTCTTACTAAGAACAACAACATGATGTCCATTGATGGGCATCAGTTATGCACAGGGAGAGACTGACGTGGAGTTCTGGGACAGTGAACAACGGACATCTTGGAGCCACAAGGCCCAGTCCTGGCCTTGAGTCCCCTGATCTACTTGCTCCAAGCCTACCTCTTGGGTTCTGCCTTCTGCAGAACAGGAAGCACATTCTCCCCCTTCCTAATTCTTACAGGGTAGAGGAAGCTCAATGCATTCAAAGAGCTTTCAAAAAGCTTTAATGCATGAAACTAGTTTAGGATATTCGAATCCACTTTCCCAAACTTCTATACAGGGTTCATCTGACCAAACCACACTAATGGTGTGAACGTGACCACGGTCCATCCATCAGTAGAAAATGCCAGGCTTAGGTACTGGTGTGTATCCACTCAGGCCACCCAGTGGGCCACTGTGGAAGCAAACTCTGATGAGATTACTACTCAAGATAAAACTTACACATCACATCTGGAATTTTGGCTTTAAAGGGAAACCAGTATGAACACCTGTGCAGACCTAAGAGAGGAGAACCAATCTGAGGCACTAGAAGTAGGATTAAGATAAATATTCTTCTGAAAATCTAGCTGGGGGGAAAAATTGAGGTAGCCATTATGAACTGTAAACCAATCTGGGGACAAGGCTCTGGAAACTCATAAAGCATTTTCCTTAGCCCACATATGTGAAAGCAAAAGACAATCTTATAGAACTGACCGAACGGCTCCTTATTTCAGGGAAATATGGTTGCAGCGCTCCCATAAAGGATGGATGTGTTTCCTTGGTTCAGATTCCTATTTGCAGTCTTACCAAATAACACTGTCACTCTTTCATTTCATCTGCAGACTCCCCGGGTGGTAATTAGGAATGTGATTTTAAAATGACACAGCTCTGGGATGCTCAAAAGAACCATGGTTAATCTGAAAAAGAGTAACTTCAGAGTGGAAAATCCTGAAAAATACTACTTCGGCCAGATGATCAAGGCAACATGAAGAGCGATGTCATACTGCCTGTGTGTACCTTTCAAAGGATGTGGTAGGAATGACGCTTTACTTCTGCAGCCTTACTCCCCAAAACCCATGGCCCCAGTCTAACCTGAGACAAATGCCAACAGAGCTATGACCTACAGTACACGTGACCAGCAGACTTTGAAATAGGCAAGGTCAAAAACAAGGGCACTCTAAGAAACCCTCGCGACCAAGAGGAGTCCAGGGAGGCAGGACAAATGTCCTTCAGGGTCACATGCTGATGGAATGGAGAAACAGAAAGGGAGATGAGATAAAAAGTAAGGAAATTTGAGTGAAGTATGAACTTTGGTTGAAAAAATGTTAATTTTGGTTTATAAGTTATGATAAAAGTATAATATGAATGTAAGATCTTTAACAACAAGGCAAATTGGGTGTCAGGAATATGGAAACGATCTATATTTTCTTCTCAATTTTCTTATATATCTATAACTGTCCTTTAAAGTCTATTAATAATCACCTTTAAAACTTAATCTGAATCTTGGAGGAGCAATGTCATTGTGGAACAATTCAGTATCCAAAGCTCGGAGATGGCCGGTGACCACGGAGGGCTCCAAACACCCGTAAACTGGAGGGCTTGCCTCTCTCTGCTCTCATCGCTCTTCATTCAGGTGGAAGAAAAGACAGGGTGACGGCAGTCAAGTGCAAAGCATCAAGTAAGTGATACGGTTTTCTAGAGCAGGAAAAGGCAGAGGTGTGTGAGAGCGGTGGATCCCCCAGCAACTGAAAGGCCCCCTACGTGCCCCCAGATACTCTAGAGGACAAAGAAACAACAAATTGCTGTAAACACTTCAACATTTTTGGATGATTGGCTCCAAGGCTCTGGGGGAGTACAGAAGTAAGAAGTTGGTTTAGGAAGGTGACACCAAGTGACAGTCACATAAACAGTTCGATAAAAGGATGTCGAAACAGAACCAGATCCTCTCAGAGCCTAAGGTTTTACTTATCCACACTGGCAGGATGAATTATCAAGACGAAGGAAGGAAGGAGCCACAGTGTCGAGTCAGAAGACACGTCCTGCACCCATCACAGGCCATTTCGGGATGCTCTTGGGCAAGTTCCTCCCGCTCGACACTCTGATTCTTTCTGAGTCCTGGAGGTTATGGGACCGTCACCTACTGCACAAGGCTGGCAGGAGGCCCAAGTGAGATCATGGATGTAAAGTGTCCTTGGGTGTCATTTAGCTTAGATTTTTTAGAATCAGTGTTTGGAAAGAAATACACGAAAATGCTCTTCCAGGTTTTTTCTGAGTGTCAGGGCTATGAATTCATTGTTTTTCTTCTTTATGTTTATATGTATCTCTGATTTTTCTATAATCAGTACATATTGCTTTTGTGATAGATAAACTTTTATGATGAATAAAAAATAAACTTAAAAAAATATCAATCATTTGGACTCATGATAACAAACCAACTGCTTGAATATTTTACTTTCTTACCAGCTTTCCTGGCATCACAGATACCAGACTTGGGCATGCCAGAGGACAGAGCCCATTTGGAAATAAAAGCAATCAAGCACTATGGAACAATTATAATTTTGAAAAGATGTTTTATATGTCATTTCCAAACTCAAAGAAAGCTGGTTATGTCTTCTCGTAAATGTTTCAAATGGATTCATATCCCAAGCATCCATTGTCTCTACTACACAGAAAAGTGATTCTCCATGCCCATAGTGTATCTGTTTGCAGGGAGCAAAATCATTTACAACATTAACTTATTTTTATACCCTTTGCTGGTCAGTGGAAAGTGGAAGCTAATGCAAGGACCATTTTACAAATGGTCAGACTGAATTACGGGATTATATAGGTTATTCTTAATGCTGCCTAATAACGAATGGCAGAATTAATGACAAAACCCAAGTGCTTTGCATTTCAAATACATTCAGTCAATTTGCCCTTCACTACAGGGACCAAGTCCTGCTACAGGAATTCATTTGATTACTCTTGGGGGTTGGAGTCAGATCAGAGTTTTCAGATCAGAATTTACCTTGTAAAAAAATTATATAAGGGGGAAAAATAGAACCAACGATTAAAATCTATACTCCAGGAGCCATTATTGGAAGTTAACAGCAAAAGGACAAGAATAAAAATGAATTTATTTCACTCACTATTATAAATTCAGCAAATGGAAGTACACAACAGTGAGGGAGCGGTCACTTTCCCCTACTAGAAGCTCACACTAGAAGCTCGGTTCTGTCTAATGGCAATCTCTAACATCCTTGGTGCACCATTTGTCACTACTGACCAACCTCTGCTAGTTGGGACAGTGAACAACGAACATCTTGGAGCCACAAGGCCCAGCTCTGGCCTTGAGTCTCCTGATCTACTTGCTCCAAGCCTACCTCTGGGGTTCTGCCTTCTGCAGAACAGGAAGCACATTCTCTCCCTTCCTAATTCTGAACACTGGTTCAGCAGCACTTGACCATCCTCTGACCAGGTCTTGCCTTGTTCCACTCATCCCCCTTTCTCTGACCTTCTCTCCCTGAGGGATTGAACAGTCCCCCAAGTCCCAGCTCGGGGTCATCTTCCCTCTGTACTCTGACTGTCCCATTAGCATTAAGCTGATGTTGCCCAAATCAATATTTTCCCATCTGGCCCACTCACCCAAGAGCAGTCTATATTACAATACCTACTGGGCATTTTAATTCCTATGTCTTGTCACCACGATCACCTCAGACTCAGCATGTGCAAAAATCAAAGGTTTCATTCCATTCCCCAGTCAGACAACAGAGCATTCTGTATCACACTTGTCTTGCTAATGCCACCACCATTCCCTGATCCTTAAGTCACATGGCCGCTTGGCTGGGTGATCTGACACAGTCCTTGTCTTATGGCCCATGGTCAACAGCTCCAAGGAGCTTTTAGCGGTGCTTTGTTTTTGTCTCCTGTTTTCTGAAAACTCTCCTATTTCTTAAGTGGATCCTTCTCTATAGCCTCAGAACCTGCAGGTTCTCCCTCTTCCAGTCTTCAAGGAGGGGTCCATCTGAGAAGAGCAAAACCCTACAGCATTGTTGTCCATCAAGAGAACATAGTGTAAATGTCCTAAGGCTACAGTGAGTGTGGCGGTCAGTATGGTTACAGTGAAGTCAGTGACTGGGACGGAGATTGCTGTGGGCAGAAGCACGGGGGGTAAACAAGGCCTGGCTCATGGCACATCTCCAAGGCAGAGTCTGGCTGTGGAGTGCAGTGGGAAGACATTCTAGAGTGGGGTCGTAGGCAGAGTAAATCATCCGTATTAGAAACATTCTCTGTATGAGAGCGGAGAGTATGAAGGCTGGAGAATAATGGAAAAACGAGAACCATTCATAGGCCCAAAATGCAGTGTTGCATTAGAACGTTGTCTATTTCTTAATTTTAAAATATGCTGATATGCCTTAAACTGTAGTTGTAGATCACTGTCATTTTGCTGTTTGAAAATAACCAATGTGTTTCTAAAAGTGTTGTGTAATCTACTTTTGGTGTTAATGCAGAATTGTTGTATGTGTAAGCTGCATGTCAGACACTTGTCTTTTTTAAAAACTAAAATAATTGTACTGAAAAAGATGATTGATTATCATAGGTGACATAATCAATAAGCACGTATCGATCACAATGGTGATCACTAACTGAACGACAGCTACACACCAAGCCCCACTCAAACTCTTTGAATCTTTAACTTGTTTAAACTTCACTATACCCCACGAAGTTTATCTTCATTTAATACATGACAAAAGAGGCCCAGAGAAATCCAGCCCACGACCAAGCAAATCAAGAAGCCAGGAGGCCAGTCCCCATAGCTAAGTTCTTGGGTCTGTGCTCCAGCCGTATTGCACGATACAGGAACAGTCCCTCGGGCCTGGAGATGCTTGGAGTAAGACTGAATCCTTCCCTGTGTCCTAAGCTCCTAGAACTCCATCCCCTGGCTGCCTCGTCTTACTCATTCTATTGTCAGTCCCCACCTCTCTACCCCTCAATCTAAAATCACAAGAAGTAGGACCTTGTCTATCAAATTCACTGTTAGAGCCTCATGTGTTAACATGTATTTATTTAGTGAATTATTACCAAACAAATGAAAAGTTCCCACAGCCTTGTTGTGATCATAATGACATAAGGGAGGGAGCCGGGGCTTGGTTCTCAGCGCGGAGGTTCTGAGAGGTGATTTTTAGCTCTCTGGCAGGTAGGTGCACAGAACAAACCCACATGTGTCTTATTTATAAGCCAGGAGCCCATTTACTTATTTTTAATGAGAAAGAACTGGCAAGTCAACCAGAACCCTCCTCTAAAGCATTTTGCTCATTATCTTCCCAGCAGGAACTCTTGCTTGAAAAGCCAAATTAAGATCAGAACAGAGAACTGAGGGACCGTAATAGAAACTGTGATCATGAAAGCCCAGCATTTCCTTTTCCACTCAAGAGTATGTACCTGCCACGCTCGCAGAGGTAGAGCTGGACCTCAGCAGGTGTGCTGCACACCCAAAGGAAGCAGGCGTAGGCTGATTACTTGAGCTTGACTCTATGGACTCCAGGAGCCCCTGAAGGCTAGCTCCCAAACCTTGTAGCTCGTAGTGTAGAGGACTCTCCTGCCACCATTTGGACACATCGCCTTCTTTACGAGAAAAACCCACTTTGAGTCTTAACTCAGATAACAGTTTATGGACATGATACCCCATGTGTGTTTATGCAGAAATATATTCAGAATTCCAGAATGCAACACCAGGGGCATAACCTATGCCTCACGCCCCTACTACAGAGCATTTCCTCCCCCTTCTCTACCTGCCGGGACACTCAACTGTGGGGACTTCTGTGGCTCTGGCGGGTTGGGGGTGGGAACGGGGCAAGACTGGGGGCTTGGCTTCAAGGTGGTACCTGGAGGAAGTCAGGATGGGGGATAATGGGAATTAGCTAGGGCACACCTGCCCAGGGGAAAGCGTGGCTCTCCGGAGGCAGGGCAGGGAGTATTTTACAACGATTACTATTCTATGTGTTGACTTTGCTGGTTGAATTGGAGGGACCCCAATGGGAATCCTAACATCAATAGTCCAATAGGACAAACAAAACTATTATGACACAGGGTTAGAGTCCTGTGTTCAGAGATGTTTCACTTCTCTGAGATTTGATAAATATTTACTAGGTACACAGAATGACTTGGGAGCACTTTTAGTAACTTCAATTAGAAATACTTTCATTCTCAGTTTTTGTCCAGGTTAGGAACTTTTAAACAATTTCCTCACAATAATACAAATCTTTATTCTGATCTAGTCCCATGAGACAACAGAACTGGCCAATACTGTACTAGCCAACAAGCATCTTACCAGAGCAAGTGCTTTTGTGGGCCGAGTGTCATTGCCCTGCTTTAAAATTCATGCTAGCGCTGCATTAATTGTTTTAAATGGATTCTTAATCTTCTATAAAATTAACGCTGATAAGCCGTCCAAGCGCCATCGCTGTGAGGGGGCCACAGTCACTACCCAGGAGCTTGCCCCGTCTTTCCCTCTCCCGGCTGGTCACACAGGGGAACCCAGTGGCATCCACAAGAGGAGGCATGAGGCTCCATGGCCTTCCTGCTCTATGGAATGTTGGGGGCAGGGGAGAAAGGGCAGGAAGTGGGCTGGGCCCCCTCCTGCCCTTTGCTGAATATGAAGCATGACTGTTTTCTGTCCATTCAGCAGGACCAGGCTCTGGCAGGTCAACATCTCAGTAGCCAATCATAGCCAAAAGTTCTCAGTAGCCAAAAGTTCTTTAAAAGCCCTCTCAAAAATATCTGAGTATTTGTGGGATGCCTGGATGGCTCAGTGGACTGGACATCCGACTCTTGATTTCAGTTTAGGTCATGACCTCAGACTCCTGGGACAGAGCCCCATGTTGAGCTCCCTGCTCAGTGGGAATCTTCTTGTCCCTCTCCCGCTGCCCCCACCCACTCTCTCTCTCTCAAATAAATAAATAAAATTTGAGCATTTGTAAAGAAAAAAAGACTCACACATTTCCTTGTTGTTTTAGTGTGCATTTGTCCCTGAAGTTAAACTTTTTCATATTTGTATCAGTCATTTTCATTTCTTAATTCAGTGATTATGATTCCCTATCTCTTGTCCATTTTTGACTGTTTGAATTTATTTCTATGAAATGTTATGTGCTAAGAATATTAAACAGGCTTATTTCTAAAATGAACAAGCCACCAAACAACACCTGGGTCAACCAGCATCTTCCCCAAGAGTGGAGGTGTCTGTCCCCTCCACTGGGGGATCCCCCCTCTGTGGCTCAGGAGAGGCCAGGAGGTGGTGTAGGGATCCACGTGGCTCAAGACCACAGGGTCCCCGGGGACCCTTCTAACACACAGAACAGAGTACACGAAAGTTAACCCCTGGGAGAGCCAAGGAGACCATAGGAGATGACTTGTGGAGAGAAAGACTTTGACTTAACACTTAGTCCGTGGCTGAGCTCCATCTGAAGTAGCCATTTGGGAGGGAAGAAAGGAAGGGAAGCGAGCTGCTCTGAGGGTCCGCTTCCCGTCAGCTTCCACGCTGCGGTTTCCCCCTTCATTCAGACTCGCTTCTGCCCTCAGAGAGCACGAGGTCCCGTGAAGAAGGCTGGGAAGCTGAGCGCCTGCGAGAGCGATCTGAGTTGAAGCGGGAAATGAGCTGCAGTTGACATGGTCCAGGATGTGGCAGGCTTCAGACAGGTACACTCAGGGCACTCACATGCGCGGGGAGGGAGGGAGGCAAGGACCATGTCCCAGGTGTGCCTGGGCTGCAGAGGGGGGACCTGTGAGGACGTGGATGTCTCTCAGGAGAAAAAGATGCTACCTCGGGTCCAGTCGCCAGTGCAGCCGATGTGCTCTATTGGTCCGCTCTTAGACTTTGTTCTAACAGACATTCTGATGTTTATGCTATGGACAGACAAACGCTTCTTCCATCTCTCTTCCCCTTGGAATTTCAAACTCACAAAACCTTCATCACTGAGGAATTTTCTTTGACAGTCTCTGTTTATGAGAACAGACAATAAATCAGGATCCGTGTAGGGCTGCCAGACGTAGGAAACAAAACCATGACGTCCAGCCCAATCTGAATCTCAGATAAACAACAAGGGGTCTTCAACAGAAGGCCGTCCCCTGCAATATTAGGCGACCGTGATGGGAAATTCAGACTGAGCTGGGTATCCTCTGTTTTATCTGGCAGCTTCAGATCCAGGTTCCTCGAATAGTTCGCTGGCCCACAAAGCCAAAACATTTCAGTCAATTCATAGGAGCACATTCTAGCTTCGGAACTTGAGGTGACCATGAGAATGCCTGGAACGTCCTTATTCTCCATCAAGTCAGAGTGGGCGACCATATTTACTGCGGCACAGAACTGGGACCAAGTAACCCAGGTGACATATTTCAAAGGGGAAAGAGAGATGGGACGCTCACTCAAGAGCCCACCTCTTCAGTAACTGGATCCTCTTAATCTCGAAGCTCGTGTAACCCAGCTGCTGGGAGACAAAATCTATACACAATAAAGAGTTTCATTCAGGGGTCCACATGACTCCATCCATTACCGAAGCACATGTTTGGCACGGACTGAAAGCCAAAAGCAGTCTAACAAATATTTCAAAACTGAATTTATATCTTTCTAACACATGGTTTATATACGGATGTAATACCTAGAGAGCTTTTCAGTTCTCAGATCATATCCTGGCTAAACTACAAATAATGTCTGCAGCAGACCACAATACCAAAATTATTTGCTTTTTAAATATGTTAAAGAAAGCTAAGTGTATGAGGGGCGGCCGCCAGAGATGCCTGCTTTAGTATGCAATCGTTAGAAGGGAGCAGAATCCACACACATGCACAGTAAGCTAAATATTTGCGTAATTCCTTACACAAAGAGGGAGCTGCTCTCTGAAGCTCCAACTTCGGGATGAAACTTACCAAGGACGCTTAGCTCATGTTTTAAAAGTTCTGAGTATGCGCTCCCTCTAGGAAAACGCTTGAAGGTCTCCTCTGTAACAGGGCACGTGGGGTGTTTGCTCCTGCTGTCCCAAGGCAGAAAGACTTAGCATAATGGCTTTCCAGGCAGGAGAGTGAGCTCAGGCATACTGGCCGGCCCTAAGTGGCTTTTCCTTATGACCAATTTCTAGATAGAACTGAAAACGACGGAAAGACAAATATTTTGTTTTTCAGCATCAAACAGCCACATGTTTGTAGACTTTCTTGTCTTCATCATTTTCAGTTTTCCTCCACCTGTGTGGTAGCTGGAGACACAGCTTCCATCCATCGGGCAGCAGACCCTATTCGCCACTGGCTGGTCAGGGTGTTCTTGTAAATACTCCAATACCCTCTCTGCTCCCAAGAGTAAAGTGGAAACACGGAAACTGTCAGCAAGCACAGTCCCCACGCCGGCACCTGCTGAAATTCTCCTAACTTTTCCCACAGATTGCTTTCTGATGAGGGCTGGGTGGGGAGCAAGGAAGTCATCACATTGATTTTCTGGGGAAATGATACAATTTATGTTTTTTAACTTGACAGTATTAGCAGAAATCAGAGCCACGGGGAGAGAAACGCTCCTCCCGAACACGCGGGCGCGCATACGCACACACGTTGGCATGCGCGCACCCTAGGGCTCTAGAGGGCAGACTCTGAGAGAGGGAGGGGGGACAGGGACAGCTGCTTGCGGGGTCATCCCCACCACGAGGCTCATCTGGCCCCACAAGGTGACCAGAATTTTAGGAAGCTGCTTCCCCAGGGCCTGACCGTGTGCATTTCTTGGAGGACATCGCTCGGTGGCTTGGGTGCAGGAAGGAGGGAGCGTCCTTGGTGGCAGTTTGATAGCCAACAACTCCCAAGAGCTCACAAAGTGCTTTACCCAACACAGACTGCCATGGTGGGTTGTACGCACCCTGTTCTCCCCACGTGCAGGAATGGGAACAGGATGGGTGGGAAGTGAGCCCTGGAGAGGCCAGGTGCCTTGCCAGAGCTCAACCCCTGGCAGGTGGCAGAGGACTGGCTCAAATCTGGGGCTTCACCTGCCTTGGCCACCTAAGACTCAGCGTCTCTTGACACCACTCTCCCCCTCTCAGGTGCATCCTGAGGTCCAGGCCCCACTCAGCAGAAGCTGGTGCCAGGCAACCTGAGCCCCCTGACCCCTCAGCCTGTCCCCTGGTCTCCCTTCCAGTTTCAGGTTTCCTGCATGACACAGACCTCATCAAATGTGGCCCAGTTATAACCAGTGCTCCTGCCAGCTCTACCCTCTACCAGCCTCATCCAAGTTACCAGGCTCTCCAAATTGATGCCCCGGCCAGTTCTCTCCCTCTCTAGAAATTACTCTGCTCCCTCGAGGTACAACAGATCCCTGTCCCACCCAGAGAGCTGCCCAGAGCCTCCCAAGAGCCCCCCTCCCCCCCAGGCACTGTGTATAGTCTTCCTGATGTGGAACCTCATGCCACAGCCTGTGGTCATCACCGGGCCATATGGGAGATGACCTCTTAACAGAAGCTTTTACTCTGAGCCCCAACTCCCAACCCCCAGGACCCACCACATGCTAAATAAGTGTGCTGAACAGATATGATAGAAGGGATGAGGTCCAGAAGTTGCCAAGTGAGATGTATGAAAATGGCCTGGCTAACAGTTTGGGTCCAGAGGGAAAATGCCAACCTCCTCATCAACAAGAAAACATCTCCATCTGTGGACTGCTTTCCCAGCATCCTCTCTTCTAATGGGGGCACTGAGCACCCTAGGGGCATTAGTTGGTTTCAGGTGTTGTCCATGTGTCCCATGATTCAGGCCTTAACCCTCACCTGGTCTTTGAACTCATACCTAAGAGTGGATGGTTGAAAGCACACACAGGTCACTGGAAGGCTCTGGTCCTTCTCCCCTCTCCTCTAGATAAAGGGTCACCAAATTATTCTGGGATCTTCACTGAAGGAACTCAGACCTCGAGGGTCTCAGCACCCTGGCACATTAGCACCACTTCTGGCTGGGGGCAAGATGCTCTTAGACAGGACACTGATCACAGGGGACACGGTATTCCCTTCCCAGACCCCTTCCAAGTCTTTTAATTGGAGCAGCATCTGTTTGGTATAATAGACCTAACACTGCCCCATCCTTCTGCTGACCACCCTTCTGCATAAAGGGAGCAGGGCTCTCGCTCACGGACATTGACAGGTGCCAGTGGCTGGGAACAATGTAATCACCCTGCTGTGTTTTCCTTCTATTTGTTTCTATACTCTTTGTGACAAGTGACACTGGCCTTCCATTTATAATATGGAAGTACACTTTCCTCCTTAAATAAATTGAAGTAGAATGTGTATATATTGACTTAAAGGAAAATGTAAGATAAATTAAGAAAAGATGTTACTTAAGTAAATGATAGCACAGGTGACATCCACATTTGAAAAAGTCATGGAGGTGTCAATGCCAAGTTGGGAAACTTGGTAGTGCATGGACGCTTAGACCACAGCTGGTCCACACTGCTATATGCTGGATTACTGAAGCGGCTCAATAAAGAAGCAGGCCCTGACCCCAGCAGAGATGAGATCCTAATTCAGGGTATAGTACCAAGTGGGGTGTGAATCTAAGTTCGTAACAAGCTCCGTGGATGATTCCAATGCAGGCCATCTGGTAGACCAGCAGTCTCAGAGACCCTGGCTTTGAATCAATAATCCTTGACCACCACTCTAAAATCAAAACATAAAGTCTCCTCTTATGATAGGAATGTCCCTATTTGGTAATCTCTACTATGATCAAAGCTGGCTTTGTTCTACTACTCCAGAACATCTATCTTTTCATCCATGAGACACTCGAGCATATCCTACACACACGATACAGCCCATAGATTGAAAGGGAATTACCACCCACTCCCTATGTTCACATGGAAGCGATACCTAATAAGTAGAGAAGTATGAGACATAAACTCCAACACCAATGAGCTCACAACATCATGAGGCCATTACTGAATCTGCCAGCCTTTACAGAGCACCAGCCATGTTGCAAGCCCTTGGGGATGAGAGTCAAAGGCCACAAGTCCAACTCTGAAAGACTTCACAGTATGCAGTGGAGCAGACAATGGTGTCAGAACAAGATGGCGGAGCACCCAGGGACAATGCCTACCACAACCTGAAGAAAAGAACTGGAGGTAGAGGTGGGAGGACAGTAGTCAAGGAGCTGTCCCAAGGGACAGAGGATCACAGGCACAAAGGGGGTAGCATGCAGAACAGCATCCAGGGCTGAGAAAGCAACATATGTAGTAAGTAGTCACATGGATGATGAAACGGGGCAGGCACTGTGGTTACCTTAGCATGTCATGCTTTTCACTTCATCTGTAGAGGACCTCAACCTGTTTACTAAAGAACCAAGTTCTAGGAGGGCCTCTGGTAGCTAAATGAACTGAACAGGATATGCCTGAGTTCTAAAGCTAACCAATGCTTGAATGGACAAAGGTAATGGAACCCAGCTCTAGCCCGACCCTGCTCATATATCTTTTCGGAGATTTCATAACGTACCCAGAGTTCCTAAAAAGATTGGGAAACTGCCTTCTGTGACAGTTGATTGCTCTGGGCCACCAGCCCTAGGCTTCCAGATGCCCTTACTTGGGAATCACACTCCCCAGGGATAAGGTCCCTTTGCAAGTCTACAGAATATTGTTAAGCCCAGCCAGGGGACTCACATGCACAGCACATTCTGCATGCCTAAATGTAGTATCAAAGGAAGGTAGTCTGTGTAAATCTGAGATGACATATTTTAAATAATTTTTATACTGATTAAAAAAAAAAAAAACCTTCTTTAAAAGAAAAAGATGTCTGGGGCGTCCGGCTGGCTCAGTCGGCGGAGCATGCGGCTCTTGATCCTGGGGTCATGGGTTTGAGCCCCAGGTTGGGGACAGAGATTAAATAAATGTTTTTTAAAAAGATATGCATGTATGTACTTATTTTCTATTGATACTTCATCTGTGCCTCCATGAAATCCTGCTCCTTCCCTAGTCTGTAGTCCTCTTTGGACAAGTCATTTGACCTTTTCAGCCTCATCAGAAAAATGACAGATTTATGGATTGTCCCTACCACTTTTTGAAGTCCCAAGAATATAGTATTGTGGTTTTAGGAGTCAATTTTATTAAAGGAAAATCCCCAGAGTGTGTCCCATCGTAAGGCTGGTTTATTGCACTTGCCTCCTGCTCTCCATCGACCTTTGGATTTTGAGTAACTAAGTGGTTCTTTGTTCTGGGAGGAGGGCAGAAGAGGATTCAGGAGGGACTGCACACACACATTGTCTCAGGCATACAGGAGGCACTCCCTGAGCATCTGGGGAGGGGATGGTGGAAAGGGTAGTGGCCATAAACTGGGTGAGTTTCTAGTTTTGCGTGCATCTCTGAAATCCCGTATTCTGTGCACCTTACTAGCACTGATACATGCAAATAACATTCCAGTTTAAATTACTTTTTTTAAAAGTAGGTTCTTAATGGAAAAAAATCGCTTAATGCTGAAAACAAACTGGTTGGCTATTTAAAAAAAAAGCTCTGTGGGAGGAGTCTCTGGGGGAGAAAATTACTCAGCACGTCCAAGTCTTCTAACATGTTTATTTGTGAAGTGAGTGGCATAGAACCAACAGAGGCAAGATCTCCAATCACGATTGATAAGACATTTTGCTTTTTAGTGGAATATTCAAAAAAGATAGTCAATCAGTGAAATTTTAAATCACTCTTCATTTTGGGGTGGTGGAACCATGAGGAGATGGAAGTTTTTCACATATTTATATTAAAACTTGCACTGGTCTGGGGTCCCTGGGTGGCTCAGTCAGTTAAGCGTCTGCCTTTGGCTCAGGTCATGATCTTGGGGTCCTGGGATTGAGCCCCAAGTCCCGTGCCAGGTTCCCCACTCAGTGGGGAGTCTGCTTCTTCCTCTCCCTCTGCACCCCTCCCCTCCCCTGTTCATGTATGCTTCCTCTTTCTCTGTCAAATAAATAAAACGGAAAAAAAAAAAAAAAACTTGCACTGGTCTTGGAATTCACATTCAGAGAAAATTTGCCCCACGGAGATCTGAGGTCAATCTTCAAACAGAAATTCTCTGCAGAAAAAGGAACTACTTTTAGATAGAAAATGTTTTAAATTCTGTCTAATGAATATTACACATCAAAATAGAAGGGAGAGAGCCAAAAATTTGCTAAAAAGCAAATGTATAGTTTTAAGTGTGTTTATTATCAAAAGATAGGAACATAAATGAGCTAGCCAAAAAAAAAAAAAAAGCTAACTGTGAAAAATAAGAGGAAGGAGTAAAAAATTAAAAGTAGAAATTACTAAATTAGAAGCCATAAATCAAAGCAATAGATTCAATGACTAAATCCAAGGCTTAATTCTTCCACACACACACACACACACACACACGCACGCACGCACACGCACACAGTCCAAGGCCGGACGCAGGAAACTTGAGGATTTGGGCTGGTTGCTGGGATGGCCCTGACGCTTTACTTCCTCCGTCTGAGCCCCGTGAGCCGCTCGCTTCAGGGGAGAGATTTAGCTCAGCAGCTCCTCTTGCCAAGCCCACGTGCCTCCATTCTGGGTTTGGCTAGAGGGTCAGACCCAAGTGGAGGCTAGAACTGGGCCTGAGCGTTCGAGATTGTCAGCCCTTGTGCCTCTCCCGGCCCCACAAGATGGTGCCTGGGCTAGCCTGCTGGAGGGATGGCAGAGACTCGGCGCAAAGCCCGATCACCACAACAGTCAGTGCGCCCGCAAACATAGGAACGGGCCTCACAAGACCGGAACTGCCCCGTGTAAACCCCTGACGCCCAGATTCCATACTTGCTTTCTGGTTTTAAGCCACTGAGTTTGGGGCCAATTTATTAAGTATATTGTTGTATCAATAAACAACGGAAGACCACTTTGCCTTCTTAATTTAAATGTGAAAAATCTTAATTAGAACACTAGGAAATTGAATTCAATAGCATATTAAAAATATGATACACCTTGAAAGAGTTAGATATGTCCATTAAATGTAAGGATGTTTTGATACTGGGAAATCCATCAATGAATAATGACATCAAAAAGTCAGTGAATATTTGGATCAGTAGATCAAAGGATTCAGAAAAAAAAAGGAAAAGATGTGGTGCCTCAGTGTCTAAAAGGCAGTTAATAAAATTCAATATCCAATGCTGATTTTTTAAAAAAAAATTCCTATTTGAAAATGAGAAATAGATCCTTCTTTAAAATAATGAAACTTCATCTTAAATCTACAGTCAATATCATAACCAGTGCCGAAAACACCAGGGGCCTTTCCACTAAAGCCCAAAACATAAGAGGGATTCCTACTATTTGCACAAGTTTTTGAAACTTCTTTATATTTGAGAGACTGCAAGAAAGCAATAAAAAAGAAATTCAGAGAAATAAATGTAACAGAAATTATTTATAAGTGATATGATCGGTTACCTAGGAAACCCAAGGAAATCAACTGAACTTCTACTAAAACCAGCAAGATATTTTAATAAACAGGCCAGTCCCAGGATGTATATATATAAATCAATACAAAAATACTATTACTGAAATAAAATTGAAAATTGGATCCCATTTACAATGACAAGAAAAGAAAAATAACCAGGAGGGGGAAAAAACCTTAAAAATCTTTTGTGAGAAATGGATGATAATGCTGTTCATCCAAAATTATGCCTCACAACAGGGTAGTGTCACAACGCATAATCCGTAAGAGAGGACAAATGCCTCAATAACAAGGTGACTCCAGGATATGAATGGACAGAGTAAAGAAGGAATCATAAGCTGTTGGTGAACACAACGGGGGAGGGATGTAGGGATTCAACTGTATGAGTAGGTATTTACAGTCTCCTTTCCCAGCTCTCCACCTGCCCCTTGCCCTTGCTTCTGAGCAGGAACTTATGCCTGGCCTCCCTCCCTGCCCAGCTTCCCCAGGAAAGGGACCATGACATCTGTGATCCAGGAGACTGGGAGGCAGAACGGCCTGCCGTGGCTCAGTTCCCTCTGGAACCCCCTCTCTTCTTGGATCTGCCCGCAGCACATTCATTCTGGCCTGCCTTCTGCCCTGCGGGAAGGGTAGTGACCCCTCCTCAAGCAAGCCCACTCAACCACAGGCCAAAAGCCAAATTCTCCCACTGGCTTCCATGTAATAGCTGGTACTTTGATCCCCAACGTTCAGCTCCTGAGCAATCAATGTACTCTGAATCTAAGAAGGGAAAAGTGTGCTGTTTATTAGACTCCCAAACCCTAATGACCATTGAAAACGTGAGTTGAGCACCTGGGTGGCTTAGTCAGTTAAGCGTCCAACTCTTGATTTTGGCTCAGGTCATGATCTCAGGGTCGTGGGACCAAGTCCATGTCAGGCTCCGTGACGAATGTGGAGCATGCTTGAGATTCTCTCTCTCCCTCTCCCTCTGTCCCCTCCCCCATGCACACATACACGGAAGCAAGAGCTCTCATAAATCAATCAACTGATCAATCAATCAACCTGCTCCATCCAAAAGAAAATAGAAAAAGGCAATCTATATTAGGCATGTATAAAAGAAATAGAAAGATAATGAATTTAAGTCCCATGTGAATAATTAATTTAAATGTAATTAGATTAAATGTTCCATTTTAAAGATTTTATTTATTTATTTGACAGACAGAGATCACAAGTAGGCAGAGAGGCAGGCAGAGAGAGAGAGGAAGGGAAGCAGGCTCCCCGCTGAGCAGAGAGCCCGATGTGGGGCTCGATCCCAGGATCCTGGGATCGTGACCTGAGCCGAAGGCAGTGGCTTTAACCCACTGAGCCACCCAGGCGCCCCTAAATGTTCCATTTTAAAGGAAGAGACCCCGAGAATGGATTAAAATGTGAGACCAACTAGTTACTGTTTATAAGAAATGAACTTTGAGTATAACTATGATAGGTAGGTTGAAAGTAAAAACAATAATAATAATAATAACAACAATATAATGGAAAAAGATGCTCCAAGCATACATATGTATCATTAAGCATAAGGAAGGTGAATTGGCTGAATGAACACCAAAGTTAACCTAAAGGAATTACTACATGAGATATGGAAGGATTTTGTAATGATGAAAGCAGACATTAACAAGGTGCAAGACCTAATAAGAGTTTCAAAACACATTGAGAAAAAAATGGATAGAACTGAAGGGAGGAAAAGTTTCTAGTTAAGGTTGTACTACTCTCTCAGCAACCAAGAGCACTGGCGAACAACAAACCAGTGAGCTTCTGGAAGATTCAGTCGCACCATCCATCAACTCTGCCACGTGTAGAGCACTCCTCCAACAGCTGCAGGAACCACTCTCTCCCCTGCTGCTGCGGAACACTCATAACACCGACCACACGCTGGGTAAAGAACTAGTCTCGGCAGATGTAAAGAACTGATCACAAAATGAAATGAGAAATTAAAAACAAAATGATACCTTCTTAAATTCTCAGGTATGTGGAAATTAAGCAACACATTTCTACGTAAGCCACAGGTCAAGGAATTAGATGACGGGGAAATTTAAAATATTTTTAGCTACACAATAATACAAACTCAGCCCTTAAAAATTTGCAATATGCAGCTAAAGATGTGCTTCTGGGGATATTTCTATTCCTACATGGTTCTATGGGAAAAGAAGAAAGGTTTTGGGCCAATAGCCTAAGGGTCACCACAAGAAGCTAGAGGAAGAGCAAAACCAAAGACAAAATAGAAAGGAATACAAAAAGGTAGAAGGCTGGAAATAGATGGTAAAAGAGAAAGTCTCTGAAACTAAAGTTGTTTGCAATACTGGTAAAACTGTTAAACCCTTAGCAAGGTGAAGGAACACACAACTTAACAATTTCTGGAATGAAAGAAAAGGACATTATTATAGAGAATTAGGGTATCACAATAAGAAAATACTATGAAATACTGTATACCAATAAATTGTACTCAGATGACATGGATATGTTCTTTAGAAGTCACAATTGACCAAACTGACACAAGAATGAGAAATATCTGTGTGGCCCTCTACCTGCTAAAAAAATTGAATTCATGACCAATGCCCTCCTCCCAACACGCACGCGCACCCATCCCTCTCAGCGGCCAGATGACTACACGGACGGATGTTGTCAGACATTTAAGAGAGAAATAATAACAATCCTACACTAATTCTTTCCCAAAATATAAGAGGAAGGAAAATCTTCCTAACCCTCATTATGAGGCACACATAACCCTTATACCAAAATCAGACAAGAATATAATGAGAAAAATATTATAAACCAATATCTCTTGAACATAGACTTAAAATCCTTAATATTAGGAAATCAAACCCAGTACTCTCTCTTTACACACACACACACACACACACACACACACACACACACGGGAGAAGAATGGGCAGTTCACTTGTGGATCTAAATTGTCCATATTCCCAGGACTAACCTAATTAGGCCACCCTGCTCTTATTTATTTAAAACTCTTCAGCCAAGTGGATTTCACTATTCCTTTGATAACCTACTTCAATATTTTGTGATCTGGGCTTAGTTTTTAGGCTATTTCTACAAAGGACTGATGGCAAACCACCAAGAGAAAAATGTATTAGAAAAATAAATAGGGCACAACCTTAAGAAATGTACTTTAAATTTACTGTGAGTTTATCAACAATGAACTTTGATGTTCCCAAACAGTTGTATATAAAAATGGTTTTCACCCAAACTGCTGAAATCATCCAGTGTGGACATAAGTAAAAGGATAACCAAGGTCAACAGAAGGAAACAATATGAAACAAAGTAAAATCTGTGAATTGCAAATTAGCCTGATGGGAGGTTTTATGTTTTTTTGTAGTTGGCTGCACTTAAGTTCTGTTTCAGAGACATTTTTCTCCCACTGTTGAATTTTCACTTCAAAGGTTTAAAACTAAATAAAGAGAGAATGAAAAGAAAAACGTGAATATATATCTGAGTTTACCTTCACCTAGTCACTAGGTGCTGGCTAGAAAAACCCACCCCACGGTAGCATACACTCATTCATACCCACCTGTGCACCCGGCTGTTTCTCAGGGAAGTCATGGGAACAAGCTGGTAGACCTCTTCTGATTTCTTATTAAAGTATCAGCTCATATCTTCTACCCAATATAAACATAATATCCCAAGTAGAATTGCATATATTTCCCGAGATGTTTCTTTTGGATCACTCAAAGATACTAAGTACCAGGCACCTGGGTGGCTCAGCCAGTGAAGCCAAAGACTCTTGATTTCAGCTCAGATCATGGTCTGGGGATCATGGGATCGAGCTCTAGACCAGCCCTATGCTCAGCACGGAGTCTGCTTGTCCCTGTCCCTCTGTCCCTCCCCCTGCTCTTTCTCTAATAAATAAATAATTTTTAAAAAAAGACATTAACTACCCTTTTTGTACCAAATATTAGGATACATGGTCTCTTTAAAGAAGATTTCCAAATGTCTGATGCATTTACATGAGAGGTTGTACACCGACAAAAAGTTTAAGTAGAGGGTAGAGTTTTAGAGAACCAGGTCAGTTGAAAAGGAAAAGCAGCGCACGGAAGGGCAGTTGGCTCACCGTGTCAGGATATACTGAGCAGCTGGGATGTGCTCAGTACAGGGGACAATGGCGAACAACACGGATGTGGTCTCTGTCATCCTGGCACTTAAATACTAACCACAAAGACAAGGGATCCAACGTGATGAGCCCTTGGAGAGGCGATGGCACTTTGAGCGCACTTAGCAGGGGGGTAACAAGAACTGAGACCCACCTGCCCTGCAGAAGTGACATTTCAGCTGGAGCCCTTCTTCAGGTGGAGAGCTCTGCCCTGAAAGGGACATGGACAGTTAAGGAATGCAGTGGCAGCCACACAGAACCACCTTCCCTAACAAGATGCTGCTACCGATTCTGACACCTGTGCCAGCCGGCTGCCAGCTGTCAGAGCCACACCAGGTGCTAACAAAGCTCGGGATCTAATGAACGCGGGCGGTAGACAGACGGCTAAGATGGCTCCTGATGACCTCTGCCACCCAGGACTGCCATCCCTGTGCAATCTCCTCCCTGGAGAGGGGGCTGACCTGCTCGCTTGCTTCTCACCGACAGAATACGGCAACACTTCCATGAGTTGATTACAAAACCTGGGGCTTGTGTCTTTCTAGCAGCCTCTCTCTGCTGCCATCTAAGTTGCTTGCTTGCTTGGCTGAAGCTGGCCGCCATGTTGGGCAGGGAAGGCAGGGAGTCCTCCTGCCAAGGGCCCGCTAGGAACGGAGACCCTCAGGCCATCAGTTCTCAGGGAACAAAATTCTGCCTGTAACCAGGTGAGCTTGGAAGCAGAGCCTTTCCCAGTGCAAACTTCAGATGGATGCGTGGCCCAGGGGTCACCTTGATGATGGCCTGTGATGGAAGCTGAAGCAGAGGGCCCAGCGGAGTCCACATTCCTGACCCACAGGAACTGTGAGGTCATAGGCTGTGCTACCTTAGACCCCTGGGGCTGTGAAACCCACCCTCTAGTTTGGTTGTTGCTCAGCCTCCTATAAGACGGAGCTGAAGCAAATTGCAAGTGCCTTATGCCTCAGTGGTCTTATCTGGAAAATGGAAATAATTAGAGCACAACCCTCCCAGGATGTAGTGAGGTTTTAAGGAGAGGGTTCACGTAGAGTCCAGCATACACTGAATGGTAGGTTCCATGCCAGGGTTTTCACAATGACTGGTACTAGAATGCCCATTTCTAGTGCTTATTTGCCTATTTGGACCATACCACTTGGGCATAATCTTTCTGCGCCACCTGCTTGTTTGTGTAACCTTGTACACATTGAACTTCCTAACTGTGGCTTTTACATCAGGAAAAGAAAGCAGTCACAGTATCTCCTTCCCAGACCCATGCACTGAGGATGCACGGAAGCTCTTGGATCAACACTGACACACATTTACAAAAGCAAACACTTCTTTATGGAATTCCTTCATTCTATCCTCAAAGTAAGAGCAAGGACCCTCAGGAAATATGGCTGTTGTCCAGACACGCAGGTAAGACTGTAAAAACTAGGAGTCGAGTGTGGTCTCGTAATGTGTTGAACTAAGACTACATGGTTATTTTTTGAAAATTCATTTGCTTCTTTGCAACTCAAGGGAAAAGGTAGCCAGAATCAGTAATTTAAGATTCAGGAGATAAACAATCTTGGTAGTGAGGGAAAACATATCTTTCCATTTACTTATCTTTTTTTTTTCTACAAATTGGGAAAAATAACATCCACATTCAGTCTTAGAGTGGAAAATTTTTGTTGGAGTCTGGAATGTTCCAAATTTTATTGACTAGAAACACAAGGATTCAGAGCCTTTAAATAGCTATACTGCAGAAATCCCATACTTTAATTGGTAATTAGCACAAAAGAGCTAAATGTATGTTCTATCCACAAAACGTAAAAGATTCCTATTTCTACTGAAATCCTAAAAACACCTATCCAGCACCGTGATAAGCATTTTGTATTTTACATTTTACTTTCCTTGTAATTCTACTCTCTGTCCTCCTCCCAAAGCTCTTTCTCAACAAGCCGGTGGAAGGTGAAGGCTGGGAAAATCACGTCCCTGGCCTGAGTCTCTGCCATCACTTGTGCTCCTTCCAGCCCTATACGGAGCCCACAGCATGTCCCATAAGTGGAGAAGAAGGACACTAATAATCATTTTGTTTGCTATAACCAAATATATCTGACATTATTAGGACAATCTCAAGTGGTCCTGGTTAACAAAGAGATACTCCAGCCTGAGACCAATAAAAATGAAGAGTGAAACATGAGATTTAAGGCTGGAGGAAAGAAAGAGAGCCATCCTACTTTCCCAAACCTCTGCTGCCCCTGTGCTGACCTCTGAGACCTGCACACCCAGCAGGAGGGACGGCAGCTCATGGAAGCTGAGAACTTTGGGCTTCCCAAGGCATGAGCCCAAACCTACATCCTTGAACTGACAGTGGTACCTACAGTGTGCCCCCCAACCGGAAGGAAGAACTCAAATTACAGAACCCTCTGCCCAACATGCCCCTACTTCAGTGCTCACAGCATCCCAGTGAGGTAGGTTGTGTGCTTCTCTCTCTCTTTCTTTAATTAAGAAAAAAAAATTAAGTAGGCTCCATGCCCAGCATGGAGCCCAACATAGGACTTGAACTCACAATCCTGAGATCAAGACCAGAGTCGGAATCAAGAGTTGGACACTTAACTGAGTCATCCAGGCACCCCTGGATCCTTAATTCTTCTTTGACAAATAAGGAAACCAAGGTTCAGAAAGATTCAGCAGTTTCCTCAGGCCACAAAGCTGTAAAGAGTCCAAGCCAGGCCTTCTCAGTCCAAGTCCGAGTTCTAGCATGCCCCCGGCGCCCTTCAATGTCATCACTGCAGCACGGGAACACACAGCTCCCTCAGCTCTCTAACTGCACATGGAGGTGACATCAGGAGAGAGAAACTAACAAGCCCTCCTTATGTGAAGTCATGTGTGCCCATAAGAGGAACAGAAGCCTCTATTAGGGTTTTGTTCATGCTTTAAAAGAATTGTCTTGAGTTGGCCTTGCAAACTCTTTCCTATCTGGTTCCTTCCGCCACTCCTTCGAAATCACTTTCCTACTGAAACTCTGGCATCAACACCGTGACCCCTCAGCTATGCTGAGTAAGAGAGAAGACTGAAAGCACTTTCTCAGGGCGAGCAGAGATACGAAGAAAGAGGAGAGATGCTGAACCACGCAGAACTGGGACAGGAAGCTTCCGGGGGACCACCTACTCCAGCTGAGTAAACTATGCTCTAAGGAACAGACTTTCCCTACTAAGAAACTGGAAGTAAGACTCCATGCATTGAGTACACTAAATCCACATTCCAGTGACAAATCAGACATCGGATTTTTTGAGAGAAATCAGTAGAGGAATCACTCTTATGAGATCATGTTATTCATTCCAAGAGTCACAAAGATGCACAGATGAGTGTTTCAGTTACCGGCTTGCCCCATTATACAATCTGCTCTCTACATTAGAACTTGAAAGTATGGAACAAATTCAATATACGTCCTGGAAAGCTCACAAGAATGGAATTCTGTTGACACCTCCGCTAGCAGAAAAGCGGCTTCTGGGAGCATATTCCGGCCTTGTTTCCCAGCTGTTCACATTCTGCCTCAGCCAGAGGAAGATGGGAACAGCTGAAGGCTTCACCCCCAAAGCTCAGCTTGGCCCCATCATTAGCATATCTCACCCCTGCAGCTGCCAAGGCAAAGTCTACCATGCCAGCAGGAAAGCAGCTGACTCGCTTTTCTGACCAAGCTTTGGAGTACTGGAAGCTGAGAACCAGGGTGCCAGGTGGGTTCAACTCATTTTTTTGTACATCTGTAGGGTCTACTCACTCTACATGCCAGGAGGTGAGCAGCTGTGTCTGTTTTTCTCACCGTCATATCCCCAGTTCCTGGCACAAACATGAGATTGCTGTTGGCAAATAAACTTGTTGACTAAGATAACCCAGCATTGGGGACTCCCCGTTCTGAAAACATGGTGGACTGAGCTGATTCAGATAGAAAACTTTCTCAAGACAAGCACATAAAAATGTTAAATAAAATGTGGGGGTTTTATAGCATGTACATAACTAAACTAGAAAGAAAGGAAAGGAAATTACCAGGACCCATAAACTAAAAAAAGAATTCATAGCCAGTGCATTCACACCCTGCCAATGCCATCAATGCCACAGAGACCAGCAGATACAGGGCTGCAGTCTAGGAACTGTCAGTTTAACGATGGGCAGTTTGATTGTTACCATAGGAGGTGGGGAACTACAGCCAAGACCCCTGCAGGATCCAAGTTCAAAGGGCTAGAAAAACTCTACCAAATGCTCCAGGGAAACTGCAAAGTGGCATGTATACCCAGAGAGCTCATAAGTGTTAGGGGGTCTCCCAGGAGAAATCAAAACCTCAAGCCTTCATCACGTGGGTGTAGACTCCAAAATTACAATAATAACATGGCACATAATTCCCAAAATGAGAAATTAACATAAAAACTGAGCTCAACTGACTGAAATCCTTGAAACGCCCATCACAACTAAATGAATTCCTCCACTAGACCTTTCATAATCTCAGATGCATAAGATTCCCCATAGGAGCAGTCGTAGTAGATGCGAAAAACTGAAAATGAGTTCACAATTCAAAATTGCAAGAAGGGATAACCCATGACTATATAGGCTCAGCACCCTAAGAAATAGAAATAATAAAATAATCTAAGAGGTATACATATATATGCATACATATGTGTGTGTATATATATAATACATATATGTATATATATGTGTGAATATATATATGTATATATATATATATTCATTCTCTATCTTCCATCTCTCCAAATGTTTTGAAAACATAAAATACATAGAAACCATAATGGAATATAATAAAAAACATTATTTGTAAATGACCTGGCAGGTTTAAAAAAGAAAAAAGTAAAGCTCCTATAAATGAAAAGTAAAAGACATTGGAAAGGCAGAGTAAGTCCACAGACAGTTTAAACAGCAATATGACATTTCTTGGAAGAGAACTAGGCAATGAGCTTTAGGCCTAGAGATACGACCCAGAGTATAAAGCAGAGTGATAGAAACAAAGAGAAATTAAAAGCAGTATGACTAAATGATAAAGTCTTGTTACATATAACAGAAGTCCAAAGAAGGTAATGGAGAAAATAAAGACAAGACAGTAACTGAAGAGATGATGATGGAGAGTTTTTAATAATTGGAGTCAAGACACATGTCAAGAGCAGAAATACACAAATTAAAAATAAATCCATATCAAAAAACGTGATACAAACTTCAGAATCACGTAACAAATAAACAAACAACAATCTTAAGAGCAACCAGAGACAAAGGCAGATTTAGTGCAAAGGAATCATTGTTAAACTAAAGGCTCCTCAACAGTAAAAGCAGAGACCAGGATACAATACATAATATCTGCTAGGCGACAATAACCATCAACCTGGAATTTTATACACAGGTAACATAACATTCATGAAAAAGGGAAAACAAACATTTTTCAGGCAAATGCAGAGATCTGTTACTCATAGATTTGTTACTTATAGTTCTTTAATGAAAGATCACTTTGAAAAGAAGCAAACTAAATCCAGGAGGCAGAAGTAGTTTGTAAGAAACCATGATGGAAGAGAGGAACTGGTTACACTGGACCAATCCGAATAATCCAGGACCATAATAAACAAAAACAGGGGCTCCCGTGTGGCTCAGTCAGTTAAGCATCTGCGTTCCACTCAGGTCACAACCCCAGGGTTCTGGGATCAAGTCCCTCATCAGGCTCCATGCTCAGCAGGGAGTCTATTCACTTGCTGCCTGCCTCTCTTTTCTTTCTTTCTTTGTCAAATGAGTAAATAAAATCTTAAAAAAAAAAAAAAAAAAAGCCTACCACTGCCCCGTGACATTTTTTGATAATGTGTTTCAAAATGATAGAATAAAATACTAGATAACAGTCAGTGAGAGAAGAGATGAAAGGCATTAAGCATTCTTAGCCTGTAGTACAATTTGAGAGGAGGCCAGAGTTACTGACCATCTTTACACTTTGGTGCCTGAGGTGCAAATGTTAAAAATTTAGCAATACTACTAAAACAGTGGAAATGGAATATATAACCTCCAAATTAATAGAATTGGACAGAAGTAGGTGTAAATAATCCTTCAGTAATATAATAGGAAACAGAAAAGGAAAAGTATCTAAAAATATCAATAATAAATAGAGTTCAAATTTTTCAAAAATCACAATAAATGTAAATGGGTAAAATTAGTTGGTTAATAGGCAGCAATTATAAAGTTTTAAAAATCCAGGAATATTTTTTTTTATGATGGACACTTGTAAAATATAACATGAAAAAATTTTAGGAAAGAGATAGGAAAAAATACACCAGAAAAACTTTAGCCAAAAGAAAATGGATATAGTAATTTTGTAGTACATAATGTGGTATATAGCAAATTATCTTATACAAATCTGAGGCTGTACACACTTGAATGGATGCAACCAACTAACCTCAAAATGCATAATGCAAAAACTGACAGAATTACAAGGAGAAACGGAAAACCCATGACTCCATTAGATTCTTAAAACCTCTGTTAGAAACAGAAATACTGAACAAAAACTATTTGTCATAATATGATGTGACATCAGCTAATAAGCTAACCTAATTGACATATCTAAAACCCTATACCCAATACATTATTTTCAAACACATATATAATTTTTACAAAAATTAACCATACATGAGCTCATAAAGAAAACCTTAAATGGATGAGAGTAAATAGGACACAGATGACTTTTTCTGACATAAGTGCAATAAAATCAGATACCAATAGCAAAGGAACTACCCTTTCTCAAGCATTTGGAAGGCAAAACACACACAGACCAATCAAAACATATATCTAAATAACTTAGTAATAAAAAACAGACACAGGGGCACCTGGATGGTTCAGATGGTTAAGCATCTGCCTTTGGCTCAGGTCATGATCCCAGGGTCCTGGGATCTAGCCCCATGTCAGGCTCCCTGCTCAGCAGAGAGTCTGCTTCTCCCTTTGCTTCTCCTCCCACCCCCCGCTCATGCTTGCATGAGCTCTCACTCCAAATAAATAAATAAAATCTTAAAAAAAAAAAAAAGACACAAAAACAAAACCCCATAATACAAATTACAGACTATTTTGGATGGAATGATAACACAAAACTGTAAGCAAAATGTGTGCAATATTGAAAGGAGTAATCAGAGGGGGTGCTTTCACCCTTTGTGACTATAACAGTAAAAGATGGTTGAAGGTGGAAGAGCTAAGCTTGCAACAGAAGTAAGAAACAGAACAGTATAAACTCCAAGAAAGTAGAAGAAAAGGACAAGGATTTCATGAAATGGAAAACAAAACAAAAGAGATCTACAAAAGAAGAAGTCAACTCTCAGATTTCTCATGAAAAAAAGCACCACATCCTGGTATGAAGTGCCAACATCTATTAAGCAAAAAATCACCTTGTATACCCACAGCTGTCCTAGGAATCAAAAAAGAAGCACCCTAGCTCCCTTTCTGAGGCTAACAGTAAAGCTTTGAAATGAAAATAAAACAGACATTTAGAGAAAGGAAAATTAGAATCTAAAGTTGGTCATGAGCATTGCCCTAGAGTGGCTAAAGTATAAATAAAATATTAATAAGTGGAATTCAACATTATATTTTAAAAATGCACCCAAATCACGGAGGATTTATCCTAGCCATTCAAGGATGGTTTAACAATATAAAATCTATTAATGCAATACATTACACTAATAACAGAAGAAAGGGGGAAAAACAACAACACATGAAAAAGTGTTCTATCCAAAAATGTTTAGGAAAAGCTTTAAAAAAAATTAAACAACCATTTATATATGTTAAAAGGAAAACATTTTAGTAAACCAGCAATATAGGGAAATGTTCTTAACATGATAAAACATATCTAACAAAATTTTACAATGAACATCATAATTGTGAAAAGCTAGTTATTCTCACTGAAGTTGAGGAAAAAAACCCAGGGACACTTCAGTCACCATTTTTGTTTATCACTGTAATGGAGGGGCTAACCAATGAAAGAAGAAAAATAAGAGGGATAGAATGAATAAGAACTGTAAAGAAAAAAAAAACAGAATTCACTATTATTTTCTGGTGATAATTCTTTTAGAATTTCTATGAAATCAATTTACAAACTATCAGAAAAAAATCAAGCAAATTTACTGAATTCAAAAACAAAGCACAAAAATCAGTAATATTTATTTACACTGAACAGAAAACATCTATGACAACTTTTTTTAAAAAGACATAATTCCACAAATAAAACAAGAATAGCCATAAGCTCGTATTTGTAGAAGCTGAGAAATAGACATGTGTGTTCATTACCAGTCTGTCTACATTTGTATGTGTTTTAAATTTTCCATACTAAAAAGTGAAAACCTAAAAATAAAAACAATTATAACATTCAGAATAACAAATCTAGTAGGTATCTAGGGTACCTCAAAATATATCTTACAGAGATGTGCAAGAGCTTTAAGGAGAAAACAATTTAAAATTTATTGAATAACATTAAAAAACAATGAATAAGGAAGTGACCAGGGATGCCTGGGTGGCTCAGTTGGTTAAGCATCTGCCTTCGGCTCAGGTCACAATCCCAGGGTCCTGGGATCAAGTCCTGCATTAGGCTCCTTGCTCAGGGAGCCTGCTTCTCCCTCTGGCTGCTACTCTCCCTGCTTGTGTTCATGTGCTCTCTCTTTCTCTCTCTGACAAATAAATAAATAAAAATCTTTAAAAAAAAAAAAAGTGCCCATATTCATGAAGCAAAGCTTCGATGTCGTGAGTTAGTCAATCCTCCCTCAAATTAATCTGTAAGTCCCCATAGGGTATCTTGCAGAAATTATCAAGATTATTCTAAAGTTCATATGAAATATTAATGTTTCAATAATAGTCCAGAGAACTTTAAAGTAGAGTTGGAAGAGTAAGAGGGGAAATTAATGTTCTTTGAGCATTTAGCACGAGCTGTCCAATACTTTCCATGTATTATCTTATTTACACCTCCCTGCACCCCTGTGGGGGCAGATACTTTATTGTCACCATTTCAAGGAAGGAGAAACTGGGGAAAAAACTTGCACGATTTGTGCAAGGTTTAGAATGATCAATCTTCATGGTTTGCCCAGTACCAAGAGTTTCCTGCAACATGGGATTTTAAGTGCTAAAACTGGGAAATTCCTGACAACATAGGATATTGACCACCTTCCCAAGGTCACGTGTCAGTTAACTGGGTGGCAGAACTGATATGTAAACACTCACAAGCTGACCTCAGTGTCTGCCCTCTACACCACTATGTGCCAACCAAGCTAAACACTTAGGGCTGATTACAAAGTTTATAGAAACCTGAACACAGGAGGATGCTGGAGATAGGATAAATAAATGTCCAACAGAACAAGGAACCCAGAAGCATATCTGTCTATACTTGGTATTTATCAGAAGGGAGAAAGGCGTCAACAAATTTTAACCCAGATGATTAGTTATCCTACCTATATGTGAAAAAAATAGATGCTGACTTCATATGACAAATAAAAAAATAAAGTCTAGTTATACTAAAAGTGAACACTGAAATGTTAAAATTTTAAATAAATTTATTATTATTATTATTATTATTTGAAGTAGGCTCCATACCCAGCATGGAACCCAAAGTGAGGCATGAACTCCCAACCCTGAGATTGAGACCTGAGCTGAAATCAAGAGTCTGGCACTTAACTGATTGAGCCACTCAGGTGCCCCTAGAAGAAATTATTTTTAAATCTCTATTGGAGCTTAGGAAAGAGAAAAATATTCAACCAGACCTAGAAAAGTGAGCAAATGATAAGACTAAATAACTCAAAGAAGAAACACAGAAAATAATATGGACACATAAAAAGAGAGTCTGAAGCAATCAGGAAATTGACAATAAAAATAATGAAATAGTTCACACCCAGCTTGGCAACATTTAAAAGTCTGAAATCGCCAGGTATTTGCAAAAAGACAGGTAATGAGAACTTTCTAACAAGTAGGCATGTCAATTGGTACAACCAATTTAGAAAGTAATGGAGCAAAACACGTAAAAGTGGAAAATTGCACATACTGCCCAATTCATTTGTAATAGATTCCCTAGAACTCGCAACTGTATTAAGGAGACAAGTGGAAGTATCCCTGCTCCACTGCAGTATCAGAAGTTGGGGAAAACAGATTTATCAATAGGAATGCGCAATGTATGGCTCATTCAATTAAAAGGAATAAAGAAAGCACATGTATCAACATGAACAAGCCTTTAAAAATACGAATTTAAAACCAGCAAGTTGCAGAAGGCAATTGTATACAGTAGGGTACTGTTCATATAATATTTAAATACAAAAAATACTGAATATTGATTAGAGATAGGTAGCAGATGAGACTGCCCAATTTTTAAAGCACTCATCTAGAAGCTAAGCTCTTAATATAGACTTGGGAGGACATAAAATCTTAAAAGATAAAAAATGTCAATATGATGCTGAATTATTCAGGTTCTCCATCCTATCTGTCAGTTGGAGGCAAGGTATATTGGGCATTAACACACAAGGATGCAGAAGGAAAAATGAGCTGGAAGAAGTACGAAGACTGAAATGGCAGCCCGTCAGACAGCATGACTTTCGATGGGCACATTTCAATTGGCAAATAAAGCATATTTGAACTGCACTGCCATTCTGCTTAAAACTAAGCTCAATTATAATCTCATTGCTCTCGATGTTATAAATTACGGCAAAGACAGAGTGCAGAGCACATGGACTACAAAATGTTCCCCAAGGCTAGGTTAAGACCTAGTCTCCATCATGAGACAGCCCCGACACTGCCCTACATCGGCAACTGAGCAGATACTCACCATCTGCCGCCATGGTTTCCTCCTCTGTAGATGGAGGGTAATAGCAGGACCCGCTGCAAGACTCTCATGAGATGGTGGGAGCAAAGAGCTTAGAACTGCCCCTGGCACCAACGCACGCAGTAAATGCCTTTTTAAGTAAGTCTGTGCTGGTATAAACACTTTGGGTTTAATAAAATACTAAACAGACACATAAAGAAAGAGCTACTTGAAATGCATAGGAACTATTTCTTGAAACATTCTGTCTAGATCATATCAACTTCACTTTCTCAATCCCAGGGAGCCGATAATTAAAGAATTGTACATACCGCAGAGTGTTTAATACAGATCTCAGTGGGTACACAGCCAAAGGGCTACGGGGCTGGCCATTTGGTATACAAGAAACATCTGAAAATGTTTCTCACACCTGTCTTTATAAATCATAGATACCGCAGGAACAGTTCAGTTTAAAAAGGCTCTTGGAACACAAAACAAAACAAAAAACATTTTTTTTTTTTTTTTTGCAATTGTAGTGAGTTCATTAAGGCATCATCTATACCAGGAAGAAAGATGGTTAGCATCTTTACATGATGCAGCTGCACTGCTTTAAAAAAAATTCTTCACAGTTTCCACAGCTCCAACATCTATCTAATTAGGTATATATTGACCTCTGGCATTTGTAGATTTTAAAAGAAAGTTTTAAAACATTTAAAAATTGATGTAATTTTTGTTTCCACAAGGAAGGAACAGAAAGAGACAAATGACAATTAAGAGAAAGAAAACGTGTCTCTATGTAGGGAGCGGTAAGCCTAGAAGCACTGGCTGACTTCTGAACGGACATGGCAGACCCACACTCCCTCCTGAAACCCCACAACAGGAATAATAACAATAATTTTTTAAAACAATACATTGGAGAGAAGATAACAGGTCAGGGAGAACAACAAAGCTTTCCAAGATGAAGGAGGATAGATGAGTGGTTCCTTACTTAGTGGAGAAGAAAGGGCTGGAACCCTGCTGCTTGGAGAGGAGGGAAGCTATCGAGAAGGGGAGATAGATGAGCAGAACATGAAAGTGCTTGGGAACAGGAGACACGAGCACCTCTGACTGCTAATACAGGCTGAGCTGTAATATCGTCCAAGAAGAAGTTAGGAGCCCTAGATCCCTTGCAAAGACACCATGGTGAGGCGATGACCCCTTCCTCTCTGACAGATGAGGAGAGTTATTTTCTGGAGACACTGAAGCAGAGAACTTCTGTGCTCAAGGACCTCAGGCATAGCTGAGGGAGGGAGGGGAAGCAAGGTGCCAAATTAAAAACAAAAGGATGAACAAACAAACAAAAGGATAAAAACAAAACAAACAAAAAAAGGCAAAGCACACTTCAGAGTGAGACATCCACTATAACCCTTTTCCCCTTTGCTCAGCTCACAGACCATCTAGTCAGGCTTCAATCTCCTCAGCAAGAGGATGCACAGTTCTCCTCTGGGAAAATGGATCAGCCTAAGAAAGAGGATACGGTCAGTGATTATGAAGGTCCCCGCAACAGAGTGGTGTTTTGGAAGCACACAGACCTTTCAATCTGCCTCTTAGTGTCATTATTAAACATAAACAACCAAAATTCAGAGATTATAACAAATGGGAGTAGGGAAGAATCTCAGGGTTAATGATGAGCATGAAGTGAACAAGAAATGCTCAAAAAATAATTAATATACTCTAAGAGTTCATCAATATCTTACTTTTTTACACAAAAAAATTAAAAACAACAAAACAGTACAAAAAAAAAGAAAAGAAAGGGAACATTCATAGAACAGAAAACATCTGCAAGGTAACTATCTGGAAGAAATGAATAACTCAGTAGCAAGGTTGGAAAACGAAACTAAACTCTCCCAGAAAATGGAACAAAAATGCAGAGATGAAAAATAAATAAAGAGGTTAGAGAATGTCTCCAGGAGAGTGGGACAGACATCCAATCCAGCTGATAGCAGTTCCATAGAAAGCATGACAAAAAACAGGAAGGAAGAAATAACTGAAGAAATACTACAAGAAAATGGACTAGAATTCCACAGCATGAATTTTCAAACTGAAAGGGCCATAGAGTTCCCACCATGATAACTGATAAGAACTTAAAGTGAATCATCATGACATATAAAAATATGATAATAGCTTCCATGGGGGAAAAAATAGTCTACATTTAAAGGACTGACAGAGTGCTATCGAGTTCTCAGGCAGCAAGGGTCACACAGACAGTAAAGGAATATCTTATCAAACCCTGAGGAAATGGGACTTCCGCCTTGGGATTTTATACCTAAACAAACTAGCAGTCAAGCGTAGAACATATACCCAGATTTTTACGCAATGTCTGGCAGGCACACATTCTGACCTTTCTTACAGAATCTGTTTTGTTTAAAATACCAATGTGCACAGCTAAAAATATGTACTTTTCTATTTTCCCAGGCCGTTAGCAGTGGCCCTGTGTCTCAGGCTGATTAACAGAAAATCTGCTACAAAGGTTTCTGGAAGTAATCATATTTTCCTCCTAAAAGAGATTTGGCTGGCTCTGCTCTTCACCTCTTCTGCCCTATTACTGCCTAGAATTCAGGTACAAAGCTAAAAGGTAGAGCAGCTGTCATGAGACCAGGGGCCAGAAACATAAAGGCAAAAGTCAACATGTAAAGATACCAGTTATAAACAAAAGTAAAATCCTGGGTCCCTGATGGTCTCATGGACCCACTACACCAGCTACTACATGGCTTACTTCACAACTGCAGGTCATATAAAGATAAAGAAAAAAAAAATTCTGTAGTCAGGTTTTCTGTCATTTGCTTTTGAATATTCCTAGCAAGTTATCAAGTGGTTTTACCTCCCATGCACCCTTCCTCAGGAAGTTACTAGAAATGTGCTCCACAAAAATAAGGGACTAAAGTAAGAAAGAGAAAGTTACAGTGCTCAGAAAACAGGTGATCCCAGAGAGGAAGGATGCAAAATGAATTGCAAGTATCTTAGTAATAAGGGTAGTCTTGAGACCACAGCTATTACTGTATCCTAAAAAGTAAGTAGTTTATATTGGAACATAAGGATAACGGGCTCCAGGAGAGAGAACACTAAATATAAATAAATAATGGATAGATTACCTGATGTGTTTGATCATGTTGAAAGGAATTTAATAGTTCTCCCAGAAAGTCTGGAAGGTAAAGATGGGTACACAGGAAATAAAGGGGCGGGGGAGGACTTTTTAAAAAAAGGCAATTATTAACTCTAGGAAAAACAAAAAGTTGCAAGAGGTATGAAATAGAATCATAGAAAACTGTGTGGCTCAACTGTGAACAATATTTGCAAAGTCTTTATAGTGTAAACATTGAATTTTGTTTTTTAAAAATTATGGCAACACTATGCTGGCAAGTTGGAGAGAAGAGAGGCCAGTGTGGCTGAAGTAGAATGAGCAAGTGGGGGAATGGTAAGAAAGGAGATCATAGAAGAAAACAGGGATTAAGTTATCCAGAAGTTTGAATTTTCTTTCCTAAGAGCCGTAGAAAGCCACTGGAGACTTTTAAACAGGAAACCAGCATGATCCAACTCATGATTGAAAATGATGACTTTGGCTGTAGGATTGGGAAGAATACAGTGTGCAGGGGCAGAGGGGAGAGCCAGCAGACCGGTTAGGAGGCTACTCTAGCAGGGATATCAAGCTTCTACGGAAGAGAGAAAAATAAATAAAAAGGAGGGCTAGGTTGGGGAAGGCATACTTCGAAATGGTGGGAAGAGGGCAGATGGGAATACATCTTGGAGGTTGGTGGTGTTTAGAGAGAAAGGGATGACTTTCTATGTGTTAGCATGAGACATCTGGAGAGACAGAGGGTGTTCTTACCGAGTTGGGAAGACTGGAGGAGGAAGGGATTGAAGAGTAGAGGGGTTGGTGTCTAGGGTGCTGTTTCGGACCTGTTAGGTACCAAGTAGGCAACCATTTTGGGTCAGAGGGGTAAAACACAGGGAGAAAACCCCAGGATATACTCTGCCTTCAACAAGTATTAATTCCTCCTTTTCTCTTGCCAACACAAAGACACGTTTTATCATAAGCTTGGATTTTTAAGCAACCTCAATGCTATGATTTGGGGCACTGATTGATTTAAGAATTGATACTGAGGGGGCGCCTGGGTGGTTCAGTGGTTAAAGCTTCTGCCTTCGGCTCAGGTCATGATCCCAGGGTCCTGGGATCGAGCCTCACATCGGGCTCTCTGCTCGGCAGGGAGCCTGCCTCCTCCTCCTCTCTCTCTCTGCCTGCCTCTCCGCCTACTTGTGATCTGTCTGTCAAATAAATAAAAATCTTTAAAAAAAAAAAAAAAGAATTGATACTGAGAATCCAAAGATAAACAAGCTGTGAATGCTGGGATATCACAACCTATCCCCATACAAAATGTTTAGGTCTAACTGGTTTTCTGTTGGAGCCAGATCTACCCCTAGGAAAATCTCTTTCCACCAAAAGTCCCCTACTCCAAGAATAATTTCCATTAACTTGATTTACTAAACGTTTTCTTATAAAACAAAGAATATTCTCCATGCTCAATGGACTTCTATGCGTATAGAGCATATACCAAGTTAAGGACCACCTCAGGCACACTTTGAGATTGTTTGAGTTTTAAAAATTTCCTTCTCAATAAACATTCAAAAAGAGCAATTTGTACAAAAGTCTTTCAAAAACACTATTGACTACTATTTTTTTTTTGACTACTATCAACGCAGGTCTTTCAACAGTCAGCAGTATTCTTTCTTGGCTTCCCCATTGTTTTTCACTGCTTTGTGCAATGCTTTTATTTAATCATTAATTCCCCAATTGGTCTTCATTGCTGTGTGGATTTTAACGAGAGCTGGGTTTTAGCCACATTACAGTAGACGTGGTGGGGGTGGAGGGTAGCAGTGGCAATTGCAAAATAAAACGTACCATAAAGTGGTAACGGCTCATGATTGAGGCCAGTTGTTGAAAAATAAATGCCTGTTACAGAGAACCATAGAAATTGAGAGTTGGAGGCTAAGGCAAGGCATTCATTGGTAGGCTGACAGCGCCTCTAGCGGCAGAAAGACCGCGTTGACGGCGTCCTGGGGAAGCTTCTGAATTTTTAAAAAGGCACCTGCTGGGTGAGTCCTCATTATGCAAAAACCAAAAGCTCCACAAGTGCCCAATTTGAAGGGGATACGACTCGAGGAAATCTAGATCCATAAAACAGCTATAATACCTACATTTCAGTTTAACTTTGAAATGAGTTGTCACTTTACACAGGTTGATTTAAGGATTATTTATAGCCGAGAAACGACGAAGTGGCGGGAGGCGGAAAAATTCTGCTCAAGCTTGGCCGCCACACACAACGAGGGAGCGATCCGGAATGGAAAAAAAAAAAAAAAAAAAAAGTGGGGAAGAAAACTAAAGAAGTAGGTGAAGAGTCAATTTCTCAAAAAATGGAGACCGCTGGGGAACGCAGCAGGCGCACCTGTGCAGGAGCGGACGGCTCACCTGCGTGATTACGGGGCCTCCTTCAAGTCCGTGGGGGAGGCGGGGTGGAAAGGAAACTTCATGGAGGGCTGCCCCAGGACGGGGGAAGTGGGGAGTGGATTCACTAAGGAGGGTGTCAGGAAGAGGACCCGACGCACACGTGTAACTATCAAGACTTGGACACCTTGGCGAAGGACACCCGAAAGGGGAGGGGACCCGAGGCTGTGCCGTCCGGGCTACGCGCCGGCGTCTTGCGGGCCCCGAGCCAAGCGTTTCCTCCTCTCCTCCCCACCCCCCGGGGAATTAGCACCTTAGGGAGGAGGGTCTCCCCTAGATGGACCCCGCGCGCCGCCCCGCCGCTGGGCGTCCCCCCACACTACCCCCTTGAGGCGCGAGGTGCCCCCGGGGGACGACCCCCAGCCCGCGGACGGCCCCGGGCGGCGGGCGGGAGAGGAGGGCCAGGGTCCGGCGGGGGAGCTGCCGGGCCTCGGCGACTTACCTCGGGCCGCGGGGGGCGACAGCAGAGCCCCGGCCAGGGCGAGCAGGAGGGCGCGGGCGGGGGGCGCGGGCGGCGGGCGCGCTGCCATGGTCGCCGGCCTTCGGTGCAGCAGCTCTCGGGGCCGGGCGGCGAGCGCTGCACCATCCCACGCGGGCGCCGAGCGGGGGCCGGGCGGCGCGACCCGAGGGACTTCCTGCCGCGGGGAGTCAGCCCCGGAGCCCTCGCGCAGCGCCCGCGCCTCGGAGGAGCGAGTCTAGGCTTTCATTTTTTTGAAAAAGTTTTCCCCCGGTGTGTGCGTGTGTGCGCGCGCGCGCGGCGCTGGCACGAGCCAGCCTTGACCGTTGCAGTAAAAGAGCGAACTGTCCGAGTTGGCCCGGGACGAGGGAGATCGTTAGTGAGAGAAGGCAGGCCTGTGAAATGGATCCACGGCCAGCAGTCACCGTTCTCATTACCACGGAACAAATTATCGTCTCCCCCGCACCCCCGCCCGCCGGCGGCGTCCCGCGGGTCCTAGAGACCGCTCGGGGGGGGGGCCCCGCCAGGGTCCCGCCCAGAGCCGGCGCTCGCCCACTCCCGGGGGTGGTGGGGTGAGGGGGATAGGGGTGAGGGGGGCGGCTCGGTGCCGGGCGCCTCGCGGGCCGCGCGCTCCGGCGGCACAGACGTGGCTCGGTGGCGGCGCGGGCGCCCGGAGCGCACACATCCCCGCCCCGGGATGATGTGGCCGCGGGGCCCCGGGCGTCCGGCTGCCAAGAGCACACGCGGCTGCACGGTCCAGCTTTCCAGGCTGAGGCTGGAAAGGATGACTCGGCTGCTCGCTCCCCAGCTCGCCCGGAGCCCGCGCAACGCGGGTAGCAGGTCTGAAAGGCGGTCCAGCGCCCGGGCGCGCGTCCCCGGGCCTGTGCCCTCCGCCGCCACACGGACACCTCGGGCCTGAGAGAGAAGCCTGGACTCGCAGGCACGCGACGACGTCTGGGCAGGACGTGTTTGATGTGCTGCTTTGGGGTGTACGTTGCGAGGTTGGCTCGCGTTTCTTTCCCTACGTACGTAGGGCATGGGACCCAGGAGAGAACCGCGTCGTCTCCCCAACTTTCCCGGTCATGAGAAGCGTCTGAGTGCGTCTGTTGGAAATACAGGTTCCCGGGCGCCCTTCCCCGCCTGTGGCTGGAGACTCCGCGGGCCTTGCCTTAGTTGAGTCCTAGTTCTTGGCGGCCTCCGCCCTTCCCGCCAGAGAGCCTGGCAGAGCCATGATGTCCGTTTTGATAACACGACTTGTCGCCCTCTCCAAGACCCTGGGGATCGACAGCGACGCAGCTACGGTCACTGAAGGAGCGGGGTGTATTAAGGACGGTGGCCAACACCCACCAGACACGGAATTCTGTCCTGTGACTTCTCACCAATTCCTGACACAGCCCGCATTCCACGGGCCAGTTAGCCAGTGTTTGAGGAAACTCCCATTACCGTCTTTTGCTACGTCCAGGAAAGTACCTTTGCTATCTCCCACCCCCTCCCGGGGTTTTGCAAACTTCTCAAGAACCACTACAACCCTCTCACAGAAGTACGGGTGTTTAAAAACAAAACAAAACAAAACCCTGAAAGCCAGAGGCTCTGGCCAAAGGCCCCACCTTCTCTGGGCCAGAGCACCCCAACGCTCCATCCGGAAACAAGGTCTGGGTGTGAGCCCCAGTATAAATCCGGCCCTGTGTACCCCTTACCACTCTGCATGGCCTTTCTCCATTCCTTCATTCATTCCCTCAATCAACAATTAGCAACGCTGTGTTAGGGCCTTGGGAAACCAAATGAAAGAGAAGAGCCTTTTGCCTTCAAAGTCTTTCCTGTCTTGTAGGACAAACTGGTAAATCAGGCCTATTGAACAGGGTGATTGGTTACTGAACCTACTTAATAATCACCGGGTTTGGGGTGCCTGGGTGGCTCAGTGGGTTAAAGCCTCTGCCTTCGGCTCAGGTCATGATCCCAGGGTCCTGGGATCGAGCCCCGCATCGGGCTCTCTGCTCAGCAGGGAGCCTGCTTCCCTTCCTCTCTCTCTGCCTGCCTCTCTGCCTACTTGTGATCTCTGTCTGTCAAATAAATAAAATCTTTAAAAAAAATGATTAAATAATCACTGGGTTGCTAGTTACCTACCACATTATTTGCTACGGGACTTCATAGGATCGCAGTATTGTGCTAAAGTAATGTAGCCAGTGCATTATTTCCATTTAAAATCCTGAATATACAGATGAGGAAACCAGTGTCTAAAGGTTAAGAGGCTTCCCCATGGTCACAGGGCAGAGGAGCAGGTCAGAGTCCACACCAGATCTTAGCAAACGCAGCCTGTGTCTTTAACGCTTGACTTCTAAGCTTCAGGTTCAGCATCTGTTAAGTGAAAGTAAAAGACAAACCTCCCAGATGGCAGAGACCATTAAATAAGCTAATACAGTGCCCCGCCCCCAACCCACGGGATTCCCAACCATTTGTTAAGAATTCAAATCCCCTGGTATTTGCACCGGACATTATTATTAGGAAGGTCTGGGAAGTCTCAACAAGTACTCAAGTGGTTCTGATACTTTGGTTCCCAGAGCGTTCAGCAACACTGTGCAGAGGAATTAAAAAATTGTTTCCTTTGAACTCAGTGGGACAGACTAGTTTGGAGATGAGTCTAGCTGCTGGCCTCTTGAATCTTTCTGACGAGGCAAATTTTTTACTCATAATGGACCTCATATGTGCTGCACACTGGGCTGGGGGCTTTCCCTACTTTCTCTTCTGATGATCCATTTCTTTTTGCTCTTCTATACTCAGCTATTACTTTTGACTGTGGAAGTCCAGTTTTTTTGTTTTCTAACCTGAAAGCTGCAAGGCTCTTTCCAAAGGATTAAATGTACCTCAAGATTGTCCTTGGTTTGTTTTTGACTGAATGAAAGAAAACAGCCAATGCAGGAGGGAAAAAATAAGGCAGGAAAGAAAATCCTAGCCACAGTCCTGGTGTCTCAACCATCTAGTTCCCCATCTCTGTGAAGCAAGGAGTCAGGACTGACACTCCGTCCATAAAGACTTCATGCTCAACCGTAACAGCCGGCCAGGCAGAGACAATCTTCCATCCGCCAGATGGTTGGCCTTTGGACGGGAGCTCTGCCTCCTCGTGCACAGGAAATGGAAGCCGACATGGCATTCAATACTGGATTGTTAGGTCATGGTATGGGGTCAGAGGCCAGGATCTGCTCATTAAAATTTCAGATAGATGGCTTGTTGTCCCTTCCTTTCCAGAAGAATTGACCTTTGCGATACCGTTTCCTGTGGGCTATTTTTGCTGAACAGCCTGGGCATTCATGAGCAGGGCACTTACTGCTCAGCCCAGCTTACATTTCCATCAAGCCACTTTGAGGACAAGCCGATGAGAAATGGAGGCAGATTTTCCTAAGTTGGGATCTTACAGGTAGCCGCTGCTGACTTCTGAAATGGGTCAGCCTCCCTGCAGCTCGACCCTTGACGGAGCTTCAGACACAGGCTCATGGAACAGCTTTTCTCTCTCCAAACACAGTTCCCAAGGCTTGCTGCAAAAGTCAACAAACACAATCGCCCGCCCCATGATGAAGATTCTTGGAAATCTTTTTAATTCCATCTCTGGGAGGCTTGAAACTCATGACCTGCTCAGTCCTTGATAACAGGGATTCCATTTTCTTTTCACAGATCTCACTTCCAGAATCCGTGCCTCACTTCATGAGGTTTCTCAGTACTCACTTCAAGGGCACCCAAAGAAGAAGAATGCTTTGGGGGAATCAGGGGCTCATGGGCGCTCCGGGTCAGAAGGGACATGAAGATCATTTAGACCATCTCCCTTCAATCCCATCTATACTCACCTGTGGCTCCCTATCAACTGACCATCCCATATCTCCTTGTATACCTACTGTGATGGGAAACTCATTACTCAAGAGAGCCCATTCTTAAGTGTCCCAAGGGACTGACAATACCCAGAAGGAACAGAGAGTCACCCCACAGCCAGAATGCCAGTCACAGAGATAACCCCACTGGCTGTACTTGCCTCTCCTTTCCCACCGTCACTGGGGCAGGCTGAATAAACAGGCCGTACTCAGAAAAAGGCAAACTGGGAATCTCAAAAACAAACATGAACTTACAAGAAGGACCAAATATTTGAAGATCCTCCTTCATTCAAGAAATAAAGCTTAATCTTCTCTTTTCGTGTGGGCTGGGCTGGGAGGCTCATTCTAATGAATAAAATATGGCCAAAGTGAGTGAGTGAGTGAGCTCTGAGACTAAATCACGAAAGGCAGGAGTGACTCAGGTCACTCACTTTGAAGAAAACCAGCTGCCGTGAGGACGCTCCAGCAGTCTAATGGGGGCGGGCGGAGGTGGGACGTGGAGGTCTGCTGCCATCGGCCATGGGAGTGAGCCGTCTTGGAAGCGGAGCTTCCCACCCAGTCAAGGTTTGGCAGCCCCAGGAAGAGACCCAATGGCCAACCCACCCAGCAAGGCTGCTCCCTAATTCCTCATCCACAGAAACTGCATGAAATGATATTTATTGTTTTGAGCCACTGATCTGGGGGGGGTAATTTTTACACAGCATTAGATAACTAATGCACACTTAACATTCTATTTCTACCGGAAAGTTTGCAAGGATTCTAATATCAAGGGCACCTGCCTTCTTGTGTGAACTTTGAATATAAGTTATAGATGGAGGGGGGCACCTGGGTGGCTCAGTCGGTTGGGTATCTGACTCTTGGTTTCGGCTCAAGCCATGATCTCAGAGTCGTGGATCAAGCCCCGAGTCCAGCTCTGTACTAGGCACAAAGTCTGCTGGAGTTTCTCTCTCCCTCTCCCTCTTTCCCTCCCCTGCTCTCCCTCTCTCTATCAATAAATAAAATCTTTAAAAATTAATTTTAAAAAAACCTTATAGGTAGATGGCCACAGGCCTCAGCTACGTACCAGCCTAATTATCAGCAGTATCCTCCATTCACTGTCGCAAGCATCATGGTTTCTGAACAAATTGTACCACTATCCTATCTGTAGGTTACCATCTTTTGTGTCGTGTTAGGGGGCAGAAGGAGGAGGCAAGCACTCAAGCTTGGTTCTACATCTTGACCCAGTTCCTCCTATGACAATGGTTGAACGTGGGACTGAACTTATGGTCCTGGATAACACAGTACAAGCAAACTGTCTAGGGGCGTGGACTTGCACACGCTTTCTGTGAGTCTTTTCACTCCTCCAGTGAGCCAGTCACGCAGCGATCTGATCTAAACTGCCACTTCCGGACACAGTGATACATTTTTACTGGCTGCCAAAGAACCCACAGGCATTTGCTGTTGACTGTATCTTGAACACATCAAAGCAAAAATGTGCTTAAAGGCCATGCTTGCCCTTCGATGGAGGGACCCACCGGAAGCAAAGATGCTCCCATCTGGCAAGGCCAGCCGCTCCCTCCCTGGGGTTCTGCTCCAAAAAGAGGCGCAGGCTCCCAGCAGCCAGGAGAGCTGGGATGGGTGGGACCTCTGGGGGGGAGCCAGGCCCTCCCTATGTACTGGCCTGGTCCCCAGCAGCTTTCCTCCTGTGGAGCAGCCAGCCCTATTTGACAATAACCCCAGGGAAGGCCATTCCAAGACGTCCATATGTTTTTGAAACTCCTTCTTTACCTAATCTCTCTGGTGGCGAATTGGGCCATTTGCGTCTTCTTCTGTGCTCTTGAAATTGGAAAATAACCAGACACTGGACCCTCTCTATGTACTTGAATGCAGTCCCCATTTCGTCTTTACTGTTTTAGGCAAATCAACCCCAATTTCTTTAACTTGTCTCTTGGGTCCTATTCTTGCTCTCTTTAATCATGTTTTTTGCTCTCCTTTGGATCCTCTCCAGTTTCCTGATTTCTCTTAAACTGTAGAGGCAAAATGTGGCTGGAGAGCTCCCAGAAGGGTCTGCACGGGGCCACGAGGAGGGGAGGCTGCTTTATTGCCTCGGCTTGACGGGCGGTGAGGTCTCTCTCTGCAGCTGAGACTCTCAAGTCCTCTTGGGGGCCTGACTACTTTCTCCTTCGGGGGTGAGGAACAATTCTGGGTGGTTCTGGGGAGGTGGGTTGCTCTGACCTGGGAGCGCCCGGCCCTCCATCCCATCACTGCACAGCCTCGCTGGCAACACACGCAGTCCTCCTTCACTGCACTTAACTCAGCCCGCTCCCTGGATCTCAGTGTCTTGGCTTCTTTGAGGGACACTTTTAGGCAGGCCTCCTTTCTCCCCTTTCTCCCCTTTCTCCCCTCACAGGACTCAGGCAGAAAAGCCAACTCAAATTTCTAGGGCCTGGGGGTCCCTTATTCTTCCTCCCACACTGAGATCTGGTCTAGAATGTGATGGAGATTTGGTTTTGTAGCAGTGACCAAACATTTGACCCTTGTTGTCATCACCACCACATCCCGGCCCAGCAGCACCCTGGCTGCCCTAAGCCTCCCAACACCTATCCGTGGGAAGGGGCCTCCCGCCCCCCATCTCCCTGGGTAGAAATACCCGCAGCGTTCCTTTCCCCACATAGTCTTAGGCAACATTCCCCAAGGAGCTTTCAGCTTTCTTTGTCCTAGACTGAGATAGAAATAAGAAGTTGAGCACTCATCCCCAGAGCCCCTCTGTGCCCTGCTGGAGGTGAGGAACAGACGACCGCCCCTGTTCTCCCGACCCACTACCCGTGTGACACAGAGTGTGGATCAGAGCCTGCCTCAATTTACCATTAATGGACAGCCTCGTCCTGAATCTGCCCGCTGCGTCCCAGGCCTCTGCGATCTCATCAACCTGTGAATCCTGTCCATTCCCCTCTTTTGAAGGAGATGGAGGGTCTGAGGAGTGACTTGGTCACAGACTTCAAAGTGGTGCAGCTCAGATCGTCTGACTCCAAAGCTCCCCCGTGTCATTTCCTCCCTGCCGACCCCTTCCTCGCTTTCTCCCTTGACCGTGTGCTTGCAATTCATAAATCCCGTCTCCTCGGCCTCAGGAATGGCTCCTGACTCTGCCTCCTCCCCCACCGCTCCAGCTGCAGGACTGGGTCACCATGACGCCTCCCCTCGGTGACAGTAACAGGCCCTTGGAGTTTGTGTGGCTCCCATTCCAGCTACTGCTATTGCAAAAGCACTTTGAAAATGAAAACCTGCCAAACCTTCACTAAATCCTCATGGCCTTTCGTGATACACGGATTCTCCTTCGTGGGATACACAAGGCCATTTGGAATCGACCACAACCATCGTCCCCAATCTCATCTCTCACCTCCTCACCCCCCCATACACAACCTCATCCTTTAGCCACATAGGACCGCTCAACATTTGCAAAGTGTCCAATGCTTTGCCGTTTTCCATGCTTCTCTTAACACCAGAATGCCCTTCTCCTCCTTTCTGATCCACCCTTCAAAGCCCAGAGTGACACCATTTCCTCCCCATGGCTTTTTCTACGACTCCAGGCAAACTGGAGACTTCTGTTCACTTGCACAGTTCTGTGCCTCCAGGGCTGGTATGGGGGGTTACCACTTTGTACTCCAAGGATCGTTGTGTGAGCCTACCTGCCTAACTCTGCAGGGAGCCCCTTGGAAGTTGGGTCCCTTGACCTATTATATCTGATATGCCCGTGACTAGCCCAGAGCCTGGCAAAAAGAAGGGACAGCAATTTCTGGTTCAGGGGATAAACGAACCAATGTGTTCCTATTCCCACTTGGGTCTTTAAAACTTTTTCTCTCCACACAGCTTTCCAATCTGGGCTCAAGGATAGTGATTCCATGTGAGCATATGTATTGCTGAGGTCCAAGAAGATAAGTAGGCAATATTTCATTTCTCTCCCAAACCATTCCCCCAATAACCTCTGTAATTACTCCTGTTAAGGCCCATTACCAGTGCAAATCAAGTTAGGACTGATTTCCACAGTGCTAACAATCTGTACCAGGACAAGTTTCGTTTTCTAAAATCTTCCATTTTTGACCAACTCTGTGACTTCTGGTACTATTTTTTTAATTTAATAGAAACAAAATCAAACTCTTTTAAAACTCCAAACAACCTCAGACTGTGTTTTGTTCTGGTAATCAGACAATGGATGAACATTGTGGTTACTCGGAGATATTGCCAACAATGGAAAAAATAAATAAGAACATGAGTCAGAATAATCTGAAACCAGAAATGTGTGTTGGTAATAACTCAGAAAGTCACGTGGAAGAGCCTTGGTCACAAAATCAACTTTTTTTTTAAAATTATAATCTATTAAGGAGCCCCTTCTACCTGGTAGAGCGCCAAGAAACCTTACGAAACCTAGTACTGGGAAATCAGAATCCTGCACCATCAGGAAAATGCTGTCTCTCTGGGGGGCGGATGCAGACAGTCTTGAGTGCCATATGGAAAAAATGACCCACAGTGGTGAGGAAGCAATGTATCACTGGAGAGGGGACCATTAAAGTAGGGTAAAAGCCATCGCTCCAGCCTAATCCTGTTAGGCACCTTTCCAGCAGCGCCCTGGTCGGGGAGATGCAACAGGACTCCATATCCTACTGCATAGCACTGGAACACCAGAAGCCTTACCCATAGTGTGGTTTCTCTATTTCAAAACCAGCTGCTTGTCCACCTCTCCATGGAGGCAGGAAACCACCCCACTCATTCATTCCCCCCACAGAACACTCTCCCCAGTCCTGTGTTGGGCATCCTCATGACATCAGGCCTAAAACTGCCCGCTTGAGGGGCTCCTGGGTGGCTCAGTGGGTTGAAGCCTCTACCTTCGGCTCAGGCCATGATCCCAGGGTCCTGGGATCGAGCCCTGCATCGGGCTCTCTGCTCAGCGGGGAGCCTGCTTCCTCCTCTGTCTCTCTGCCTGCCTCTCTGCCTACTTGTGATCTCTGTCTGTCAAGTAAATAAATAAAATCTTAAAAAAAAAAAAAAACTGCCCGCTCGGTCTCCATGCCCAGCAACCATGGTCTCCACTCTAGAGGTGGCTGTCCCAGAGAAGGAAAATGCAGGCAGTCAACAATGGCACAAGAGAGTATCCGTGTCACTCTCCCATCCCCCCCACCCCAAAGAATGGTCCTTTAGGTCTTAAGAAAACAGGGTTTAGACCAAGGGTCTACAGGTAAAATCTCTCTTGAGCTGAAACCGCACCCCCGTCTGCTTAGATTTGTGGCAACTGACCTATTTTACCCCTCTCCTACTGACCTACTTTGGAGTTCTATTTTGGAAAGTGACACAGAAGTCTCCTGTACCCCATGCAGAAGGAGAACGCGTGCACAGGCGCACACGTGTGCACACCCTGGAAATCAAGTCCACGGCTGTTTGTCACATGGGAGCTTTTTTTCTCCTGTCACACACACACACACACACACACAAACTCCCAAAACAAACAAAACAAAACAAAACAAAATTTTGCCAGCACTTTAAAAAGTGTCAATAGTCCTTTCAGACGTAAAAACACATGTGTGTTTATTTACTAGAGGCTTGTTCTCTGGTAAAATACCGGCAGGGTGATGGCCCCGCGTGCGGGCGCACAGCCTTGTCTTCCGCACAGAAACCAGCAACTGACGGAGGAGCCACGAACAGTGGAGCCGTGCGTGCTCTCTGAGCACACGCCCGGCTTCGCTTCGCATCGCTTTCACCAGAGTTTCACGCCCACCGTAAGCGGTGGGCGAACACTACGTATCTGTTTCATAACAGAACGACTGTCTTTGTAGCAGATGACCCGCACCTGGCCCCCAAGAGCCGGGTCTAGATCTGCCAACAACGATGAGATGGTAACAGTGATTGCCATTCGCTGAGCGCTTCCTGTGGTCCAGACACCTCCCGTACACAACCTATTAGCTTCTCTATTACCCTGTGAGGCATATTTTATTTAGCTTCCCATTTTACTTATGAAAAAACGAAGGCCCGGTGGCGCTAAATTATCCAAGACCTCCTACCTACTAAAAGAACCCAAACAAGGACTCCCACCATGTCTGCCCGATAAAAGTGTCTGCATTTCCACCCCCCTCCCCCGCAAACCACACTGTGGTTTGTAGAAGCGGATTCCACACAGATTTAGTTTTAAATCCTGCGATCATCCCCCTGCCAGGAAGCCATTTGGTTTCTGTCCCTTATCACCTATAAAATGGGAGCGCTCCTTAGGACTGATAGTTTTTTTTTTTTTTAGGTCAATTAAAAGGGAAAGATATTAAATGCAACGTGGTGTCCTGGATCAAATTCTGGAACAGGAAAAGGGCATTAGTGGAAAATCTAGTGAAATCTGAATAAAGTCTGGAGTTTAGTTAATAGTCATGTACCAGGGTCGGTTTCCTGGTTTTGACAAATGTAGCATGTTATTTTCGATGTTTATAGTGGGGAAAACTGGATCAGGAGTATGTGAGAACTTTCTGTACTATCTTTGCAACTTTTCTGTAAGTCTGAAATTGTTCCAAAATTTAAGCTTTTATTTTTTTAAAAAGAGACATCTAAATAAATAAAAGGAAAAGAATGGAAAAATAGTAGGTCTCTTCCTGCGGTCTCTGATTGTCGAGATTCAAACCAAGTATTTATTGTAGGCTGGATGGAGATATGGACTGACATTTTCAATTATAAATCAGTGCATCAGGATGAACACATTTATTTAAATTTGTTTCTTTAAAAGTGCAATGAAATGCACTGCCGTATTTTTGTCCTTGTATAGTTTCTTAATAAATTCCCAAAGTGGATCTATTTAATGTAAACATTTTTGACATTACGAAGCAGTCTCAAAAGCTAGGAGAAAAGCGTGGATAGCACACTACCATTTATCCAAGAAGATATGATATAAAATACGTGTATGTGTATTATATTATGCTATTATTATATTGATTTTTAAACAAAAGGATAAACCATAATTTTTTTAAATCATTCCTTATAAGGGGAGGAAAGGATCATGGCAGACAGGGAGAAGTAGGTTAGACTTCTCAAATACAGTTCGGTTTGTACATTTGCTTTGGAAACCATGAAAACATTTACACAGTTGTAAGACAAATTAAAATATTTTTAAAAATCAGCCCCTTAAAGTAAAAAGCAAAATGAAACAAACATAGCTATATATTGATTTATGGCTCTGCCACAAAGATAGAAACTATCCCATGTGACTTCAAAACGTTCATTTGTCTGTACATCCTTAGACATATGCTAAGAACAAAAAGAAGACACTAAAGGAAAAACAAAGGGTTTTTAAGGATCATATTATGGACTAGAGGGCTAGAGCTGTTATTCTGAGATTTCAGATTGACGGGATCAAGTAAAATGTATTCTTACAAACTCATTACACATTTTATTTTAAAAACTTATTTTCTAGCTCTATGTGCTGAAAAGTTCTGGATGGGGTACGTGACCTTTGTGTGGCTTCTGATTTGAACAATCTGGAAAAATCTTTTATAAGGGAAATGGGGAAATTTGAACACCAACTTGATATTTGATATTAGAAGTCACTGTTAATTTTTGAAGGGATGATAATGGTCTTGTGGTTGTATTTCGAAGAGTCCTTTCTTTAAGCAAAAAATACTCCTACACTGGGCATGAAATGTCAGTATTTGAGATTTGTTTCTACATAATTCTGGGGTGGGATGTGCAGAAACAAGTGAGGCTATGACAGAAACAAGATTTCCATGACTTCATAATTATTGAGGCTGGGTGTTGGGTGCATGGGAGCTGTTCACACCTCTCTCTCTCTCTCTCTCTCTCTCTGTTTTGTTAGTATTTCACACTTTCTATAATCAGATAGTTTTTTAAACAAGGACTCAGGAAAATAATACAGTAAATATAACAAAACGTTACAATTGTTACATGGATTGATGGATATATTAGGCTGGTTATTAAGCTTTTCTCTCTGCTTTTCTATATGCTTGAAAATATTCAAACGTAAAAACAAAAACCCTCATCAGAAATAATTTGAGGTAGGTTCTCATGCTTAAAAAGTTGGCATCACTGTAGGAAACTCAGAGATTTTCTTCTAACATTATTGACCACTTTCGTGTGCACTCTATCATGACACTGTCTCAGGTGTTACTGAGTGTGACGAGCATCAATTTAAAACTGCAGGAAGGGAGGCCCAGGGAGGCACTGACTGGGGTCACCATGCTGAGTTCAAGGTCAGGTTCCACTTTGTCTCTGTCCAGTTCAGGGCTCTTCCTACTCCTCTCCCTGCTGGAATTAGAATATCTGAGAACAAAACTCTTTTCTCCAGTGCATCAGTTTATAATTCCTGCAAGCTTGGGGGTCCTTTACGTATCCTGGGACATTAAGTGGTAACATTGTTTTGTGTATTTGTTAGTTGGGGTTTTTTTTACTTAAAAATGTTTACGGAGTTACACACAGTGCATGAATATTAAGTATACTGTTTCATGAGTTTCATTTATGTAAACTTTCACTTAGGTACTGCCGCCCTGATCAAGATCTAAAATATTGCAGCAACCCATTACCCGAGCCCCTTTTGAATCAAGACCCCGCCTCCGGGTAAGGACTCTGCTGACTTCCACCACATGGACACAAACGGGTTCCCAGTCGGTGGTCTGTGCATCTGACTACTTTCATTCATCTCTATATCCCTGAGATTCACACGTGTTGCTGCAGGAAGCAGTAGACTATCCTTCTAGTGCTGCACACTATTCCCTTGATGAAAGGATCTACCTCAAATTATCAAATCCATCCTATTTGATGGGAGTGTGAGATGTTTCCAGTTTTTAACTATTGTGAGTAAACTGTCAACGAACATTCTCATAAATGTCATCTGCTGGGCATGTGCACACACACTTACCTTGCTTGAGTGTAAACTTGGGAGTGGAATTGCAGGTCATGGGAATGTTATGACCCTCTCTACCTTTAGCAGGTAACTGGCAAAGCCATTTACAAGGTCATACCCACTTTTCCTCCCAACAGCAACATACAAAAGTCCCAGCTGGTTCCCATTTACAGTGCACAACTGCCACTGGTCTTGCCATCTTGCTATCTTTAGGAAGAACCCCTAGGAAGAGTCCTGTTTCTTCTGCAGGATTCGAGCCTCTTGCCTGGCTCGCACAGCATCTTCTCTCCCTGTTGCAACTCCTACCACCTTTGTGAGACCATTTGTTTTTTGGGTGTCACTGACATGAAGATCAAGATCCCTCAAGCATAGGGCAGTATCCTATTCTTCTCGGTATCCCAAGATGTTGGGCCTGGTGCATAGTCGTTGTTCAATGTTTGATTCACTGAGTGAATGAATGAATGAATGAATGAACCAGTCAATCAATATTCTTAAAAACCTAAAACCTACTTTCCTGGAAGGACTTGGTACACAGTTTACATGAACAACTAAACTCTTTGGACCACGTGAACCTATTTAAATGGCTGTAACACACAGAGAAAATCCATTTGGCTTGAAATTCAGAGAAGTCTCGGGGATTAGAAAATGTTTCCCAACGCCAAGTCCTCATGTGCTGCAGGACTGGAGGCACAGAGAGAAGCAGGACTCAGCGGCCAGAGGGGAGCTGCCAAGGTTGGCTCCAACCTTAGACAGTGTGGATCTCTTCCTGAAAAGTCCATCTCTTCCCCCCTGGCCACCATATTGCCATAAGCACAGAAAACAGCATTCCCACGCTCACGTTTTCAGTCCTTGCCAAGACCGGCAATCTTCTCTTTGTGGAGGTTTCATGAGATGCAAACGCTAGCCCTCCTAACCCCATCTCTGGGTTCAGAAATTCTCCAAATTGACCTCATGGTCCAGATGCACACACCAAGAGGAGAATGATCACGGAGATGCTATCTGGGTCAGCTTGGTCAGAGAGGTCTATGTAAAGGTTGCCATTAGGATGGATGGGGGATTGAGAATCCATTGCTGGGTGAATATTGTAACCACCAGCACTTAAAGGAAAATGTCCATCATTTAGGCAAATAGTTGGCTTTTGTTGACTTCCGCAAAATGATTACATCAGCGGACTGACATCGGCAACTTCAGTGGTGAACACTTCTTGAGCATTTCTGTGTGGAGGGTGCTGCAGAAGGAGAATAGGAATCATAGAGGCTGAATGCTGACAGAAGCAGGGCTACAAGGAAGACCGAGGAGACTGGAATGGATGTGCTTCTCATGCCACCAGTCTTCATTCCTCTGAGTCACACCAGCCTGGAGGTGAGGATGAGGCTGTGTTCTATTGCATTTATCTGGGTCTCCACTGCATTCTCAACTGGCTCTTGTGCCCATGAAGGCACAGGACTCAGCCCTTTACTTCCAGGTGACCCACAGGACTGTCACATGTGCGATGGGTGCAGACGTCCTTGGCCTCCCCTGTCTCCCTCCCCACCCAGGCACAGCCCTAAGCCCCATCTTCCCAAAGCTGCATACAAGGGACCACCACAAGGGCCAGATGACCTGCACTGGGCTCCCACAGCCTGGTGACATGTGACCCCAGTCAGGCCACCTTGTTTGCAAATGTCCCCTGGGAATTTTAGCAAAGATGGTACTTGTCAGTTCAAGCTGAAAAAGATATTGTCATGGGAGTCTTCTCATACCTCCCCTGTTGGCCCAAGGAAGGAAAGCCCTGTATGGATGGCCCTCGTTTCTCCAGCCTCCTGGGGATAGTTTACTTCTGCTGGGCTGACTCCTCGGCTTTGTGATCCAGAAAGAGAGGATGGGCAGAGGAGACACCAGAGAAAGGCCAGCAAGAGAGGTGAGGACTTCACTTGAAGCCCAGGGTGGTGGCATTAGGGAACATTTACATAGGAAAGCTGAAGAGTAGGGTAGAGCTAAGGGGTTGGGGAAGATAGAGTAACAGGTGCATGATGTGAGGGCAGAGAACAGCTAAAGTGGGATGAATCAAAAATGGGGATTCCAAATAATGGGGTGTAAGTTCCTAAGTGTTTTGATTTGGAGCCTCCCAGAAGACTGGACTTCCTACCAATTTGTGTGTGGCTTTTGAACCATGCTCCTTGAGTGAAGCCCAGTGGTGGCCTGAGTAGGTCACATTCACAAGACCCCTCTTCCTAGGACTGAGATGTGAACAAATCTAAAAATGGGGCAGCCTGCATGCTCAGAATGGCCCATCCTCTTCGATAATAAACCAGGCCCTCCTAGTAGACCTGCAGCCAGAAGGGCTATCTCTTCCCTCAGGATGAGTCCTGTGCAGGAGGCTGCTGGTCCAGGTCAGTGTCCCCTCTGTGAGTGATGCCTGGGGTGAAGCTGAAACAGAAATAAACATCCATGAAGGGCTTCAGCCAGCAGCTCTTCCTGTCCACCCAGGCTGGCTCTGTAGCCCCGGAAAGAGTCCATTTCACAAGAACTGCATTCTGTCCCCAGTGACCCACATGACCAATCAAAGCACAAGCCCTAGTCATTCATTCAGATAAATTTGAACAACATCTGATGGGCAGTTGGGCTTGCTTCATTTTAGCCCAACTAGGCTGACTATTTATGCCTCCGGACTCATAGGTACACAGGTTGATGAAGGAACCTGCACACATGACTGGCTATGAGTGAGACTGCAGTGTTCAAAAGACGTTTCCAAGTCAACGAACATCCTATTTTCCAGAAAGAGCCAAGGATGCAAAGTAATGCTAGTTAGTAGGGATGGGGGGAGAAAGCAAAATTTAAATTCCTTATTGTATGAATTCTGTGGGTTTCTTTCTCTTTTCAAAATTTGTCTTGGTGGGGCGCCTGGGTGGCTTAGTGGATTAAAGCCTCTGCCTTCGGCTCAGGTCATGATCCCAGGGTCCTGGGATCGAGCCCCACATCGGGCTCTCTGCTCAGCAGGGAGCCTGCTTCCTCCTTTCTCTCTGCCTGCCTCTCTGCCTACTTGTGATCTCTGTCTGTCAAAAAAATAAATAAAATCTTTAAAAAAAATTTGTCTTGGTGTTATATCTTATTTGTTTTAACTTATTTAAATTCAATTCTGTGTGGTTCTGTCATCATTTAATTTCCCTCTCTACAGCCATGCAACTAAATATAAAAATTGATAGAAAATACACCAAAATATTCACAATTGGTCACTTCTGGTTGATGGGACTGTAGGTGACTTTTGTTTTCCTTATGAAAATGTTTTGCAATTTCAAATTTTTCTTAAATTATATTCAATTAGACTTTGCCATGTAATAAACTACTCCAAAACTTAGCTGTTTCAAACAAGAGACAAGAAACATTATTCCTCATGATTCTGTGGGTCATTGGGCTGTTCACTGGGTCTGGGCTGGCTTGATGGGTCTCTGCAGTCAGCTGACAGTGAAGCTGGGTCAGGATGGCCTCATGTGACCGAATTCAAATTTCTGGTGATTGGCAAGTTAGTTGGTTTCAGGGATGGACATCTCTACATGGAGTTGGCTCTCATTTTCTGTGGGCCAGCAGAGTGTGGTGGTCTCAGGGATGCAAAGAGCATGAAGAAAGGTCAAGTCCTATGGCTAATGATTTTTCCAACCTTCTGCTTGGACCACACTTGCTCTTGTCCATTGGCCAAACAAGTGACATGCCCAGCCAGAGTGGCAGGGTAGAGGAGACTCCGCCCCATGTGGCAAAGGTCAGGCACCCAGGGAGTAAACCCATGTCCATGTGGGAGGACACACACAACATTTGAAATCAGGAAGAAAGAAGCTCATTCTTTAAGAAAGGATAGAAGAAAATTTTGTCAAGAGATTTGGAATTTAGGTTGAGAGTTCAAGAAGCCAGAGGTTTCTAAGAATATGAGATGCTCATAGAACTAGTGAGTCATTTATGGCCAAGATCAATTATTATTTATTTTAAAAAGAGATGGTGGATGTTCCTTCACTTCATTTCAAATAGTTCCTTTGCCAAGGACTTTTCCTTCATTAATTAAAAATAAATGTTTGTGGGAGGCAGTATTTTGATCCCCCAGCATTTATGCATGTGACTATGTTAAGTCACAAGTCAGAAGAGAAGGAAGCTTGCAGATGGAATTAAGGTTGCTAATCAGCTGACCTTTAAATAGAGAGATTACCTTGATTTTCTGGGTGGGCAGGAGAGACAGAGAGATGCACAGGGTGAAGAAGAAGGAGAGATTAGAGGTTTCATGGAGATCTGACTCACTGTTGTTGGTTCTGAAGATGGAGAAGTGGCCATGGGCCAATGAGTGTGAGTGTGTTCTAGCGGCTGAGGATGGCCCTCCGTGGACAGCCAGCAAGGACACGGGGACCCCAAGGGAAACCACACATAAAGAACTGACTTCTGCCAACAGCCTGGATGAGCTTGGAAGTGGATTCATCCCTAGAGCCCCCAGAAAGGAGCCCAACTTTACAGACACATTGATTTTCTCCTATTGAGACCCCTACCAGACTTCTGACCTACAGAACTATAAAATAATAAATTTGTGTTGCTTTAAGTTTGTGGTTATTTGTCACAGCAGCAATCGAAAACCAGTGCAAGGTTTTCATGATATAAATTTTAGAAACTATATAAAAGCACAAAGGAAAAAAAAGTAAAAACCATCCATATTATTATCATCTCTGGTTAATTACATTTTACTCGAGATATATTTTTATCTATTTAGCTAACTTAATGCAATCTGAGAGCATACTGGACATATATTTTATAATTCCTTTTGTTTGTTTTTTTGGTTTGTTTTTAACAGATATTGATAGTATCCTATGTCAATGGATTGTTTTCTCCATCCCTGAAAGTAGTATTTTTTAAAAAGATTCATTTATTTATTTTAGAGAGAGGACAGAGAGCACAAGTGAGGCGAGGGACAGAGAGAGAAAGACAAGCAGACTCCTTGCTGATTGCAGAGCCTGACATGGGGCTTGGTCCCAGGATCCTAAGTTCATGACCTGAGATGAAATCAAGAGTTGGATGCTTAACCGACTGAGCCACCCAGATCCCCCCTGAAAATAGAATTTTAATCAGATCTTAGAAGTGATTTTGGAGAGGTCACACAGGGTATGGGAACTTAGTCGTGGCCAGGAGCCACTTTCTGGAAGAGAGGGAGTCTTGAAGAATGAGTAGGAGTTTGGTAGGTGAAGACATTAGGGTGACTTTCCCAGTAGGAGGAATGGTGGGGACAAAGATGCATAAACATGAGCCCAGAGCATGCTTGCCCTTCTAGTCTAGAGGGTACAGCAGAGGCTGTGGGGGGGGCAGGAGGAAAGTCGGGGACAGACCCCTGAAGACCCTCAACACTGATGTGCCTAACTTCTGGGAAAGCATCCTCTGAAAGACAATCCCCTTATCTGGGTCCTGTCACTGTTTCTTTCAAGAAGATGCCTTGTGGACAACTGACTTAGGACTTCCCTATAGAAAAGAGTTGTGGCCGTTACTCCAGGTAAAATCTATGCAAACTGGATTTTCCTAGAAAAATGCTCCAACACCTGAAAACCCCATTCAATGAGAGTTGCTTCAACATAGTCATTACCTTGAAACCTTTATGGAAAGTGGAGATCGTGCTAATCGCTTGACAGCAACCCACTGCAGAACTGAAATGGCTGACACAGAAATAAACACATTTAATTACTACCAAAATACAAACGAGCCTTGGCAGAAAGACCTCAGCAAGTACAATGTTCCCACCCCACACATTCTGAAACTGCGTTTTCTGGTCTGGGTTTTCTTATAAAAGACCCTTGACTTCCAAGCAGCTGCTTAAATGGGCAGCAGAGAGTTGTGTGGGGAGTCTGTTTTCCTCCTCGGGGACACAGGTAAGACACTCAGGGACCCTCAGCAAACACTCCCTCTGTCCCCGGCCAGATTGGCCCATCTTCGGCAAGAGCTTCAGCACTGAGGTTCACCTTGCCCTGTTTGTTCCCAAGCAGAAGATGGGAACAGCAGGGTCTACTCACAAAAGTTCCAAATCTTTTTATCCTGGAATAATGAAGTAATTCCCACTCTTGTCTCCACACTGGAGGGGATGAGTCATGCTGAGCAATGCCCTCCTCTTTTCCCCCAGCAAAGCATCTTCCCAAGCAAGGGAGATAGACATGAGTCGCCATGGTCCTGGCTTTCTCTGGGGCCTGAGAGTGTTTTCTGTGTCCACGTGTCACACTGTCTGCAGACCAAAGCCTGAAACTGTAGAATGCTTTCTCCCAGCCTCTTCCCTCAACTCGCCTGCCTCCTAATCCAGCCCTAATTCCACCTGGGCACTCTTTAAAACATCAAAGGACAGCTGCTCCCTTGGACATAATGGTTGTCTTTGTTATCCCTGATGGACTGGAACCTTTAAAATGTCACTTCCTTGCAGATTTCATTTGGTATAAATGAAACTGATTTTAAAGCTAAAACTTGCACTTGGAGGTTTAATTCCTGGGGATTGTGTGTCTTTCTGCCTTTCAGCTGGCTCAGCCCTGGGGTCTGACATCCTGACATAGATGTATAGGGTGCTCAGGCAAATCCTGGAATTCTTGCAGTTTCTAAATCTCTCCTATCTGAACTTAAAGAGGCATCTCCAAGGATGTACCGCTGCTGTGACCGTGCATTTTGGCATTGAGAAGATGGCTATTTTTCAATGATTTGCTTGTCTCTTCAAGCAGCAGTTATGGTTGTGTTCATCTTAGAAATGATTGTTTCTGTAGGATAGGATGGATCTTAGTAGAGAATGACCAGTTCCTTCTTGTCCTGGACTGGCATCCACAAGACTTATGCCAGCCAAGTCTTCCTGCTCCTTGGGACAATCAGTTCTGACTGTCCCCTGCTCAGGAGGTAGAGCCTGAATTTATCCTGGACTCTGGCAAGAAGGCTGGTAAAGAACAGCATCCTGCTTTTCAAGGTCAATGCTAGGTCCCACCATGTTCACACCAAGCAAACCAGAAGTCTATGCTCAGGACATTGGAAGACAGTCATCCTTGGCCCAAAGGCACAGGCTGTGGGTCTACATGACCTCAAGTTGATATGACAATGAAAATGACCAGTCACGAAATGTCAACATGGACACTTTTCCCCAGGTTGGGGCCATTATTTCTGAAAGTTGACCTTTTTGGAGGTAAGTCTTCATTATTAGGTGTTGGTTGCTCTGGTTTTGACCAACTCACTCCCTCCTTTGTCCCCCAACCTGCCCCACCCCAAGCTTAATGGCCCATGCATCTCCATTTGCATATTTTTTACCCCCAAGACTTGGCTCAGGGGAGCAGTTTTATTCATACAGTCACTTCCAGGTGGTGCAGTAGTTTCCAGAGTGATTCCTAGGCTGAATGTGGACTTAGGAGAAGAGAAGGCACCTATTGGTTATGGAATGGTATTGAGCATAGAATGGGGAGAAAGTTAAGTCCTCTTTGTAATACTCCCGGGGAGTCACTCTGTGTTCACTGTCCCTATTAGAGGGGTCCTCTGGCAAGTGGTGTTTGAGACTCCAGACTCCCTCGTCCCATCAGGAGAGGTCAGGCTGACCTACAGACCAGAGGGCTTCCCCATTTAATGGGGCTTTGTTACAGCTTTTTCAGGATGACCCCTCCCAGACACACATCCCACCCACCCAAACTTTCAGTCCGTAACATTGCTATCTATTTTCCAGGGGTAGTAAGTACTTCATACATGACCTTTTAGTGGGCATGTAAGATTTCTTCAGATGGATATATGAGTTTCTGTAACCATTTCTCTGTTCTTGGACATTTGCCTTACTCATATTTTCCTCTCTTTTTTTCTTTAAAGATTTTATTTATTTATTTATTTATTTGAGAGAAACAGAGAGAGAGAGAAAGCTGGTGTGGGGGGAGCACAGAGGGGGAGAGAAAATCTCAAGCAGACTCCCAACTGAGCACAGATCCCAAAGAGGGGCTCAATCTCAGACCCGAGATCATGAACTGAGCTGAAACCGAGTTGGAGGGTTAACCAATTGGCCACCCAGGTGCCCCTCACATTATTTTCCTCTTAAAAAGAAAACTGTAATTTAATTTCTTACATAATGCACTTTCAAACGTTTTGAAGTTTCTAGAATGCTAGCAGTAGGATTGTTGGTTCAAAAGAAATGTACATTTTATAGCTTAGATATGTATTTCTAATTTGATTTCAGAAGAGTTGTATCAACTTATTGTCCAGACAGTCATGGATTGGAAGAATAAACATTGCTAGAATGTCAATACTGCCTAGAGCCATCTATACTTTCAATGTCATCCCGCTCAAAATTCCACCGGCATTTTTCAAAGAGCTGGAACAAACAGTCCTAAAATTTGTATGGAACCAGAAGAGAACCTGAATTGCTAAGGAAATGTTGAAAAAGTAGAACAAAACTGGGGGCATCAAGTTGCCTGGTTTCAGGCTTTACTACAAAGCTGTGATTACCAAGACAGCATGATATTTGCACAAAAACAGAAACATAGACCAGTGGAACAGAGTAGAGAGCCCAGATATGGACCCTCAACTCTATGGTCAAATAATCTTTGACAAAGTAGGGAAGAATATGCAGTGGAAAAAAGACAGTCTCTTCAATAAATGCTGCTGGGAAAATTGGACAGCTATGTGTGGAAGAATGAAACTTGACCATTCTCTTACACCATAGACAACGATAAACTTGAAATGGATAAAAAACCTCAATGTGAGGCAGGAATCTATCAAAATCCTAGAGGAGAACATAGGCAGTAACCTCTTCAACATCGGCCATAGCAACTTATTTCAAGATATGTCTCCAAAGGCAAAGGAAACAAAAGTGAAAATGAACTTTTGGGACTTAATCAAGATTAAAAGCTTCTAAATAGCAAAGGAAACAGTCAACAAAACAAAGAGGCAACCCACAGAATGGGAGAAGATATTTGTAAATGACAGTACAAAGGACTGATATCCAAGATCTATAAAGAACTCCTCAAACACACACAAAACAGATAATCATGTTAAAAAATGGGCAGAAGACATGAACAGACATTTCTCCAAAGAAGACATACAAATGGCTAACAGACACATGAAAAAATGTTCATCATCATTAGCCATCAGGGAGATTCAAATCAAAACCACATTAAGATACTACCTTACACCAGTGAGAATGGCCAACATTAACGAGACAGTAAACAAGTACTGGAATGGATGTGGAGAAAGGGGAAGCCTCTCGTACACTGTTGGTGGGAATGCAAGTTGGTGCAGCCACTTTGGAAAACAGTGTGGAGATTCCTTAAGGAATTAAAAATAGAGCTACCCTATGACCCTGCAATTGCACTACTGGGTATTTACCCCAAAGTTACAGATGTCATGAAAAGAAGGGCCATCTGTACCCCAATGTTCATAGCAGCAATGGCCACAGTCGCCAAACTGTGGAAAGAACCAAGATGCCCTTCAACGGACGAACGGATAAAGAAGATGTGGTCCATATACACTATGGAGTATGATGCCTCCATCAGAAAGGATGAATACCCAATTTTGTATCAACATGGACGGGACTGGAGGAGATTGTGCTGAGTGAAATAAGCAGAGAGAGTCAATCATCATATGGTTTCACTTACTTTTGGATCATAAGGAATAACACAAAAGACATTGGGAGATGAAGAAGAAAAGTGAGTTGGGGGAAATCGGAGGAGATGATGAACCATGAGAGACTGTGGACTCTGAGAAACAAACTGAGGGTTTTGAAGGGGTGGGGTGGGGGAAGGAGTAAGCCTGATGGTGGGTATTGTGGAGGGCATGCATTGCATGGAGCACTGGGTGTGGTGCATAAACAATGAATTTTGGAACACTGAAAAAAATTTAAATTAAATTAAAAAAATAAAAATTACTTTCAAAATTTGAGAAGTAAACAGTTGTGATTTATATCTTAAGATAACATAAATTGTTTTTAATCTAATTACAAAGGTAGAAAATTTGGAAAATATAAGTGAGAGAAAATAAAAATAAAGTGTGAAGATCACCAGTTCTAGGGAGAAGGAGATGATTTCTGCAACTTAATATCAAATAGTTCAGAAAAATAATATATACAGGTTTACATAACACATACAGTATGACACATATAACATGTATACTCATGTGCGTATATGTATATATACATATATATATATACTACATGCATATTTTATGTCATACGTAGGAAACAGAAATATCACACATATTATATACACACACCTATACAATCATATATAGATTATATAATGCACTTACATGTACATACATATTACGTATAATATATATATTATGGACAAAATCACAATATATAGTGTGTATATGTGTGTGTGTGTGTGTGTGGAGAGAGAAAGAGAGAAAAATAAAGGAAATATGGCAAAATGTTAACACAGTTGGTGAGTCTTGGGTGAAGGTCTGTGAAGGTACGTGAGCATTCCTTATACTACTCTCGGAACTTACCTATAAATATGATACTATTCTAAAATAAAACATTAATTGATTTTGGATAATATGCTTTCTGGGTTTTTTTCCTATGCATAAAACACTGTTTTCTGTTAATGTAAGTGTTCAGACTATTTTGTTTTTTTTAGCAGCAGCTTCATAGCCTCACTCTACCATAAATATGTTGCCTTGACCTTATGGTCATCCCCTTATGGATGTAAGCAGTCGCCTTCCTGTGGAACTTTTAAGTTGTTTCCAATTTGTCACTATTAAAAATAATATTTCAGTAAGTGTCCCCGGGCACAAATCTTTCATCATGTCTTTGGGAAATTTCTTGACTGGGAAAGGCTGCTAATGCAAATTGCCAAACGCCGCTGGACAAGTTGCGCTAATTCGTTCTACCAGTTGCCATGCAGGACTGCTTTGTCAGGTGCCCAAAACAGAATCCGGCTCAAAGCTGCTCAGGGGGAAAGCAGGCACTCCCGCAGGCTTGCGGCGGGTTTCAGGGGCTCCAGCCTTGGGAAGCACAGCCTGGCATTTTGGTCCCGGTGTGTCTCCTTTGGGCAGCATTTCCCCTACCCCATCCATCTCCCGGTTAATGCTTCTTTGCAAAGCTCTGTGTTCTCACCCCTCCTTCACTCCCACTCGAGGGAGCCTCTGATTCCCTATGGAGTCCACTCTGGCTCCCACTTCTGGACCTTGCAGTTTGAGCAGCTCTCCACGGTTTGCGCAGGTGGGGTAGCATGTGTTGGGCGTGGGGTGGTCGGAGCACAGATGTCTTACAATGGAGCAGGACCAGAGAGGCAATGACCCACACCTCCAACTCACACGGTTCCCTGTGCCTTTTACTACAGTTCTCTTTCACTCTTAAAAAAAAAGAGAGAGAGACAGAGACAGAGAGAGAGAGAGAGAGAAAATGGAAAATTTGATAGTTTGAAACATTTCATTAATTGCATTTCTTGGGCTGTCAGTGCTGTTTAGTATTTGTGCGTGTTCGTTGACCAATTATCTTTCTTCTGGAAAAGGCTTGTGCATGTCCTTCCAACATATATGTATTGAGCATTTTTTTTCCTTCATTGATCTGCACAAAGTCTTTATAAAGGACATAACCCTTGGTCATAGAGTTTGAATATCCGTCCCATTTTCTATTTCACTTTTTACAGCATTTACAGTGCCTTTTGACATTTGGCTATTTCTCCTCTTTGTATCATCAAATCTAAGCGGGTTTGTTTTGTTTTTCACTACAGCTCAACACTTAATAGAAATGCTTCTTTCTTTGCTTTTGCTAGAAAGGTCTGCCTTCTGTGTGCTCAGGCGTTGGAGCTCTGTACCGCATCCCCTCCTACCCCACCTATGTGGTCCCTACCAGGCAGGCCAAATAAGTGTCCAATCAGTACCTGGCTGCTGTTGACTTGAGTGAAGGGTGAAGAGTGAAAATTCTTTATGGTCTAATGATTTTGAGCATTATATGCAAGGGTGCAAATGAGAATTCAAGAAGCAATGTCCTAAATGGTACCCCAGTGCCTCTCAGAAGATCTGGCTAATTGAATTCAAACCATATGTGGGGCTGTGTTTCCCAGGACCATATTCTGAGGAGCTGCCTTTCCAGAGCCTGGGAGTCCCATAACAGGACCAAATGAAGGCTGAAGTCAACATCTTCCTTTTCTCCCTTCCGAGATTTGGATTATGAGGTGTACCTCCTAGCAGTAATGATTTCTGAAAATTCATAGAGCTGGTCATACAGGGCTCATCTGCAAGGAGCAAGACAAATGCCTTGTTTTAAAGTGGAAGGCGGTGTCCATAAGCCCGAGGCAAGGAGGTGACAATTATCACAAGTCTTTTCACGATGTCTTTAAGCACATACATGGCAACAACAAAGTCATCATGCTGGGCCCCCTTATGGCTCCAGGACTTTGGGCCTCATTTTAGAATGTGCCCACAGAAAACCAAACCAAAACCAAAACCATGTGGTACACTTCTAAAGAGGATCTTCTCCCATAGTGCCCTGAGCCTTTTCAACGTTGGGCGGGGGGTGGGGGGCAATCTCTTGTTTGAAATCTTGAGGGTTTTTTTTTTGACAGAATTGTTGATTCTGTGTTGAGTCCTTGACTACAAGATCATGAACTCTCTTGGTCATTACAAATCAACATCTGTAGAATCGTCTCTTTCACCAACATCAAGGAAAAGGGAACTTGAGTTTTCGAAATAAAGCCCTGGAGAAAACCAGTGTGCGTACCACACAGATTATGCCGTTAATAATGCATTTTTAGATGAAGTTAATATTTTATGGTCTATTAATAATATATGTGTTTGGGGAAATGCATATATTCTATAGAAGGAAGAGAAAGTTATAAACTGTGAATCTCACATCTTTGGATCACAGTGCAGTTGTGACCTATATTGGATGAAAACTTGCCATTATTTTGTATCAAGAATAAAGTTTCTTCATTGATGTAACCTGGAAGGTTCAGAATTCAGAAGTTCGTTTTTGCTTCTGGCTGAGATTGCTGCTGACAGCACCCCCTGCCCCCTCCTTACACATCACGCACTTCGGCCATGGCTCTGAGAACCGCCCATGCCAAAATGGGGGCTTTGAAGCCTCAAGCTGGGGCATGGGAATGGCCCTTACTATGTGAATACATAAGAACACATCTCACCTCAGAATGTGATTTCAACCTAAAGATGATTTTTGTTCAGAACTGGAAAGTCTCTGTCTCTCCCATTACCTTTGAGTTTGAAGAGATGAGTTACGCAATGTTCACTTTCCCAGATGGAGAGAGACACGAAAGGAAGACAAGCGAGAAGCAGCTGGTGAGGCCCAGATGTAATGAAAACCCAGCTGGTGACATGAAATGAGAACATCCTGACACCCATGGGTGCCAGGCTCCCTGCCAGGTGCTGAGGAGGAGAAGCATGGCATCACACTTGCCCCCAGGGGGCTCTCAGTCTAGCTGAATCATCACAGGACTCCATTATTCCCATGTCATGATGAACCTACTTAATTCCTTATTCGGCAGTCCTGACATCTCGCCGCTAAGGATGCAAGTATCCAAGGCAAATATTTTCTCATTTTATTTCCCTGAAGTCTTGAGGTATCCTCATCCATATGTTAAGTCGGATGGAGTTCAGAACACACAGTCCCCAAATATGGCATTTTACCATGTTTTAAGCATATGTGAAGCTGAAGGATTTTGAGAAATGCAGGTGCAGGGAAGACTCCCTCAACTGCTTTCTCCCTGAAGCAATTGTAAGACTTCGTGTGAGAGGTGCTTCCCTGTGCTCGGAGGAAAGGAACTTCCTTATTTCCGGAGACGAGGGACACCAAGAGGACCCCAGGTGAGCAGGCCTTCCTAAGTTTCCTGCCCTTTGCTCATACCCTTGGTCCACCATGTTTTCCCATGACTGTCCAGTCTTCACCAGAGTTAGTGTAAAACCACGTTAGGGGCGCGTGGGTGGCTCAGTGGGTTAAGCCTCTGCCTTCAGCTCCGGTCATGATCTCAGGGTCCTGGGATCGGGCCCTGAATTGGGCTCTTGGCTCAGCAGGGAGCCTGCTTCCCCCTCTCTCTCTGCCTGCCTCTCTGCCTACTTGTGATCTGTTGAATAAATAAATAAAATATTTTTTAAAAAACATGTTAAACACTTCTTAAAGCGTTCATTTCTCTTTTTTAAGAAAAGATTTTATTTGTCAGAGAGAGAGAGTGTGTGTGCACAAGCAGGGGGCATGGCAGACAAAGAGAGAACCAGGGTCCCTGCCGAGCAGGTAGCCCAATGCGGGGCTCAATCCCAGGACCCTGGGATCATGACCTGAGCCGAAGGCAGATGCTTAGCGGACTGAACCACCCAGGTGCCCCTTTAAGTGTTCATTATTTAATGACAGCTCATGTCACAGAAAATTTATATCAACAGGTGAGCCTGCTTATCTCCTGTGAATCTGTTTTTGTTGATTTTCAGACCCAGCCAGAGACCCTAAGAGGGTCAAAGACAAGTTTTTCCTCCAGGGGTCAGGAAATTCAGGGATGCTCCTCTTTCCACTCCAAGCCCCTGAGGACCAGCGGAGCCGTAGGATCTGTCGTCCCTTGCTTCTCAAAGTACAACCTTCTCACTGTGCTGAGTGGGGTTCTAGTACTTTAAAAGAAATTTCAGGGGCACATCAAGTACCCTAAACATGTCAATTTCTTCATCTGATGCTCAGCTGATCTGTTTCAGAGCTGGAAGAAACACTGAGAGGCTGCAGACCTTTACTGAGAGAAGTTAGTCTGTCTCGAGATGGTACCGAAGCGGTTTTCAAGAATGATTCTGAAATAATACTATTCTGCTCTTATATTAGAAGCTCTAACCCCCCCTTATGCTCATACATCGCAGCTCTAGCTCTTATGAAAAGGAAGCCAGTCCAGAGCCTACCTACCTTCCACCTGCGTGCACTATTCTGAGGAAAATGAATATGACGTGGGCATGACTTGTAAATGTCCAGACTTTCTGACTCCAAAACAAACAACAAAGGGAATATCTCAGAAAATAAAAGAGACCACTAAACAGCTCTGAGCCCTAAACCTCAGTTTCCTGATGTCTTTCATGAGACAATGGTCTTGAAGCCAAGCTTCGTGGGGGAGGAGGAAGTAATGTTCTAAATTCCTTGAGTTTCATGAGCCTATCAAGCACTCTGCCGAAGGGGCTAGATCCTGGGGATAATATGCCAGGGACAGAGAGAATCCAGGAGATGACCCAGAGGAGAAATCTATTTCCTCCAGGTGGCCCAGAGGAAAGGCATTAAGTTCAGAGAGCGCATGGGCTGTAGACACAACCCATGTGAGGTCTCATGGTCCAGAAGCTGGGAAGTCCAAGATTGAGGTGCCAGTAATCTACGTTTCATTCTGAGGTCTCCGCTCTTGGCTTGTAGACAGCTACTGGCTTTGTTGTGTGCTCACGTGACCTCTTTATGCATTTTAAGGAGCCTCAGACTCACGTCATGATCTCAGACCGTGACCTCATGACCTCACTTGGCCTTAATGACATCCTTGGAGGTGCCACCTCCAAACACGGCTGTACAGGGAGGGGGTTGGGTTTCAACACGTGAATCTGTGGGGAACACAAACACCTAATCCATAACAGGACCTTTCCTCGAGGACCCTGGAAGCAGGTGTGAAAACTGTCTTACTCCTCCTTGACCTTGTCTCATGTTTACAGATGAGACCTGAAATGCACAAATCGATAAACTTATGTTCATTTTTTATTAATTTGTCCTTTATTTCAAGCCTTAGCTGAGAGCCTAGGTCTGAGAGAGGAAAAGTTTCTCCATGCCTACAGTATACAGCACATGGCAAGCATGTGGCATGTGGCCAGCACTCAAGACAAACACAAAATCCTAAGCCTTTATTTTTAGAGACATTCAAACTGGGTCCCGGGCTCAGCAGGTCTCTGTCTGGGCTTCTCTTCTGGTCTGTTCCTGACCCATCCATCAGAAACCATTTCATCCATCAAGGGGCTGGGAAGTGGGGGAGACCTCACTCAATCACCAGCTGAGAATTAGGGTCAAAACACCCCAATCTGAAAAAAGGCTTCATTGTATTTCCCCCAATCTGAGCCGATTTCACGTCTCGAACTAACCAACATCCACACGTCCCAGTCGCCCATGCGAAAATATTCACTGTCCATTGGAGAGACAGAGGCATGGCTTTGCTAATGAAACGTCACAGGCCACCAAAGTCCTGAAAGACTATCCTGAATCATTTTGTCATTTTGATTTAATAAACATTTCAGCTAAGCGAGCAAGACTTGGAATTATAATTATGTCGGCATATAATAATTAAATCCGCCTAACCAGCCTTCACTTCATACTTTTCAACAAAAACAAGCACAAAAAATTCTGTACATGCGCTCAATAGATTTCAATGTTAAGGACATAATTGGCAACACGTAACTGTTAAGTGGCTCGTCATCACAAATTCCTCTGGTATCCATGGCACAACGTCAGTCACAAGGAGCCACAATGGATACAACACACGCTGTGGGTTTGCTTCCTTACCAATCAGCAGCAGTGAAAAGATTTATAATTTCCCTCTCCCTGACATCAGTGGGCCAGTAAGCAGGCAGCCTCGTTGGCTTTGATGAAAGGATATTACACATCGAATGTACTTAAAGCGGGTGACGGTTGTAATATCTTTTCCCTGATGTCATTCCAGCTGTTGCCCTGTTTCAGGCAGGTCAGCAGAGTACAGACACTGAACAAAGGAATCATGCTCTGCCCGTCATCGACAGGACGCTTTTCCTGTGCCTCTCACTCTTAGTGCTGTTTCATAAAAAAGATTGAAAGAAATTCATGATTGTTTTTTCTCAGCTGCCATTTGGACCATAAACTGCTTTCTCTTCCTCTGTAGGCTTGGACACGAATAAAGCAGCATTTTGAAGATCTGAGAGGCGAGTAAAGGCTCTCCCCTCCCTCCCCGGTTTCAAGCTCCTGACGTGCTCAGACCAGAGAGAGGATCCCTGCTTGGAGTCATGGTTTGGCTACGGCCTGGCTGGGACCAGCAGCATTCAGCATGGGGACTCAGGGAGCTTCTAGAGACGTGAGAAAAAAATGGACGTTTTTTCAATGCCTCCTCCCCAACACACACCCTAGACAACTACCTCAGACAGTCTCTTGGGGTCTCTGGATCAGAACTGTGCCTGAGGCAGCAGACGGACTTGGAAAAAAAAAAAAAAAAACCACCTCGATTCTCAGGGAGACCTGCCAAAGTTGTTGCTAGGTTCCATGTGGAGAAAACATTTGCGTCAAGGAGCTGCCCGACTTCGAGGAGAAAGGGGGCCCCTCATGGAATCCCAGAGTTTTCTGACAGCCCCCTCTCCCGATGAGTGGGGAGATGTCCTGGCAGCTTGCGACAGACAGACAAGGAGAAAAATCTGGAGAGATGGCCACAGCATGTGAGTCCCCGGTATGGGCTGGTTCAGCTCGGGGCCAGCACCTTCCCCAAGGCTGCCATTCAGCATGACCCTCGTGGGCACCTCTCAAGTGTGCATGAAAGGGCACAGAATGCAAGCATCTGCTGAAATTCATTTTAATCACATCACAGATCATTTCTTTCGCTCTTAATGCGCATGACAGCGCTCTCACATAAAGCCACCGTGAGTCATTTCTGTACCTCGTTCTTACTCCCTTAACCCAGAAGGCCTGGTTCCCCACTGTCGGATGGCCTCCTGCAGGCTGGTCACACCATCTCGTCCTTCTGCATTTGGCCTGCCTCCTGCTCAGACTGCTGGTCATCTGAGAAGCAGAGACCAGGTCCACAGCGTACAATCTGTACGCCAAGGGTTGAAACAGGAGAACTTCCTAAGCAATGGCATTTCAACCACTCTCTAGCAACTGGTATTTCACAAATAGTTCTTTCAAAGAGCCTCGTTTCATGTGAGCAAGCATTTGCTGACTCACCCAGGGAGCACACAGCTTCCAGGAAGTTTGGTTGGCAATCCATGCTGGCTAAGAAAACCGAGGCAATTGTTTTTCCATTATTCCATTACCAGCTGGCAGAGAGGATAAATACCAAAATAGGAATTTCTCCTTTGACATGAAGTCATGGAGACCACAGTGAGACAGGCCGGTCCTATTACCGGCCCATCTCAAATGATTTCAAATGTTGCTTGGTCTGAGCTCATGAGCTGCCCACAGCAAATCCACAACGTCCGCTCTCTGCTCCTGTCACCGGAGAGTCGTTCCAACACCGGAACTCAAACCCACTCAGATGAGAAGTCGGCTCCCGAGTGAATCTGATCATTAAAGTTACAAAAGTAGATTCTACTTAGAATTTCAAAATCATTAAAGTCTTTCCTGAAGTCTGATTTTAAGAAGAGAATCCAGCAACTGGGCCACCACTTCCTGAGAGAAATATAAAGGATGACTGCTATGTTTCAAGCTTTTTCTTCCATATTTATTAAACACTATTGTATTTCTATTATAACCTTATTAAAACATAAAAGAAATGCTGGGCATCCAAAGTCACTCATCAGCATTAAGACTTGGCATCTGCTTTGCAGAGGGGGTAAGCTCTTCATGGGCAACTTTGGGAAGGGGACTGCATCCAAGAATTCTGAGATATTTGGTTGCTAGGTGACATAAACCCACTTCTTAGAAAGCATCACAGAACAGTCTAGAAGTGGTCGGGCCCTGAATGTAAATTATTGGTTAGGAAAAGCTTTGAAACTCTCTGAAGATAGCGAAGAAAAAAATAAGAAAATGTGTGGCAGGATCTCTACCTGAGGAAGACTAGCCTGAACGCATATCATAGATTCAACTTAAACAATTTAAGAGCGCGTGAAAAGTCTGAGTAGAAATTCAGCATACCGTCTCGGAAGTTCAAGAAAGCTGGGATTAACCTTCAGGGTAAAAGCATAAAGCACAGTTGAATTTGTTTCTAAGAGGGAGAAGAGCTCGAGAGCAAAAGGACGTTTGCGGAGCATCCTGCTTGTAGGACGGATTTTTCTGCGGCAACATCCACAGGGTCGATAGTCTTTTTGGCACGTGTTCTGTGCCGAGCTGAGGGATGACGGGGATGGACAACTCACGGTCCCTGGGCCCAAGGGCTCCCGAAGACACTCAGCCTCCACTTCTGCGTCTGTGCGCGAGGAAACACCCTGGTGTGTTTGCTTTAGGCCAGGCACACTTCCAAACACCGGATCCACACGGATGGTTCCGTTCCCATAGCAACCCTGGGAGGAGGGGCTAGAATGGTCTCCCTTTTACAGCTGTGGGAGCGGGGACAGGGCTAAGGAGCTGGCTAGGCCAGTGTTGGGCGGCATGATCTTGCCCTAGCAAAGCTGCCCTTCTTGCCTCCTCTGTTGAAACGGATCCAGGCCCCCCCATGTGTTCCCTCTGCTTGCGGGCACACGGCTACGCTCTGTTGATAGACGGAACAGACACGGCGGGACGGAGGGCACTTCTTCCTAGGTCTGGGACAGTTTGCTCAGCAGGCTCCTATGGGTCAGGGGGTGCCCCTTCGCCCCCTCGGGTGGTACTGCAGCAAAATAATGCCCCCCCCCCCACCAAATCATCCTAGAGAGCTGGCTTCCAGCAAATTCCAGAGGGTGGGTTTTCAATGAGACCACAGGAACGCCGGTCACCTGCTGAACCACAACTGTTCCCTCTCCATCCTGTGGGATCTCTGCTCACGGGATGCTCCCCACGTGCTGCTCCGTGCTGCCCCCACCTGCTTGCTTTCGAGTTCCCTCTCCTTCTCGCTAGCCAATCCCTTGTTCCGCACTCCCGGTATGGTAAATAATTACGTACATCACACTTCCCCGGGCAAGTTACTGTGCGGCTTCTCTCTCCTGATTGAATCCAGACCGATACCCTTGCCTTCCAGGCACAGACTAGGGAGCAATGCGGCCAAGACCAGGATCCGGAGTCTGCAGGGGACCACGTTGTCCATCATCACTGGCTGGCAGGGTCTGAGACCATGTGCCCAAAGGGCACGGCACCGACTCATCCTGGAGGACAGGGCCGCGGGGAAGGTGTCAGGAGAGAACCTGCAGGCTGAGTTTTCAAACGGTTTTTTGGTAGACACGTAAAAAAAAAGGCGTTCCAGAAAAGGGATGGCGTATGCAGCAGGGGAAGGAGGGAAGGTGAGTGACAGCCTCGGGATGGGGACGGAAGTGTCAACAAGGCTTCTGCTGAACCCCCAAACCTCCTTCTCATTCTGGGGCGATTCCTAGTGAGCGGGAGGCCTTCGGGATCCTAAACCTTGCCCTTCCATTTCCCTGCTTCCCTCACGCCTGCTCTCCGGGGCATTGGGGCGCACAGGGCTCTGGACCTGGGGGTCGTGGTGGTGAGGAGGTGGCCGAAGAGGGTTCTGGGGCCCCTGCTGGGCTGGGACTGCATTCTCACTGTTATCCACAGCAGCTGCCGTAGTCACGGCGAGGAACACAGAGCAGAGCGATACTTCCATTTTTGTCATAATTGCATTTATTTCCATTTTTGATAAAAACTAGTTAGCTCTTCGCTCCCCAAACCCACACTGATAAACACTGAATGTCATCAGAGTTAGAAGATCATGTGGCTGAGCGGGAGCCACAGCCACGTTCAGCCACACGGCTTTTGGCTTGGGAGGAGGGGCTTTGCAGAAAACACAGAGTCGCCTGTGGTTTTTTTGTTCCCACTAATCCCGCCCTCACAGCTTCTGTGGACATAGACTCTTTTTCTAAATGAAGAGAAGCCCTCAGAGCGGGGTGGGGTCATGAGGACGGCTCTCCCCACTCTGGTCGCGGACACACAGACTGAACGCTCCCTCGTTCCTGCCCGAGTGCCCGCCTTCTTCCCAGGTCCGCTTCTGGAATCTCTTGGCCCACACATCCAAAGGGTTTTTGAGCACTGGGTGCTGACCCAAAGTCTGGAGTTTGCAGAACTGGCAGAAGTTGGGATTGATACTTCAAAAGTGACAGATGTGCGTCCCAAAACTCTGATGAATGAAAATAACCCCCTGGGATCTGGGCGCATGTGAACGTATTAGGCCTTTTTCTGCCTCGGGGGAAATGGTGGCAGCGGGTGCAGGGAATCAGAAGCAAAAGGTAAATTCCAAAGTGGAAAACTGAGAGGACTAGACCTAGTGATTTACATCATGTGGGTCACCCCTCCATGGTCTGCTGGCCCATTTCCTCAAGGGTTACTGTGTCTGTGTGGTTTGGGCAAGCAATTCAGGAGCTATGTTTTCCTTTACAAAACAAAAACAAAAGCAAAAACAAAAAACAAAAACAAACAAACAAAAAAATAAATCAAAAGTAAAGTAAGTGCTTCATATCATGAAGATAGTGGTAAGTTTAATGGTGGATCCGGTGTTTGAAGCCATCCCAGGTCCCGGGAGTGGGTCAGCCGCACGGCCTGTGGTTAGACCGCGTTCCTTTGAAGGAGCTGGTCCAGTAATTGCTAGGGAGGCAGGAGACAGACACGTCAAGGTCAGGTTCAGCATCTGCGTGCCACACACACGTCACACCTGCTGGCGGCCAGGCCATTACCTTTTTGAAGACTTCAGCACGGAGTCTGTTACTCTGTAAGATCACTCTTTTCTTTTGTTCTTCTTTTTTCTTTTTCACTTCCGGCAAGTTATTATAGATTCTGAAACAGATTCAGAAAACACTCTGAAGGGGAGCGAGACAGCGGGTGCCTGGGGTGGGTCTGTGTCCTGTCCTGTCAGCAGGCTCTTCCATTTCAAAGACAAGACCAGCTGCAGACGGGCCATCCCAGATCGGTGAGACGCCGAGACCCAGGGCTGCCCGACAGTCTCTAGAACGGGCCGCTGAGGCTGGGATGGCGCCGACAGTCAGGGGTCCCCTCCCTGCCCCAGGGCAAAGCTCAGAGGCCAGTTGTCTACTGGGTGGGCACTTCCCTGCCCCTCCATTCTTGGAGATAATTAATGACTTGCTCACATCAAGTGGGAGATTCCAAACCTCCTGCTTTCCCACTCTATAAACTTGCCCAGACGCCTTTTTGCTACACGTTTTTTTAAGCCTTCCTATGACTTAGAAAAAGAGCAGCGAATAAATGGAGGAAGTAGCAGGAACTCTACCGGGATAACACACGCGTAAATGTGTGTTTCTCTCTTAACCTGTTGCCTTCCTAATTAAACTGCTTCCAGATACATCTCAGACGTAAGTATCACGGTCTTGTCCTAGTGTAAAATTAGGAGTTTCCACATAACAAGCAGGGCCCAAGAAAGAGACTGTCTTCTGGACTCTTCTTTCCTGCCTCTTAATAGAAACTGTTTGTGTCCAGAGGCTGGAGGATATTTCTGTGGAGTCCACACACACAGTGGAGGAACAGTAGCCTGAGCTGTGGGGTTGCAGTATACATGGCCTGTGGGTAAACACTTTTTTTTTTCATTTTTTTCCCACATCCGAAAGCCAGACAAAATTTGTTTAATAGGTTCTACTTTTAAAATAATAATAACAAAGCATAAAAATATAAATGACATTATTAGCAGGTGACGTTATCTTGGTTACTGAGCATGAGGCTAATCACCAGGCATAAATGTTGTCAACCCTCACAGCAGCCGGAAGAGGCACATAGTGTCCTCTACAATATGACAGAGGAGCGCGAGGCCCAGCGAGGTCAGGAGGCTCTTGCAAAGTCCCCAGGCTGGCTCATGGTGGGCTGGGGTTCGAACCGTGGACTCCAACGCAACACTGCCCCCTAACCCCATAGTATAAAGTGTCTGGGAAATACTTGTTCCATGAGTATGGTTTGAATGAGTCCATGAACACAAACTTGCCATATCTAGGAACTATTCCAGGAAGGGCCAGGAAGAGGACCACAAGGAATCAGCAGGAGAGCTGAATGTCCCAAAGCTCCACAGTGGAAATCCCCAGATGCACAGAGACCATCTTCCTGACACCGACCGTCTGAACTATATGGGCAGTTTAAGATAAAAATTCCCAGGTCTCACTCTTGGAGCTCCTGATGTGGTATTTTGTTACAAGGGCTTCCTAAATAAATTAGGATACATCCATACAGAGCACCACACAGCAAATAGTTAGAACCAATGAGGAAAATGGTCAATTATCTGTATCTTTCATGCGATAAAAGCTACAGAAAAATAATATATATAGTATGATCCCATTTATGATTAACAAATAGATAACTGCTGATGTACAGGTGGAAGTCTATCTTCAGGCAGACAGAAGGTCCTGGAAGGATGCACAGAAGGCTGAGTACTGTGGGTCTCTTGAGAAAGGACCGGGCCCAGAGAAATGCGGTGGGAGGGAAGACTGTCGGCTAGGAGGGCCTTTAACTTTATCTTTGCTGTTTGAGTATTTAAAATGAAAATGTGATTCAACCATACAACTAATAACAAAGAATACGGAAGAAAAGAAAGCTCCAGCATGACTGTGGATGAGTGAGAGAGCCAGAGTCAGAGCCCACCCAGGACGCTGAGTGAAAACCCAAGTACGGACTCCATCCGGGGACGCACCGTGACCTAGCTCCTGCATCCTCCCTGAGCCTCTGTTTCCGCTTCCAGAAAGCCCTGGGGCCATCCTGTCGACCCCGAATGCTGCTTTGAGACCTAGTATTTTAGCTGCCAGTCTCCATAATAGCAACTTTGGGTTTGGGGACTGCAAAGGGAAAATTCAGCTGAAATTTTTTGCTAAATTGAAAAAGGAATACTTCGGGCATGAGGGACACACAACCCTGCACATCTCAAACAGCAAGTCTGAAAACCCAGTGGCCCCTCAGAACTCCCAGTTAGAATGCCATGAATCAGATCATTAATGGGATGCTCCCCTTCTCACTTCCACTATTGGACTTACAAAGAGGCTCTTGCCCGGGATCAAAGTTGGCCAATTATCATGGAAACTATCCTAAAAGCAGAGACTTTTGTGCCTGGACTGTGGAGAAACATATTCTTCTTATTTCAGTGGTTTCTCTAAGGGCTCTATCAATTGGGTTTAATTATTACTGTTCCTCCCAGTGCTAGATACTTTATTATAAACTAATGACATTTTCTTGCATGAACCTGGCCAACATAGCTGAGTTATTACCTTCTGGTTAGGCGGCCAGGGCTCCGAAAGAATGGCCGCCTTTGTGTGATCAGGTGGGTGAGAATTAGTCGGAGTCTAGAATAGCAACCAGCCAGGCAGAACAGGGAGAGTCTGTGGGCAGTGAGGCCGCCAAGCCCGCCTGGGATGGAGCGTCAGGAAGGCCAGCATGTGGCCCTGTGGCTTTGCTGGCTCCCACATGCCACGGGCTTCCAAGTTCGGAGTCATTCCTGCAGGCTCTGCCACTGCAGGGCCCTCAGGAGAAACCGTCTCGCTCTTCCTCATAAAATCACCTTCAGAGGTGCACAGTGACAAGGAGCACCTGCCCACAGAGACAATGAGAATGTGCAGAAGCTTTCCCGTTACGAGTCTGGGGATCTCTTAGAGACCAATTACTGGGTCGGCTCAGAATCCAAGACCCGCCACTTTCCTAAGGCTTTTCCAAGCACGGCATTAACATTCAGAGGCGCGACTGAACAACTTCTTTTAGCCAGCGCTCCACGTGCACGGCCAAGACGACCTCAGACATTAAAGGTGGACCTGGGAGTAGTGACCCCTCTGGACGGCGCCTGGACGCAGCAGCCACCCCTCCCCACATTTTCTGACGTCACACAATAACCAAGTACCTTTTAGATCGCATGTGCATCTCCTTCTCTGAAATGTATCTTTCTTTGGGTTTGAACAAGTTATCTGGAATGAAATAGAAAGAGGATTAATTTGGGAGGTTTGGATATCACGCATTTCTAGAGAAACATTGTAGTGGACTTTGTACACATTTTGTTATTGATCCTTAGTCTAAGGCCCAACCTGCCACTGACGGGCCGGACTCAGTAGACACGCATACACCAGAAACGCTTATGTTGAAACTGACAACCAAGATTGGTCTATTACAGGTCTAAACACAGGCAAGAGGTACAAGGTTTGACATCTAACATACTTTGCAGACAGTGACCCTTCTGCATGCTTCAGGCAGCAACTGCCACCGTGTACAGAGGGTAGTGACCGAACTGTGCCTCACGGTCACCATGGGTGCAGGACCCTGGGTGTCAGGTGGAAGATCTCCCCACGAGACTCCTGGTGCTCCTGAGGATAAGGAAATCTCCCAGCTATCACGAGAGCATTTTGAGAGCAGGAGTTGATGTTCATAACTGGGACCCTCCATCAGGGACCCTCAGCCTCCACATCCATTCTCACGGGGGACCAGCCCTTTCCAAATCAGAAAATGCAATGGACAGCAACACAGGACTAATGTCTCTCTTGTGCCCCTTGAGAGTACAGCATGACTGAAAATCACTATGAGTCTGGAATGTTTTCCAGTGAGAGGACACATTAGTAACCACAATGATGTTTACAGATAGCACACTCAGAAATAATATGTATTTTTAAAAAATTGTGTATACCCTTTTGTAATAACTCAAATTCCCACATGGCTCTCAGCCCTATAGACCAGCCAAGAGTCTGTCACACAAAAAAGCTCTTGGGGCTATGTTTTGCATGGAGTACATCTGAGAAGCTACCACAGTTTCTGGAACACCTGGACAGTGACCAGTTCACCTCCTCCATGCACATAAGCAGACAGACAAGCCAGTACCCTAGCGAATCATCACAGAGTTGACATGGGCTCCCTGTGATCCCCAGTGACGACCCCATGTACTTCCATTAATCTCCCCACGTCAGCCTGTGCCCTCACTCAGCTCTCCAGCAGAGCCCCATGATGCTTCTCGGGCTTGCAGAATTATCCACGAATATGCACAAAGGTGGGGGAGAGACAGGGATAAAACACACTTCTCCCCTCTGGAGAAACAAAACACAGCTACCGATTTACAAACTGGAAACATCACAACAGCTGACGTGTATTCTGTCTAGTTATTTAACATAAAAGAAAAAAATGGGACCATTACTTAACTTCAAAGACAAGATTCAAAGGAGAAATAAGAGAGGACCCAAAAAAAAAAAAAAAATCAATGGAATTTTCCCATCTCAGGGAAAATGTCCTCAGTGTTTGGAAAGGCATGAGAGAAAAAAGCAGTCAACACCACCGTGAAGATTTCCAAGATGCCTCCCAGTGCCCACCCTTGGCTTTCATTCCTACTAGGGCCAGCCCAGCGTGAAGAGCCTCAGAAACATCTTGATGACTTTCCCAAAGAAACAGGATGCCGCCTTCAGGCAGCCAGGTCTTGGGGAAGCAGTTCTGTGACTGCCTGAAGACTCCTACTCAGGCAAGGAGAAGGAACCTCTACAAAAAAAAAAAAAAAAAAAAAATCAGATTCAAGTCTGGAGTAGCATTCCTCAGGAGCTACTCAAAATCAGGGCACTGCCAACCCAGAGACATAATGGCGCTCCAAGGGAATAAAAATGTTACAAATATAGTTTGTAACATTTAAGAAATATATTTGTAACATTTTAAAACTCTTAATCCAATTGTATATTGTCTACTTCGGGACATTAGATTTTTTTTTTTTTAAGTTTATTTCTTTAGAGCCCCTGATACCACAATGAAGCTTTGGTTTTATTTCCAAGAGGAAACAAAAGCAAATGCAAGCTCCTTGGCACCTCCACTGTTTTGTTTTCTGAACTCTTCATGGCCTGCTGGGCCTCAGCAGAAATTTAAATTCGGGGCACAGCAGCCCGTATTAGGTGCCAAACAAGTGGGTCCGCATGCAAGAGGCCAGGTCCTCCCTCCCCAGCTGGCGGGCTCCACCCACACTCGCAGAAAGTGTTTTCTCCTTGGTGGCTGACTTCCAGTTTTCGTAACAGCACCAAACCCATCTGATGAGTAGTGAGACCTTTCTGGCGAGGAGGAAAGAAAGAGCAGTGGTTTTACCCTCCTGGAGGAAATTGTTTGAAGTAAAGCAGTGTCTTGCCAATGGTGCCCAACCTCCTCAGAGCACACGGAACCCTATCTGGTACTTAAGAGGGGGGAATGGCATGGGGTGGGGAGGGAATGGCATGTCAGACCTGAGGGGTCTGTGTTACTACTTACAACAATACTCCTAGCATCTGTTGGATGTTTCCCTACATGATCTTCATACCGACCTTGGGACATGTGCATGATTTTTTTGCATTTTAATATTGGGGAAACTTGAGCCCCAAGGGCTGTTTCCTGTCCAGGCTTATGAATTGAAAGAGTGAGTGGAAGTGCTGGGTTTCAGCCTGAGTTAGTCCAGCCCCGTCCACACACACCCTTCACCTCAGAACACAGCCCCCCAATCGTATTGCAGAATCTGTATCTGGGGGCCCTGACGAATATCAGTCCACTTCCCAAGAGACCGACCCCAAATTTCTTTTATACTCCTTCCTCCTGCGTCTAATAAGCAACTCCTATCTCACCAGGGAATGCTCAGAAGAAAGGAAAGTAGATAAGATCCTGCCACCATGAACTTCATTTGTTATGGGGGGAGGGAAGGAGGGGTGGGGATGAGATCATTAACAAGCCGGCTATCACATATCAGGCAAGTGTTCTGAAGAAATCGAAACACGGCCACATAGTAAAGGGGGGACTGGGAAGGTCGGGAGGGCCCTTTGGGGGAGGAGATATTTAAACCACAACCCAAATGACCATGGGACCAGGTGTGGGAGGATCTGGGGGAAGGGGGTGGAGAAGGGAGGCCAACGAGGGCCACGGTGGATGCAGCATGAGGGAAGGAGGGCACGAGGTGAAGTCAGGCCAGCCGGTGACAAGATCAAAGACAACAACGTCCTCCACCCAGGTACGCTTGACAACTGCTTGGGGACCTTAACCGCGATGCACATGTGCAGGCCCCAGAAACGTGACCCAGAATGTGTAGACTATGCTACTGGGCACCAAGACTGGGAACCATCTGAACTGGGTTCTGTAAGCCTGTTTAAGGAACTCCGCAAGCCCATTAAGGAGTTTTCCTTCAGAGCGAGAGAGATGGAGAGCCATGTGGGGTTTTAAAAAGGAGAGACGAGGGGCACCTGGGTAGCTCAGAGGGTTAAGCCTCTGCCTTTGGCTCAGGTCATGATCTCAGGGTCCTGAGATCAAGCCCCATATCAGGCTCTCTGCTCAGCAGGGAGCGTGCTTCCCCCCTCTCTCTGCCTGCCTCTCTGCCTACTTGTGATCTCTCTGTCAAATAAATAAATAAAATCTTAAAAAAAAAAAAAAAGGAGAGACGATCTGCATTGTTAAAAGATGACCAGCGGCTATTCACACACAAACTTGGGTCGAGGAGCTGCACACAGTCCGTGGGGAGGCAGATCAGGCATCTGGGGGGCGATCCTAGAGACGGCAGTGTTCAGAGGGTGAAGTGGGGGGACTCCAGCCTCGCCAACACTGCCTGTGGGCAAAGCGAGTTGTGGGTTGGGAGCTGATCGGGATGACTTTCAGGCAGCGGGAGGGACCGTTCATTTGATGACTGGTCGGCTTTCGCCTCTTCGGTGCTCTGCAGTAGATCCACAAAGGTTGCTAAGACAAAGGGCTCAAAGCTCAGGGTGAGAGCTAGATAAGTAAGGCCTTTGGATGCCAGGAGCAACAGTCTGCATGGGGTAGAGGGCTCCTGGGGGAGTGGTCAGCCCTCTGGTGGAGGAGCCAGTGGGCTGGAGGAAGGGTGACCCTGCGGGGGGAAATGCAGCAGGGCCCCTGGGACCTGCCTGCAGCAAAAGATGGTTCTCCAAGCACACACACATGCAACAGGACCCACTGGGGCATCGTTTCAAGGAATGGAAACCATCTTGCATGTGCTTTGTTCAGAAATACAGCAAATTGCACCTGTCAATTCTCTTCGAAGGAAATTCTGCCTTTATGAAATTAAAGTGGTGAGAAAAATATCCAGCCTGCTTGTTGGTCTTTTACGGATTTTCCTTGAAGTGCTGTTATTCCAACTCATGGATAGAGAGCAAAGAGAGCCACGGTTGTATTCACCTCTCATTAACATTCAAATAGAGGTGGTTTGGGGTTGGTTTTCAGTGTTTCCAATAAAATTACAGAGGTAAATAGCCCATTTCTGTATTTCTGGAAAATCCTTCCCCCATTCCCCCCCACGTCTGTTGTGTGTCTGGTTCATGATTGTGTCCAAGCCATGGGACCTGTTGATAATTTAATTTGGCAAAGGCCAGACATGCTTAAGCCCTTGCCTGTTTCAAGGTCAGCCAATTACTGGCTACCAAGCCTTTAGGGCCTCTGAGGCTGTCATGGGCGAGCAGCTGAGCAAAGGCTGAGTCTGGAGACCCCCTTGATCTCTGTAAACACACATGGGTGTTTATTAATGACCCTCACCTCCTGTGTGTGCACACACACACGTGGCCTCTGCAGTCGGTGCCACCAGGAGGCAGCAAGGGTCACCCACGCGCCAGTAGGATCACTTGTTTATGGGGCCTGGGTTCTTCTCCCTCCACAGAGCCCTCTCGATCTTCCTTTTCCCTATTGAACAAGTCATCTCAATGATCAAGTTCACACTGGATTTGTAACTACAGTGCCCTCCCAGAAGCTCAATCTCACAGTCACCCTGAACACTTGGAAGAATCGTCAAGTGCTTGCTTCCCCCTCCCCCTGCCCTTAGAAACACCAAAACCAAGAGATACCTGTTAGACAGAATCCAGCAGGGAGACAGCCAGCTACTTTGGTGTAGACACCAAGTCTATACCACTCGGCCTCTTCTATAAAAGACCAGGCCCCCCAAAACGAACAGAGATGGGGTGTGGGTTTTGGGGAAAAGTTTCTAAAGGTTTTCCCCTTAAAAAGGACCCCAGTATCTGTGTATTCTGAGATCACAAGACTGTTCATTATGCCAGCTTCAGAGCCAAGGAGAAGCTGACCATCCTGTCACCGGAGTAATTACATCATAGTTTTCAAGAGTTAAATCCAGTTACTTGCACATGATTCCTATTCAGCCTGCTTTGGAGGGACCTTGAATTTGCTGGACACAGGCAAGGGCAGAGTGGTCTAGCTTGGACTCATTAGCTCTCCAGAAATGAAACGGTACACACTGCCCCGTACGAAGGCAAGTGGGAAGACTCTTGGGTTGTCTGACTCCGGTGTGCTCTTATGATGGTAAAATCTTGTGCTGGGTAAACGTTCTCATTTTTCTCAGATCACTTGTAGCCTTCCGTGGAATCCTGCTCTGAATGACAGTTCCACCTGCTGGGCAGCCAACTCTGGGGCCTGGAAGGTGGGGGACATGGCAGAGATGCTGACATTGATGTGAAAAGGATGCTCATGCCAATTGCCGTCCAGCTACACAAGGGAGATGCTGACGTCAGAGATGCAGGGAGGCTCTCAGAGCCTTCCGGTGAAGGCATACACCATGGAGAAATGAAGAACAGGACCCCTGGGTGGCTCAGCCATTAAGTGTTTGCCTTTGGCCCAGGTCATGATCACAGGGTCCTGGGATCGAGTCCCGCGTCGGGTTCCCTGTTCAGTGGAAAGAATGCTTCTCTCTCCTTCTTCCCCTCCACTGCCCCAACTCATTCTCTTTAATAAATTTTAAAATTTTTTAAAAATTAAAAAAAGGAAATGAAGAATAAACCAGAGGTCCCCAGGGATATTGATTTCTCTCTTCGAATGTTCAGTTTGAGAAGCAAGGTATGAAGTCTCCTGATTCAGGAAGTGACTCTGTCTCTCCATGGAGAGCTCACCTCTTGCTCAGAGAGTTGTCCTTGAGTTTAGGGCCGGGGCAGGGGTGCTGGTGGTGAGAACAGCCCGTCAAGAACACTAGCAGCCCATGAGACACCCCCCATAGATCTTCATAATGGGAGAGTCCTTGGAGTGCCCGGGCACACAGGCCCCAGGAATGGACACTTCAGCTACCCCAGCTAGAGGAACCAGGTCCCCAAGTACCACAGGTCAATGAACAACATTTTTGGAGAGAAATGGAGTCTTTACGCAATCCCTGGTTCTATCCTGCCATCAGACCAAGAGCAGCCGCCCAAGCCCTTCCTTCCCCACTCTGTCAGGTCTTTCCCTGACAGATTCTAGGCTTGGTTTTCAGCTACCCGCCAGGCCAGCTCTCTTCCCAAGCGGCACGGAACCCCTAGAGGACAAGGGGCGGTATTTCTTCTATTTTTTTTTTTTTTTTTGCTTCCTCATCACTCCCCCACCCCATACCCCTGGCTCCTTTCCATCCACACTCCATCTCTATGGCCAAAGACAACAAATGTTAATATTTCTTGTATTACCTGGTTACTCCTCAAAGATCCAGCAAAGGAAGGGGTCCAAGGCTCTCTGCTAGCTCTCATAAAAGCCACAAAGACACAAAGGAAGGTGAACTGTATCAGTCACACCTCTCCTCTGCATTGCTCCTACCTAAGCTCTTGGCATAGACAAGGACATTCCTTCTCCCATTATTTCTTGCTGTCGCATTTGTGACATACTTTCCAAAGGGACTGTGACTGGCTCCTTTCCTCTGATGGACTTTGTGCGGTGTACCAGCATGATGGCATTGTTACGGATGCCAGGGGAACCCACATGGAGACAGGGTTAGGCAGGGCCTATCAATGGACAAGCTTCCAATGAGGCAAACCCAACCAAAGACCAGGAAGTTGGCACCAATCTACTGCCCAGAGGGGCCCAGGGCCCTCAACCCTTGCTTCCTGGCACTTCTAGACCAAAGGGATACAAGTAAGGTGAGTAAAACCTCTGTTCCATAGTCCCAGGTTTCTGTGAGAAATGCTTGGGGTTTCCTTAGCGAAGCATAGCAGCTATTTCCATAAGCAAAGATTCCTACAGCAATATTTCCAAAGAAATATTGGAACCCCAATATCTGGACTCTCATGAATCGGATAAAATCATTCCAAGGTCAAAAAAGCTTAGGGCAAACACAGTCAAATGAATGTCAGCAGACTTCATGGTTGCCAACTTATCAGTGCCTTTAACAGTTATAATCATCAGTTTTCAAAGTTACTGTGTATAACTATAGAACAAGATTTAATCTATCCTAAAAAGAAAACATGGTGTATTTTCCCCATATTTTTGAAAAAATGTGTGGGTGTTAAATGGCGAGTTTAAATTACTCATTTAAAAGAACTTTAACAATGGCTCAAATCACCCACTTCACCATAAAACAGCAACAGTTAGTGAAAATTTGAAAGATTAACTATTGATATGAGAGTCATTGTTTGCTCCAGTTCCAGGGTTTGCCAGCATTTTTAAGAGAACCACAAAATATGGTGATTTATAGATGATGAATAAACTTTCCTTCTCATTGCCAAGTAGATTTATATCCTCAGTGTCACTGCAAGGTTTACTACTGAGCTGCATTGCGAGATAAAAGGGAGATCATTTGGAAAATAGAATCCAGGCAACTGGGAGAAGGAATATCCCATAACGTTATTTTTCCCTATACCACTCTGTAATTCCTGTTTCCACCTTGAACAATTTTAATTGGAAATAACACTGTCCTTTGAATCAACAGACATAAACTGGTCTTTTCTTTCCATGTTTCTTAGAAAAAACACAACACCTTTATCATCAGTCTGTGAAGGACACCATAACAGTGTACGTGTAAATAACTCTGAATCAGGGAAACAGTCTTTTAGCCAAATCATGCTGCTGTTTTCTCTGCAGGCTGATGAAGTAAATTTACAATTACTTTTATCTGACAAGCACATTAAAAAATTCCTTTGTGAGTAATAATGGGAGAACTACCTCCAAATATTTATTCAGATGTTTTATGGGAAAACATTCCCAAGATCAGACCAGGCAATAATAGGGACAATGCTGCTGGGGCACACCACATTTCTATTACGGCGATGACTTCCCTGCCATCTCCTATCTGCTGGGTCACTTCTCTGGCTCAATGCTCTGGGAATGCAAATACATTTTAATACGCGCTCTAGCCAAGATCATCAGTCTGAAGGCAGATCTGCTGGAGGAGGATTTCTGCAGTGCCTTCAGGAGAATTCCATTCCTCTACTGGTCCGTGATCTGAATGGCTCTGACCTGGATCACCTTGGGAAGTGTGGATAATGCAATTCAGATGACTTCAGTCTGTGGCGCCGTGCAGCAGGGCTGCCCAGAGCGGCGTAGTACGGCACGCGCCCATCAGCACTTACAATCTGGGGAGACTACTGGCTTCCCCACCTGCCCATAATCCAAAGTAGAGAAGCTAAGAAAGTTGGGGATCCAGAGAGATGCAAGTGTCATGAGCGCTCAAATGGAAGAAGGAGGGGGCAGGGGACGGGATGGGAGTATCAGGGAGAGCTTCCTGGAAGAGGGGGATATTCTTCATGGGTTTTCTACACATTCGCAGGTTAGGGGGACAACCTGGGTAGGCCACGAGGAGGATCCCTTCAGGCAGAGAAGAAAGAGCTGAGGCAGAAGCACAGTGGAGAGGGAGGTGTTGGAGCATCGCTGGGTTCTGGACGGGCTGCGGTAGCAACCGCGATTCATAAAAGGCGAAGCACCCAACACCACATGGTCTAGGTCAGGCACTATGGGAAGTAGAAGGAACGGCCTTGGCAGTAAGAGATGAGAGAAGAGGCTGGACTTAGGCTGGGCCAGTGAGGTGAGGCATGATTCTGTAGGGCAGAGACAAGGAGGACAGATAAGGCTTCTATCAGGTGGTTTAGGGACCCTGACTTAAGGAAGGACAGCTAAGGAGACCACCTGGAGGGGGCAGAGTCAGGATGGGAGGGGTCCAGGTCACAGGGTGGGGATGGAAACCAGGGGGGCTCTGGGCTAGACTCCCCATGATGAAGAGGGCAAGGTTGGGTAGTGGCAGCGGGAGCAGATGAGAGCCACACACTGGCCAGCGGGGTATAGCGAGGACTGCCTACCCCTGTGGGTACTGAGCCATCTGCTCCCAGCAGGTCTGTACCCCTGCACCTGAGGGTGCTGTACCCCATGCTTTCCATTCATCCTGCCTAGACTCATTCTGTAAGGCAGAAGCAAGGCCTAACTCTGAAGCATTCCAATTCCCAGGTCAGGGGCGGCCTTTAAACATGACCAACCCCCGGAACCCCAGGAGCCATGCAGGGATGATGGGGAAGGCTTGCCTACCGCCCAGTGACTATGGTGGACTGAGCAGGAAGAGCCCTCACGTGGGGAGGTGAGGCAGACCTTCAGACTGCAGAGGCCTTGACCTCAGAGATGGCCAGCAAAGCCTGCCTCCGACCTTCCTCCTTCCGCTTCCCTGGCTCGCTCTCCTTCTTCTCCCTCCTTCTCATTCTCTTCCCTCTCTCCTCCACAATTCAGCAGTAGCCACCACATTCTATTGATTCCACAATCACAAAACCTGTCACATCTGCCACATCCTGTATCCCACTGCCCTGCCTGAAGCCAACCCGTCCCATCCTGTCCAGCCTGGAGCCAATCTTGCCTCGGCTCTTGACCTCAGAATAAGGTTACATTTGGAAGCAGCATTCACAATGCCTGTTAGCCCTCTGGGGCTCAACTGTGGCCCCTCTGTCTCCCTCTCTGCACCCCACTCTGCAGTTCAGCCCGAGCTGAACGGACACCCTCACAACCCCCCATTCCGTTCCCCCCACCCTGCACCACGATGTACTTGCACAGCTTCAGCCCAGCGTGGTCCGGAGGTCTTCCTGGCAGTAGCCTCCCCACGAGGAGGGGAGGTCCATGAGACCAGGGACTGTACCTCACAGTGAGTTCTCAAGAAAGGCTTGCTAAGTGATGGATGAGAAGGCTCCCGGGTCACTGCCATGGGCATGCAAGGTTGGCCCAGGTGGCTCCGGGCAAGGAAAGAGGGGCACCCTGTGTAAGACTTTGGGGATTCAAACTACAGGTGGCAAGACCATAAAGGCAGGTGGTGCAGGTGGCGCAGATGGGGTAGACAGAAACTTCATCAGGCTACTTCCTAGCCTCTCTGAAGTCTCAGTTGTTTGTGCAAATGCCCATCTACAAAGAGGGAGCCCAGTGAATTCACACATGCGCACACGTACACACGTGTCCCTGCCCTGAGCCTTGAAAACCGCTCAGAATTCATGAGTCAATAGGAAGCTGAGTTGGCCCCATGGCCCTCGCTGTCCTCATCCCTGCAGGTCGGGTGCCTGCTGTCCCAGCAGTCCCCGCCCCACGAGGCATTTGTTGGCCACCAGAGTGCCCATCTGAGCCAAAGACGAGACTGCTGGGCAGACCCCAAAGATGGGAGGCGGCTAGCCCTGCTCGGAAAGCAGCCCCATCTTCCTCCTGACCGACGTCTTGACGCTGTGGCCAGAGCTCGCTCGCACATATGATTTATTAACTAATTTAGCATGTAAGAAAAACATCTGCATTTCGCTTTTATCATCTTGCCAGCAGACAGGCTGAAGACAAGACGTGTACTGTAGACTTGTTTAATGGGGCCCTAAACACTCCCTTCTCCCTTGCCCCAGCTCACATAAGGCTCGGGCTCCAGACGTCGTCTGATTTAACTGACCTACACAAACAAACAGAAGCATAAAGCTCTCAGCAACACATAAATACCGCAGGGACGGGCAGAGTGGCCATAGAGTCCTGCCCGCAGCACCCTAGCTGCTGGAGCTACCTCAGAATTGGGGAGCTACAAAGGTACCTCGGTTATTTAAAAGTACTGACTAGGTCTGATCACACTTTGTTATAGATGAGTTGAAGATGTCCATTTAAAGTCAACTTCATTAAAAGATGTCACTGGATGTGAACTTGTAAGATCTGTTTAGGGGGAAATGCCATGGTTGGACAATAGTGGGTAGAAATACTTCTCCCCAAATAGACAAGTTCAAGTCCTTACCTTCCAACCCAACCTGTGATGGTGAGCTCACTGGGAAGCAGGGTCTTTGCAGATGTGTGAGAGTTAGAATGGTTCACACTGGATAAGGCTGGACCCTGATCCCGTGACTGGTATCCTTCTAAGATGAGGAAATTTGAACACAAAGTCACGCAGACAAGGGGAGACGGAGAATGCAGTGATGCATCTGGAAGCCAAGGAACACCACGGCTTGCCAGAAACCACCAGAAGCTGCCAGAAGCCACCAGGAGCCACCAGAAGCAAGAACGCAGCCAGACCGCGAATTCTCCCTCCGAGCCTCCAGAAAAAAAAAACAACCATTTAGATATATTCAGTTTGGATATTTGGCCTCTGGACTCTGAGAGAATAAATTTCCATTATTTTAGCCTCCCGGCCTGTGGTCACTTGCTAAAACAGCCCTAGGGAGGACCGCCGGGCATCTAATATTGGCGATGGTGGAAATCCTGGAGTATCCGGCACCCACCGTGGGCACAGCTGGAAGGCAGCTGGCCTGGGGGATGGAGAGCCCAGCACTTGCCGCTGAGGAACGGCCCCGCACAGAAGATGCTCCTGAGTGTCTCTGGGTCCCCATTTCTTCCCACACAAAGGGATCCGACTAAAAAGGAAGCTAATCAGATGTAATTTTTCATCTGTGGAGCCGTGGAGCTCCGAGCAGCATTGTTTGGTTTGTTGACAGCACGTTTGTTAACCATTTATTAACAGGTAGGATCCTCAAAAATGTCAAGGCCCAGGGGCCCACACATCATAAGCACCCTTGTAGTCCTTCCCGGGACAAGCGCAGATGTCCACGTGCCCGGGGGGCTCCCACGTGTGGCCGATGGTTCCTCGTGGTGACTTGAAAAGTCTGCACCTGAACCCGACCGCACGTTGTTGAGCAAGAGACTTTAGTCCCCAGGAGGACACACCCCAACTCGAGCCTGGATCTGCCATGCAGCTTGAGACGCTGGTGAGATGCATTTTCAAAGAGGAAAAGTCTTTGTGTGTTCATTTTGTTGATTTCCTTTTAAAAAAAAAATCTTTTAAAGCGTACTGGAAAATGTCACTGGGAGGGAGCAGCAAGTGTCCTGCCCAATCCTGCGCCACGAGAAGGAGGCTCCTTGCCCGAGGTCTTCTGACCTGCAGCACCACGGGTGGATGAAGGAGAAAGCCTGCCCACGGGCCGAGGAAGTGAGCAGAATTCTGGAACAACACCCTTTGTCCTCTGTCACCCAGGCTCCCCTACAATGTCTGTAATGTTCGCTAAGCTGCATTTTATTGAATATGGTTATTTCCCTGGAGGACTTTTATTCTGATTTATATCTATGATTTCACCTCCTGGGGGCGAGAACATTTTCCTAGGAAGAAAGATCCTGTTCCTCTATCCAAAGGAATAAAAGGGAGGTTCCCCCAGGCCTCCAGATTTTCAGATTTGGGTTGGCAGGCCGTCTGTATGTGCTCCGATGTCCCCATTTTTGCTCTCATCTCTTCTTGTTATTCTTGCTGCTTTAATAGTCTGTTTATAAGCTCCATGAAGAAAGGACCAAGGCCAGTCTGGCTCACGGTGCTATCCCCAGCTCCTGGCACGGTGCCTGGCCCCGAGAAGATTCCTCAGTACTCCCTGTCGAATGCACATGCATGCGGCCCCTCTCGGGGTCAGCCCAACCTTGGCTCCGCGGAGTTGGGAGAGCAGACCATCCACACTCTGAGCTCGCAGCAGGAAAGGGGTTTCAAGATGACGAATGTTGATACAGACAAGCTGGAGTCAACCTCTCACCCTGAGATCTGTTTTTGCAATCTATAAAGGGCAAAGGGGATCTCTTGCGAATGTCTGTCAGGAGCCAAGAATTTGAACTTGCTACCCTGGCTGCTACACTTGTATGGCTTCTTTCCCAGCTACGGTGGTAAATTTGTGTCCCAAGCTAGTTCTGGAGAATTCAGTGCCCTCGGTAAGCTCCCACAATGGCGGGCTTCTGGGGCAGGCTTTGGGATACTGAGATCTGGATGTGCGGTGTGACCCGAGTCTGCCCCATGTCAGGGGTATCATCTGTACCACTGCCGGGAGTGAAGGTCCCGGCCCCTCAGACACCTCCCACCCAGTCTCACCTGCCCTCCCAAGCCCCCTGTGGCTTACCACTAAGAGGGTGGGGAACGGTGAACTGCTTCTTGTTGGCGCGGACAGGAAAGAGACTCTGCTTCTGCCCCAGGTTCTCCTTCCGCTGGGCTTTTCTCTGCTGTACCATGTGTTCCAGCTTCTTCAGCCGTTCTTGGGAACGAGAAATGAACTGGGGTTTCCGGACTTGCAGCGCTTCCTGACGGCAGCAAGAAAATATTTTATTTTTTAATAGAAGTGATGCCGGCAAGTAATACATCTCTCGGATTTGGTCAAGAAGCTGACCAAAAGCACAAGCTTTAAGGACGACCGGCCACAGTGTACCCGCACCCCAAGATTGTCTGCCCCGCCTCCTGTGGAGACTGTGACAGATGTGTTGACGATGTAGATCCTGCTGGCCGTCCCCTCTTGCCCCAAGGGCCCTGATGCAGCGTGACTGCCTAGCCGCTGACAGCGAGGCGGCAAGCTTCTACCCGTCCCTTCCTCCCTGTCCGTCCATTCGGTTTCCAACAGCCTGAACTCGGAGTGCCCTGAGCTCCAAATTCCAGAGAAATGGGGTGGGGAGGGAATGAAGGCATCATGAGTCACTTGCTTCTGCTGGGGGCTGGAAGCCTCACGCGGACACGGATCACCCACCCAGCATGAAATTCATGCCTATTCAGGAGAAACTGTCATCCTGGCTAATAGGAGTGTCTATTCCCAGGGAGAAAAAGCTGGCCAAGTAGCTTTGCATATGCAAACTGGTTCTCCAAGCTTTATAGGGGAGGTCTCCATGGCCAGACCTCCGTGTCAGCCACGTCCCTCAATATACATGCCCCAACCCCTGCACTAAGCCACATACTCTGGTCCACTGACAAAGAGAAACCACCACGGAGGCATTCCACTCCGTGTCAGACCCTGGGCTACGTGCCTTACGTGGATTCATCTCTGGGAATCCCCACATAGATTCTGAACAGCATATATGCTTCTCCCCATTTAACAGATGCAAAACCCAAGGCTTGTAGTGGCTTGGTGGATCTGAGCGATGCCCATGTTTTCTCCACACTGCCTTTTGTGGTCTTAAGTCGCCATTCCTTGAAAACCTCTGTTTGGGTTATTCCACTGCCTGGACTAAGACCCCAGTCACACCCGTCAGTGAGAATCCCAGCTCTCCCAGTGAGCTCTGTCGGGCCTCCCCATTCAGCCTGAGCCCTGTGGTTCCTCACAGACCACGTTGTACAAGGGATCCATGTACACTGAGAGCCATGCTGGGCTGTGAGCTCCTGGACGGCGTGGGCCACGGCCCATCCACTCTGTGTCCCTCCCTCCACTGCCCTGAGCCCTGCACATAGTAGGTGCTTAGCAAGGCCTCTGGATATGCCACCATGGCAGACCTGTTCCTCAGCCTCACTCCTTGCCCAGCCCATTGGGAGCTCAGAGTTCCCGTGGGGAGGGCAGCGCAGACTCCACCTGCATCATGGAAGTGGCCTCAGCAGCTGCACCAGGAAAGGAGTCTTCTCGGCCACCTGGTCTCCACGGCACCATCCCTTGGTCCCAGACACGCTAGGGCTGCACAGAGAGCCCCTGGGAACAGCCTACTGGCCCAGTGTGGCTGCCCTGGGGCCATCAAGAGTCTCTTACCAGGGACTGACCGAGGACCGCCGGGATGCAGGGACCGACCAATGGCACCATGTCCACACCTGCAGGGACTTTCCTGGACGGTACGCCTGAGTATACAACATCCTGCTGGCGGGAGCTTTCTCGAGGTTGTCTGCTCTTCTTGTTTATATACCTCTATAATTTTGAACTTTAAGAAATGTGCACATATTCCTTCTACAACCAGGAACAGACACCAAGTGAAAGGTTTCATATCCTTGATCTCATGGCCATGTGATTGAGGGCAACCTCCTTAATCTTTCCAAAGCTTAATATCCTTGCATGAAGAGGGGATCATAGGGACCGGTGGCCCATTGGGGGGCGGTGCGGGTGGAAGGCTCTGATGCCTATGAGGTGACCTGCCCAGTATCACCTGTCACTTCTCGAGAAATGCTGTCCCTGCTATGATCATTGTTACTACGGGATCCTCATTCTAACCCAGCCGGAGTAGACATCATTTCTCCGTCACTCGCACTGTCAAACAGAGGCCCAGAAAGGTCAGGGGACCTGCCCAGAGTCACACAGTCATTACGGAGGGAGTTAAGCCTCCAGTCTCAGAGGTGAGAGTGAGACAATGCCCACATGGACTTGCCTGGAGAGGCGCCCCCTCCGTGGGGGTCTGGACTTACCTGCAAGGTCAAGGAGCCTGCAGGTGTTCGTGGACTCTCGGAACAGTCTTCGGACGGGTCAGGGGTCTCTGGTGGCTCAGGGGGTGCCGGCTCCGGGGGCACTGGTTTGGGGGGTGCTGGCTTGGGGGCCGCTGGCTCGGGCTCCTCGCTCTTCCTGCATTCCTTTATTTTTACAACCAAGTCACAGCACTTGTAGTCCCCTGGGGAGAAGATTTAGAATTCCATTTACAGGGGCAGCAAGGTTTTCCCCTGGCTCCTCAGCACCATGAGACACAGAAGACGATTTGGAAAATAGAAACCCCCGTGGCTTATTAATGGGCCTCGTTAAGCCGATGAGATCCTGCCTCAACAGACCGTCCCCCTCCCCCCAGCTGCCCTGGTCACGGGGAGGAATGTCCATGGGTCACCGGACTTGGCAACCGGCTACTTGCACCACGGACGTATTCCCTCGGCTTCCAGGGTTCAAAATGCCTTTGTTCACAACGAAAAGAAACTTTTCTACTCCGGGCTTCCTATTACGTGTGCCCTGTACAATTATTACAGCTCAGTTGTTTGGGACCACGTGTTAATTTATCTTACGTTTGCTACACTGATGATGTAAGACCGAAGGACGGTGCTCCGTTATTTATCTCTTCCCTTCGTTTGCCAGTGGTCACCCCTGCTTTACGTGTATAATTGGAATGATCTCCCTCTCTCTCTCTCTCTCTCACTTTCTCTCTCGATGCTGGATCTGGCCACTTGTCAACGCCATTTTGACCTTCCCTTGTGGAAAAGGTCAGGGAGCGCATGGAGTCAACAGCACTTTGGGCAGGGCAGCCTCTGGCGTATGGAAGGATGGATTAACACAGATTCACTGACCCCTTAGTGAGCAGCTGCTCCGCCAGGAACACACTGTCCCTTCCATCTGGGCCAGCCCACTCTCCCTAGGTGAGCTCCCCTGCCCCCCTCCGCACCATCCCCCGACACCGCCTCCCCCACCCCCAGCCCTGAAACTCAACAGCATCTTACTCCTCACCCATATGTCCTCCTCTTGCCACAAAGTCCCTTTGATTCCTGGACCCAGGGTCCTCCGACCTACAGGTTGAGCCCCAATCGTTAGGAAGTGCCCCCTTCCCAAAGCAGGCTCCATTCCGCCCGCCGTGTGTCCGCGCGACAGAACACGCGTCACACACCCAGCAGCACTGGTTACACGGGAGGGTCATAACAGGATGTTTTGACACCACAAGCCTGTGGCTCCTCTGAGGGCTGGACCACGTCATAGTCACCGTGCATCTCTCCATGGGGGCAGCCCAGGAGCCTGCCAGGAGCGGGCTCTGTCAGGAGTGGAGAGGGGCCCTCAGGAGGCCTGTGGGGCCGTGGGTTGCATCTCCGTGGTCCCCTGAATCTCTTACATGAAGCCCCTGCTAGAGCACCTGCTGTCCGTGCCTGGAGCCCCTCTGGCCCGAGCCAGCGGTCCTCGCTCTGACACGAGTCCACTCCATCCCCTGAGACCCTCAGGTCCCGCAGGCAGCCCGGTGGTCCCGCAGCTTGTTCGCGGCAGTTCCGTTTCCAGCTATCGCCTTGCACTCGGGCCCAACAACATACGACATGGAGGCTCCCAAATCGTTCTCTTTCCTTCCTGCAGGCATTTGCTCTTGTTCTTTCTGGAGGGTCTCCCTGTTGCTCCCCTATTCCTGCTTCCGGCCTAAGCGGCAGGTCCAGATATCCACCCCCCAAGTCCTCTGCAGCCAGAGGTAACTACACACCTCAGACCACGCTGTCCCCCTTTCCTGCCATGGATTTTCCTCTGCTTTACCTCAACCACAGGGATGCCACGGTGCCTCGCATCCTTTCCTTCCTGCACTCCACCACCAGAGCCCGCAACCCAAGGGCGGTGTAGGCATGCCCGTGTCCATCAGTGCTCACATCAGTGCTCCCTTGTGTCTTCAAAGTCTCACCACTGTGGCCTCTCCTCCAGTCTGTGCTCCTTGGCAGGGCCTCAGCCCACCGCCTTACCCTCTCTCTTCTGTCCCACACCACCCCCCATCGTCCAGGACAGAGTCTCCTTCAGAGCAAATCTAGCTGTCTGCCCCTCAAGGGCTTGGCCCCGCCTTTAGTCCAACCCTGAGTGAGTTTTAAGGATTTTCCAACTTGACCTCATGACCTCAGACTCTCATTAAGCCCCCTCCAGCCTCCTAGGACTTTGGGCCCCCTGGATCTCAAATCAATCGTACCCTATCAACTCTTTGCTTTGTGCACGGCTTTCCCTCAGTCTTCCATGCTCTCAGGTCAGATTTATAAGCTCCTAGTCAGCTTTCAAGTCCATGCTCAGAATCATTTCCTCGAGGGCATTTCTGTCCGACCCCTCCTTGGGACCCCTGTGGCTACCTGTGGCTTCCTAACAGCTTTCCACAGACACAGGTATGACTTTGCTGTCTCCAGCATTGGTGGGCAGGGAGCACCGAGCATGGTCACTGACTCACAGTAGGTATGTCTGTAGTAGGTGTTTAATAAATGCTTCTTTAACGTACTAACGGATGAAGAGCTAAAGATTGACTTGGCTCCCGAGTGAAATTAGTCTTATCAACTACCATAGCCATTTTAACCTTTGTTCCCCAGAGATCTATAACCCGTTGCCTTTGTTTCCGTCCTCACCCGTAGCGGTTTGGGAGGGTCTTCACAGTGACAGGAAATCTAAATTTTCTCCCTGAAACCGGGCACCACAGATCTCTTTTCCATTCTACGTCTATAGTCTTATATACCGGTGCTCACCGCAGTATTAGTAGGGGTTGGGGCTTGGCCTTAGAGAAGGGGTGGCTGGGTTGAGTTCTTGGTTCCTTCCTCGGTGTGAGGCTCAGACTGGGACCTGCCTGGAGGACACTGTGGGGCCTGCAGCTCTCAGCCATAATCTTTGCTAGTCAGGCACAGAAGACCACGGGCAGCCTGGTGGACCTCAGAGCAGCCACACCAGCACCACAAACCTTCCTCAGTTAGGTCTGGGAGCCTGCCATATGCCTGGGAGTGGCCTTCCTTTTGGCCTTGGTGGATATTGAGCTGGTGCACAGCAGAGCTAGGATCCCTGACCTACACAGGGGTGTCTTCTCCCTGCTTGGGAGGGAGGGCTCACCCACCACGGAATGCTGCAGGTTCTCTTGCTCATGACTCACGCGGTCCAGAAGGGACAGCTTTATGAGGTAAGATTGTGTGAACCAGGCCTCAGGAAGACATCAGACCATTTTCCTTATGAATACCAAGGAGGAATCACCTCCACCCTACCTCCCTCGCTCCTTACCTGTGGGGATCTCTCTTTCTATCTGAACATCACTGTCTTCCTGTGGAGATGTGCATAAATCTTGTAAGGGGCAAAGAAACCCAGATAAAGGGATTCCGGACTTCAGGAAGCTTTGCTGTTGACTCTCTGAGGGCTCAGAGAAGTTGCTAGACTGACAGCTGTTGCTTGGAGAGCTATACCCATCGGGAAGGAACTCTTTAACCAGCTTCTGTTCCACTGGGGGAGCAGACAAAGTCCCACGTGCTTCTCCTTGTTGCTTCTTGCTGCTTCCAGAAAACACTTTTGCTTCTACTAAAAATAAAACAAGAGTTGTGCTCAAAACATCTGATGAGTGCACCTCAAGGGTACTGACTTTGGCACACTTTGCTCGTCATGGGCTGTAGCACTCCTCCAGAAGGCCTGAGCCGTGGCAGCGGGAGTGGGGGGCAACGTTCATGGGCTTGGGCAGCATTCGTCACGTGATCACGTACTGGATAGGATCTCCCCCAGCTCACTGAGAAGCTCCACTGTATACACCATTCTCATGCATCCGGTCTAAAGACTGTGCTTGCCAGTGCCCTTAGAAACTCAGATGACTTTCTCAACACTAGGCAAGAGAGTGGGTGGGTCAGCACACCGACTGTGGGGCCAGAGTACCTGGGTTCAAATCCTACCTCTACCACTTCTAAGTTATCCGGCCCCATCTATAAAACTGAGGTAATCACATTAAATATTACTTATTTATTATTATGTCTATTTTCATAAGATGTTCATATAAGTAGTAACACATTTATACAATTTATGTAATTTTCACAGAATAACATTATATCAATTAAAATTGAGGCAATACGAAACAACAATGAACTGTGTAAGGTGTTTAGCACAGCACCTGATACACAGTAAGCTCTTAATGAATGTTACCCATCATTATTAACGCAGAAACACTGATGGAGGGTTTGTACTATGGCAAGTACAGGGGTAGGAGGTAAGTTACGAGGTCACGGTGCAGACTTCTCATAAAGCAGTGGATCGAAAATGTATACAACATGTTGCTTGTTGCCCCACTGTCCTACCAAGAGTCTAGAAGGCACCTGCTGCCTGTCAATGGGTGACTATGAGATCCTAGGGCTCCCACGCTCCTCAGCAAAAGAACAGAATAGGGCAAATGCTCTTGGGCAGATGTGGAGTACGCTCGGAAATGTGTTAACAGGTGAACGAAGCAAAATTTGAGACTGTGTATCAGGTCTGCTTCCACTGCTAAGTGCTGATATACTCAGGACATCCCCGGAAGGACCCAGAAGGTGCTGGACACCTTGGGACCTCGAGGGCAGTGCAGGACTAGGAGCTGGGAATGGAGGGAGAGACTTCCTTTTCACTGTTTGCCTCCTTTATACTCTTGGGTTTTTTGAGGGGGGAATACTCTATAAATGTTTAAAGTTTATTCACTTTAAGTAAGTTAGTGATTCTTCACCAGGCATCATCTCCTATGTTAATTCCCCCTAAGGGGTAGGGCCCCACCTCGGGGAGAGAATCCCTGCTGCCAGGAGCTTGTGTCCCCAACCTCCTTGGGTACTGGGAAGAAAAAAATCTCCTAAGGACCACTGGAATAAATAAAGACACTTAGAAGATACTTGCAGTATTTTCTCAGATGTCCTGTGCAACAAGGGAATGAGCCCACAAGCACCTGGCATTGTTCAGAACGGGGACCTGTTTTAAAATATCTCAGCTGTCTGCACTGCTCCAGCCCCTCTGTCCCTGAGCCCTGGTGTCCCCAAAAATGAGAACAGGTTGAGTGTGGCGATACGGTACAGGGCAGCGGGAAGAGCAGAGGACACAGAGGACTCTCTCAAGTGTGCTCCCTGGCTCGGGGATCTGGGGCAAGGGAATCCACAGGGGCTAAAGCTGGCTTTCCATGTTCTTATAAACAAACAGACAAAATGAAGGAAAGCACCTAGTGGGTCCCAGCACATTGGGGGTACTGTGAAAATGGCGGTTATTTTTGGTCCTGTCATTTGGAGAGGACACATGGTCTCCTCCGGTAAAGGTTGGGCTTTGCTCATTTGTACAGAAAGTATCTTTCTAAACTTTTATTTCAAAAATTGCCAATTCTGTTTAAGTATGAAATGCCATAAGCAAAAAGTCTCAAAATAGTTATTGTTTTCTATGTTGCTTCGTTTTAGGAGAAGCTCTCATTAAAGAATCAAAAATGAAATCCATGAACAGTGGGGCAGTCCCAGTCTGCTCCTCGCCCCGGTGTCGGGCTCTTTAAGGGAGACATACCTACCGCCCTACCTATCAGGTACCCATCAATCTGGTTTCATAGAAACTCTTATATGAAGCTTTCGGTGAAGGTCAGATGGGTCCCCTCATGTCTTGGAAGAGTTAAAAAGACTCCCAGAAAGTAGAACGTGGTTGGTGTGCTCCAGAAGAGAAAGATACTCGGTCCAAGAAGGACTCCCTGACAACTTATTGCTCAGATCTCTTTTCGTGGATTCTGAAAAGTACAACCATCAGCCACGGAATTACCCTCAGGCGGGCCTCACAAAGCAAAAATGTGCCCATCGTTTCTCCCATTAGGCCCTGCATGTGGGTTGGACTGAGAGTTCTCCATTCGTGCCCCCAATTTGAAACTCAGTCATCCCAGTGATGGCCCATTGCACTGCCGGCTCTGCCCTTCTTGAGAGTCTTAAGAGAAGCGTGAGTAAATCAGCCACCTCTGACAGGCATTTCTTTCTTGGACTCAAACTCAAAGCTTCCTTCCCGAGCCTGAATTTGGAAGAGTTGGAGCATTGCAGGTTTCCTTGAAATAGTAAGGTTCCCTCTGTTATTTCTTCTCAAATGCATTACCCTGGAGGATCCTGGGCAGCTCAGTCCGTGAAGCATCTGCCTGTGGCTCAGGTCATGATCCCAGGGTCCTGGGATCGAGCCCCACATCTGGCTCCCTGTGCAGGGGGATCTGCTTCTCTCTCTCTCTCCCTCCGCCCCTCCCCCCGGCTTGTGCACACGCACTCTATCTTTCTCTCAAATAAATAAAATCTTAAATAAAATAAAATGCATTACCCTACGGGTTGGTCTTCTATAGCTCTAGTACTGAGCAAACTCACCTATCCAAAATTGTGCCATGCTCCGGGAGGTGAACAGAAAGCAATGAGAGATCCTGCCCAATGAGTATCTTGTATATAATTTTCCCACCTACGTCAGTATCCATAAACAATAGGTTTCCAATACCAAGAGCAAGCTCAAAGCTAGTTGTTTTCAGGTGAGGATGTCATTGCACCTGTTACTCAAAAGCTTCCGGGAGGAGAGAGATCAGTCAGCAGGCGGGCTCGGCCACAGCTTCCCTGAGAGCTGATGGGGCACGATTCTGAGAAAGACATAGGTAAGCCACAAATGAGTCTGGAACACAAGGGGCTGACCACAGTCTGGACAGCAGGCAGGGCTGGCCAGCAGGAAGAGAGCCAGGGGAGTGGGCTGCTCTGGACTTTGTGTTCCTGCCCTCACCGGGTGTGACAGCGGGACACATCTCTGCGGTGAGATGTGGCCTCCGCTGACCCAAGCACAGGGCAGGGAAGGGAGTGAGGACCTCCGGGACACACACAGCATCTCAGCCAACCAAGATCCATGAACCTGGACCAGGAGAGGCTGCCACTAGGTCCTTAGCACAAAATGAGGACAAGGCACCCCTTCCCCAAGACACTTTGCCTCCATTGGCTGGAAAATATAATGAACCAATCTGATAGAAAAAGATACTTCACTGATTCTTTCCAAATATTAAGGCAATGCATAATCTTTTATGTTCTTTTTCTTTCTTTTTTTTTTTTTTTTTGAGAGAGAGAGAGAGAAAGAGAATCAAGTAGGGGTGTGGGGAGAAGGGGAGAGGCAGACAGAGTATCTTGAACAGGCTCCACACTCAGCACAGAGCCTGACGCGGGCTTTATTGCGGGACCCAGAGATCATGACCTGAGCAGGAATCAAGAGTCAGACACTTAACCAACCGAGCCACCCAGGTGCCCCTCTAATCTTCTATGTTCTTAGGGGAGGCCCTAATGAGCCATTATCCCCTCTCTGGCCTCCAGTCCTGCCTGTGACAACTCGGCTCAAACGGAAGCTAGAAAATGGGCAATGGTTGCTAAGAAGGACGGGCCCAGCAGTGAGAGTCCGTTAGTGAATCGCAAAGGGAGAGCTCGGTGGGGGTGGGGAACAAAAACAAAATAGGGAAACACACACATGAGCCAGAGAGGATGGTTGTCTGGGGGATGCTGAAGAGCCCAAGGCAGGCAAGTCACCAACAGAATACATTTTAGAGTCATTTATCCCCAGATTAGTTTAGATTTTGTTCTAGGTGTTTTGGCGTTGAAGATGGAACTCAGCTCCTAGGCAAGGTCCTGAGGGTTGGGGCTACTTCTGCGCACCTTCCTGCCTTCTTAAAACAGAACGAACCCAGCCAATGAGCCACAGAGACATTTCTGAACAAAGCCAGCTTCCCGGAATCCAAGGCATATATATATTTCCTCCCACATTTCAGTGTTCCTGCTGGGGATATCCCCCCTTGAAAGTTGGACCATCTTACAAATGACCGGGTCTTAGAGTAACTTAATGTCTCTGGGTCATTGATAGAAATACAAGTCTCTAAACTATAGGGCGAGCCTAAGGATCTCCTAGAGGGTGATGCTATTTGCCCTGCAGTCCCGACTGCCCTCCCCCGTCACCACCTTATTAAAGCTCTCACGTCTGCATTTTCTGTACAGTTTACCTAACTCTTCCAACAAATCCCGGAAGCCCCGCATCTCACTGGAAACCAAAGAAGTAAGCTTGACGGGCCTGTGTGTCAATCAGTCGGAAAGACACCTCGGTAGCATCCTGGGCTCAACGGCAGATTCTCCTCGCTTCCAGCAGGACTTCGCTGTCCCCAGTTTTGGCACAGGGACCCAGAAGGCTGCCACCAAGGGGGAAGACGGGGCCTTCTCTGCACAAGGCATGCTAATTTTTGGACACGGAGGCTGATGCAGGGAGAGAAGACGCAGGACAATGGACGCTCAGTGGCACCAAACTTCTTCAGCAAGGGCTCTGCTCCGTTCACCAGAGAGAGAGAGAACCTTCATCCACCTCCAACTACCATATGCAGAAGGAGAAATCAAAGAAAGTCAATTGGGGACCCACCGAGGAACCACCGAGAGAGAAAAAAGAAGAGTGTTTCACAATGAGCAAGGTCGGTGGAGGTTTTGTCCCTTTTACGTGTCAAGGCTTGATCTCTGGGCCGCCGGCAAAAGCTCACGTGGAAATGGGTCTCCTCGTGGGATGCTGCATCCCACCCAATCCAGACTTCTGTTTAAAATCAGCCCATAATTGTTTCAGCATATTTCTGCTCGGTTTCTATGCGGAGCTGTCGTGCCTGGGAAGGGAGTCCGAAGAGGAGAGGGGGGCCGGCAGCAAATGGGATAAACAGCTCCGGGCAGAGAGGATGGGGGCAGCCAGCCCCAGAGCCAAGCCACGCAGCAGGAGCCGAGCTCGAGCTGCCACCCTGGGGAAGAGAAAAGGGAAGAAACGATCGAGCGCAGGGGAACAGGCAGGCAACCCAGGAATCAGAGGGTAAAGATGAAAGGGCGTCCCAAGGCAGCTGGGCCAGAGGAAACACGTGGGGAGCAAGCCCTTTCCGGAAATGAGGCTTCCTGTCCGTGCCAGCCCTTCCTAGACAGTAAACAGGTCTCTTCTGGTATAGGCATCAAACACCAGAGCCCCGTTTCTCCCTAAAAATCGGCGAAAAGAGCCTTCCCTTTCTGGAACGTCGGCACACGGAGGGGGAGGGGAGAGTGGTTATGTTGTTAAGATGTCTAGATGGTGTCAGGACGCAAATACGCCCGTGCAGGGATCCGAAGAGCTCTGTATTCAGAGAGCAAGAGGAAAATGCAGTCCCTCCGTTGCTATTGTTCTAGGGTCAAGTTGCAAAATACCATGTGGGAAACAATGCACACAAGGCTCCCTTACGGCGAAGGCTCATATATGCAATTCCTGTGAAGAGAAATGCGTAATAGCCCTCCTTTCCCAGAGACCGTCTAGAAAAGACACTGGATAAATAGAGCTGTTTTTCCAACTATGTCATAATCCTAGAGGTCTTAAGGCTGATGAACAAAAGTCTTAGAACATACAAAAAGTATTTGGAAGGCAGAACTAAAACGCACGTGCACGGCCGTGCATGCATCACACGTATGCCTGTCCGTTTTCTGTAACGCGATTACCGTGAACACATTGTAAGTGGTGGTCGAGAGACACAAGTCCAGGGACAGATCAGATCCTTCTATCTTACCCTCAGGAAAGACAGTCCCAGGTTACTGCACTGTCCATAATCTTTTATCCCAAAATGTAACTTCTCTTCCTGAAGTACAGGAAAAGCACATTTTAAGCCTCTTCTTAAAACCTGATGCTAGGGGTGCCTGGGAGGCACAGGGGTTGGACATTGGACTCTTGGTTTCGGTGTGAGATGAGCCCTGCGCCAGGCTCCATGTGGAGGCTGCATGGGATTCTCTCTCCTTCTGCCCCTCACACTTGTGCTCTCTCTTCTTCTGTAATAATGAACACATAAATCTTAAAACAAAACAGAACAAAACAAAACTTGATGCCAACGTTCCCCAAAGCAAGCATTTGGGAAGATAATTTTCTCATGAAGGCGCACTTTCTTTAAAAAACTCTCTTCAAATTACAAAGGCAATAAATGATCAAATTTGAAATACAGGAAAGCATATAAAAAATTAAAATCATTGACAAGCTGTCACTCAAAAACCCAGTGATTTTCTCTGGGAAGTAGGGCACATTTCCTGTGGACTAATCCACTTTTCCCTTTATTTCTTTCATTCCCATTACGGATATCACTTATGACAAGATAGGATCGCCCCCTTCCACCCAGTGATACATAAAAGCCAGGTTCCTTAACATGCTATGTCTGTTGATGGCCACTCTTCCCATTTTGCTTGGTGATTCTGGCAGACTTTCATCTCACCTCCTCCTCTTGGTTTTCCTCGCTGCTCCAACAATGACCAAGCAGGTAATACCGCACATTCAAAATTGATTAAAAAAAAAATCCAGCCCATCTGCCAGGCGTTAAAGGGAACGAGAGAGGAGAATCTTAGTCAAGGTTCCTGCAGAGTGAAATGTCTGTTGGACATGTGTGTGCATGTTTGTGTGTGTGTGTTAGTGTGTGCATGTGTGTGTAGGTCCACATGGGCACACGTGTGTGTGTGTGTGTGTGTGTGTGTGTGTGTGAGAGAGAGAGAGAGAGAGAGAGAGAGAGACACGGCCAGCGGCTTCTAGGTCTTACCCCATTACCTTCATCTGAGGTTTTAGTACTCCAGAAAGTGAGAAAGCAAGGTTTTCTTTCGGTCTCTCCTGCCTCTCCAAGAAAATGCCTGACCTCTTGATCTTCAACAGCGCTTTACTGAGCACCGACTACGGGCCAGGCACTGTCATGGGGCACTTGGGATACAACAGTGAAAACAACAGAATTCCTGCCCTCATGCCAAGGACCATCCATGTCAGCCCCCCTCCTACAACCAGTGACCGTCACCCCCACGTCCACAGCCAGACGTCACTCTTGCTCCTTCAGCCAGTGAAGTCACCCCCATGCCTATAACCAGCAACATCACCCCCACTAGAGCCTACCACGTCTATAGCCAGTGACCACTGCTGCAACTATTGACCATCACCTCCCCTCCCATTCCTATAACCAATGACATCACTTCCACTGTGCCCTCTACCCTAGCAACCAATGAATGATATCACCTCCACTACAACACCCCTCCTACAATCATGACTATCACCTCCACTGCCATGCCCCTCCTAGAGCCAATGACCATCACCTCCACTCCCACAATCAATTACATCGCCTCCACTCAAGCTCCCCCTCCCACAACCACATTCCATACCTGGAATGTTTCTGCACCCAGAGCTGCTGTTCTTCTGAATTGGTAAATGGAAACCTGCCGCTCTCTGACTCCATCTGCTAACTCCCCCAGCTCACAGAATGCTTCTTCCTCCAGGCTGTTCATTCTTCATCACTGACACCTCAAGTCCCCACCAGCCCTGTGGCAGGCATGGCTGGCTCCCTACCCAATCTCCGTGTTTGTCTTTTTTCTTAGAAGATCCTCATTTTGTTCAAGATGGCCATGAGCCCAGCTAAAACAAAGATTTTGGTCTCCTAGGCTCCTCATCTGGCCAGTGACATAACAGCAGAATTCTTTTGGGAGAACTTCTATAAGGTCTCCGGAAGGACTGTTCAGCTGGTATTTACTGGGGATGGGGGTGTGAGGGCTGGGGTCCCAGCAACCATCCTATGAGCTTAATAAGGGGTCAGATCTAAAGGAAAGTAGAGCAGGAAACCAGAGGCCTGAACTCCTGATGACGCTGTCAGCCTGCCACGTCTTCCCCAGACTGCCCATCTCTGGACTTCTTTTACAACAAAAACAAATTCTTACATTTTCAAGCCACAGCTTTATGGATATCTAGTTACTCAAAGCTACGCAAAAGTCCTAAAGGATACAACGCCCATCTATCACGGCATGAATCTTGAGTGGCTGGGTTCATGGTAGCCCGTCTCTGAATCACATGGAAGTTTTGTTAAAATCCAGATTCTGGGGTACAGTTCCAAGATTTCCCACTAAGTCCATATTGGGGCCCAGATGCGCATTTTTTAGTTCCCATCATACTGAGCCTGCTGTTCCAGGAACCACACTTTGAGAGCAACTAGATTAGTTAAACAAAAAGCAAAGACGTTTTACGACTCAGCACCTTACCACTAAAAATGTGGTCAATGAATGCCATCACCTGGGAACTCTATAGACACGGAGCCTCAGACCCTGCCTCTGACCTACTTACTTAGAATCTGCCTTTGAACCAATCCCCAGGCACATCAAGCACAAGTTCCATGACCAGACTCAGCCTATCACTGTCCTCAGGACCTTGACACATGCTTCGTGACTGCTGAGGCAGACAGTCTGCACTGGCCCATCAGGGCTTCTATTCACAAGCCCTCCAATCACTCAGATTTTCATCAGCCAAAGTGTGATGTCAGAGTGGAGGGACATGCAGTCCAGCCATGTGCCCATAAGAACAAGAATGTGAAAGAACACCTTAAAGATGAAACCACGGTCGGCCTCCTGGTTTCCCAGATTTTCCAAGCCCCCCCTCCCCTGACCCAACTATTCTCAAAGTAGGGACCAAGGAAATTTTAACAGGCATAAGTACAAATGTAGCCACTAGAACAAAGATACAAACCGTCTTAAGTATCCCCCCAGAAAATTACAAATAAAAAACCCAAGAGTATATCTTAGAGAAAAAGAAATTCAGCAAAAATAACAAAATACAAATAATTATAAAATTATGATGAAGATGGACTCAAATATCAGTCCTTTCAATAAATGCAAACGGGTTTAATTTGTTGATTAAAAGAAGAAGACTTTCAACACAAAGACCAGCAAAATGGGAACCTTGGCAATACCCAGCAGAACCACATATGAACCCGCCTTTCAGCCCAGAACTCCCCCACTAGGAAACCACTCTAGTGGGCTCATGAGACAGTTTGGCCAGACCTTGCTGGTAACACTGGCCCATTTGCTCCTGTGAGACAGAGGAGAGAAACCAAGCTCAGGCAAGAGGGACAGATCTCAGGCCTGGAGGGAGTAAGAGCCCTGCTGTAGAATGCACAGACATCACTTGGGTTCGTGTTTGGGCAGACCACAGGTCAACCCCCACCCACCCAAAGAGCCAGTTGTTTTAAAAAATATTTTATTTATTTGACAGAGAGAGATAATGAGAAACAGCATAAGCAGAGGGAGCAGCAGAGGGAGAGGGAGAAGCAGGCTCTCCGCTGAGCAGGGAGCCCTACTTGGGGCTGAATCCCAGGACCCTGGGATCATGATCTGAGCTGAAGGCAGACGCTTAACCCCCTGAGTCACCCAGGCACCCCGTCAACAGCCAGTCCTGATGCCAGCACTGAACTGGGCACCTGTTCTGAGAAGTCCAACCAACCAGTGCACGGACCCGACATGTGGGAGTTGCCTGACAGAGCCCAGCAGGGTCTTCCAGCTAGTGAATGTGGCCAAAGTGATGTAGAAAAAAAAAAATCTGAAAGCCAAAGGCAGCAAAACACAAAGCACCTCTGACACGAACGCTTCCAGGCAGTCCAAGGGGGCGCAGGAGGATGTCAGCTAAACCAGCGGGCGAAGGTTCGTCTGACTAGATTAGGGCTTAATCCCTTTCAAGAGCTCTGGTGTTAGCGCCTGGGCAGTCCACACACGGGCAGGTCTTGACAGTCCTATATTCTATTTATTTATTTATTTATTAAATATTTATTTGAGAGAGAGAGAGGGAGGGTGGGGGGAGCAGCAGCAGGAGAGGGAGAGAAAGAACCCAAGCAGACTCCCCGCTGACCACGGAGCCCGATGTGGGGCCAGACGCCAGGACCTGAGCCGAAACCAAGTGTCGGACACTCACGGCGCCACCCGGGTGCCCCGACGTTCCTACATTTTAGAGCACCCCTCAACAGCGTCTGCATTTGCAGGCTGAGCGTTGACACCACAGGGGACAAACAGAACCCCGCAGGGTGATGCTTGCCTCCAGCACCAGCACGATAGCCACAGCGGCTCGCACTGCTCCTTTCCGGCCATCGTTTGAACATATGCCAGCCACACCGTCCCTGCTTTACAAAAAAGGAGTCAAAAATAGTTGCCTGAACCTGCTTAGGACTCATTTAACACAATTATGATGAAGCCGGGAATCATCGGGTCCCGAAAGCAGCAAATCTTTAACCTTCACTCTGCGGTCGTTGGACTCGAGCCAGAAAGGGATGGACTCCGCGCTGAGTTGGGAAGGAGATAAGCACAGTTAAAGAGCCAGTGCGCAGTGGTGAATGTGTACCTTGAAAGCCCGGCCGAAGGTCTGGGGTACGAAGTTAGAGGTCCTGTAATAGGGCCGAGGGCTCTGCCTGCAGGATCCCCCTTTTCCCAAGACACTTTCCAGTTCTCCCAGGCAACGGCCACTGGCGCTCCCAGGACCCTGACAGGAATCCCTGCTTTGCCGCCTCAGTGGGGTTGGGGCCAGGAAGGAGACAGGCTGGCCTGACACACAATACCTCCGCTTCCTGCCTTGCCCATTCGGTCCCGTTCCTCCCTCCAACCCCAGTCAGACACTCGTTTCCAAGATCTGGAAACATCATTTGGGGAAGATATAAATACCTCCAAGGGTTCCATGTCAGGAAAGGAAGTGAATTCCAAGGCTGGAGGATTCCCGTGGAAAAGGCTCTGGGTTCTACTTCCCAGTGCTCTTGGGACCGCGAGCAGCACTTCCTTGCCTGGCTGACATCATTTTTCTGGTTTTCTCAGTCACTTTGCACAAACCTCAATCATGTCAAGCTAAACTCAGCGGAAACACATGGTCCTGTGTGCGTCTTCTTCTAAGAACGCTGTGCCCTTTGAAGAACTATTTTTGAAAAATCAGAATTGGAGAGACTCCCCAGGGCCTCTGAAGAGAAGCACATGCCACCCGAAAATAGTAATGAAGAATAAATCAAGCAACACAAAGAGCCTGAATCTGGGCCGGGCGGACCACAGTCAACACGGGGACAGACCCCGACGCCGGCTGGCTTTCTCTGCCTTCATCTCGTAGGTACCAGGCTTCTCCACGTCCTGCCCCTTCCTCCCCTGTTCCCTCCTGAGTGACCATCATCACCCAATGAAATAAACAGGTGGTGTCACTCCAGACAAATGCTCTGTTCCCCATTACTCCCATTTAATGTGGATTTCCCGAGTTATTTATTTCTCGTCTCTGGGAGTAATTCATAAGAAACAAAACATATTTAGTTTATGGGCCTGCCCCGGGAGATCACTTAGGTACAGAAAAATGGAAATACGCTTAACTGGTCTTTAAAAGCCACAGCGAGGATTTGTAGCTCGTCAGCATCTTCCTTATGCCCACAGAGGGGAGGGATATTTGTGTGTGTGTGAAAATAAACTTATCATTGTCTTGTTAAAAATCGTCATTTTAGAGCAATGTGGGAAAGGCTAAATTGTTACAAATTACTAGCTTTTTCTGAGCTGATGTCTAATATACAAGCCTGGGGGAAGGAGAGAGACCCCATGCACTTTTACTCTTTCTAGTTGTCTCATGTTGGCCAGCAAAGTAAATAACTTCCTTCTGACCATTTCAAGTTTTCAGCTAACGCAGCTGAGCATTGTTCTACGTAAACTTGCAACACCGGCAGTGAATCATACTGAATTAGCGTAGGATTCATGTCTCTTTCCCCAAACCACTGCCTCCCCCTCTTTTTTTGGTCAGGATATTCAATTCATTCTTGATTTCAAAAGAGTAGGAAAAAAAAGATGGTTGATTGGTTTTCACTGGGCTTTTAAACCTTGCATCAGACTTTCCAAAGCCTCTCTTAGGAAGGGAAACTGCCTTTCCCACTGTTCTATCCAGTTCCTACAAACTGAGCCATCTTTGTTTCTCATCTTGATGGCTTTCAAAGAAGTCTTTTAGGTCAAGCTGTAGAGTAACTACAAGACCCTTTAAAATGTGGGTTTTCAAGCAGGGGCCTATGGGGTGCGCTGGTACTTCATTTAAGAAATTCGTTTTCTAAATGGTCATTGTCAACATCTTGTTAGCACGTGGGGAAGCAGGGTGAGGGGTGTTAGGAAACTCTTTGTATTCTATCCACACCATTCCTAAAAGTCTAGAATTAGTTTAAACTTCAATGTTTTTAAAAACAGTCATTTGTGGGAACTTAAAAAACCTTCCTCCCAGGGTTGCCTCATTCATAGAGCTGAAAGTCACTTCTCAGTAACTCTGTAATGTGGCTCTCAACCTCTGTATTTGTTGATGTCCCAGAAGGGGCATAAGCATGTTTGTAAAATCCTGCTCTGTGTTTATTAAAACATCCGAAGCATCTCAGCTCAGTTTCCAGTATCTGGCAATCTGTTGGTGAGTGGAGATGGGTCATGAGCTACTGAGAATCCCACCAAGGTCAGCTCTGTTAACAAGGTAGCTGCATGGTCCCGCAGGGCATGGCATAAATTCTCCCAGGCTGGCCAAGTTTGCAAGGTGATATCGTTTCAGAGAGATGGCAGGCCTTTGGAATACCAATGACAGGAAGGATTTGGAAAGCACTGTGATCTGCTCCAGCCTGGGTCGGCCTCCCATTAACTGTGTGACTCCACAGATCACCCAGCCCATCTGGCCTTAAGTCACTCATCTCTACAGTGAGATGAGCACCATCCTGCTTTGTGAGGGTGAGATGGGGAAACGTGCGTACTCAAGGAGAAGTGCAAGAGAGCAGTGCAAGGGGAGCCTTTGTTGGTTACCCAGCCCTAAGGTGGCCCATATCTAAGGCACAAACTTTAAAGTGATGTGGATGGACTTAATTTCAAATCCAAGGGGGGAAATATACACCCAAGGGCACGAGAGAGGCAGGAAGACAGCTCAATCTTTGACCCACGTCCCACCCCCATGCCCAGACTGCTATTTCCTGCCTATTGTGCCAAACTCACTAGAAGGCCCGTGAAGGTCAATGTGGGTTATGCTTTGTGGTCCCTTTATACGTACGACAGGATAACCAATGAGCTTTTGGTGGGGCACACTGAGCCATCTTCTTGGGCCTGCAGAGGCTCTGGGGGATGGACTCTGCTCTCCAGACCCACTGGCCTTGGTCTGTCCCTTGAACGTGCCATCTTCCCTCCTTATGCCATGTCCGGAGCTATTCCGCTGGGGAGCAGGTGAGAGAAAATGATGTGGAGGCACCACCTGCAGGTGCTGGAGAAGATCTGAGACCCTCTGGGGATCTTCAGATGAAGAGCAGGTGGAAGAGGGCATGACCAGCCCATGACCCTTCTATACCTTTCCCTTTCCCTTATGCCCTGACCACTAAGCCAGACTGAGCTGTATACAAATACCGGCACTGGGGTGGGAAAAGGGGAGAGGAACACGCAGTGAGATCCGTGCCCAGATCTCCACCCGACCCAGGCCCTGAGGGGCAACAACAGTCGTTCAAGGTCAACTGCTGCATAAAAATATTTGGGACTTTTCAGAAAAGTCTAGTCACAAAGGGACTCACTCTAGGCTCACACAGGTACGCCCTGAAACTGAGGAGGAGAAAGCACTGGGAATCAGTGACGCAGGGGGTTTCCCAACAAGCACGGCCTATCCCACCCTGCCCGGGTCTGGAGCCTCTGAGAGCTGAGCTCCCAAGGGACCCTGATGGTTCGGTCCTAACTCATCCCAAGTAAGGTCGGACTTGGACAGGACCTGCCTCTGAGGACACAGCTGATGTGTGCTGTCGTGAGGCCTCTCTGCGGTCACAGGCCCACTGTTATTTATACACTCTGGATGATTCTTTTCCTTCGTGAAGATGCCTTTCTCCCATTAAAGCTAATGGGACTCATGTGACTGAAGGCATTTCATTCTCCCGCTTTTCTAAAAATAAAATGTGGAAAAGGGAAACATATGTATTGTTTCTATTTGGGATTGTAAAAACACAAACAAAAAAGGGACCAGAGAAATTCAGGGTCCAAGAGATCCAGTTCCTTCTCGATTAGAAGACTGGGAGGTTACTTGTCCTTAAATCAGTTTGGATGTGAGATCATCTGAAATCTTGCTCAATGTGTTATATGAGCACAGTTTAATGAATGCTCTTTGTATCCCTTGAACACTACATCCCACCTTCACTCTGAGGATCAGGACACCGACAGGTCTTTGTTAGTTAATGGACCGTGGAACAGTCCTGTATTGTGGTTCACACTCAGCCATATTCCAGAAAAGTCTGCTGTAAAGGAAATTACTAAATAGGGAATTTTGTTTTCCTAATGAGTTGCATTATTCACTTGTAATTACATATGGCAAGGATGAAAAAAATACCCCTTGGATAGAACAAAATTATACTTCAAAACATAAACACTTCAAAACATCCTTTTCAAGTTAACACATTTAAAGAGACGAAGCTAATACAACGTTAACACCAACTGCGCCAGGGTCCAATCTCAAAATCTCACAAAATCACAACAACTGAAAATAAATTTCTGATCGGCCTTGTCTCACATAAGCCAAAATTGGCTACCTTTGCTCAGCCTTCTACTGGCATGAACATTTCTAGTTTTCCATCCAGGACCCTTTCTGTTTGTTTTGTTTTTCCCAACACTTGTTTGCAGGCATCTTGAAACATGGCCACGCCTCCACGGACAGTCTGATCCAGGGCTTGGGAACCCACAGATGCATCCAGTCTGGGCCTGGCAATGGATGCCTCCCCTCAAGGAACAGGGACCGGACCGCGGTCAGCTGTCTCATATATCTGAAAAGAAACTTAAGTGGGACCTAAGCCAGCCATCCTGCCCCGTAATTCAGTGAATTCATTACTCCCAAACCTAGGCATTTCCTTCCTTCCTTCCTTCCCTCCCTCTCCCACCCCATAAGGAGTCCAGCAGCAAGTTGTGTTAACTCTGTAACACCAAAACCTGTTCAACTCCCGCTCAGGTTGACTCCTGCGCTCCTGACTGTCTTGCTTCCACCTGAGATCTTGGAAAAAACATAAGTCACATCATGACAATCCTCTGCTTCAATCTCTCCAACAGCTTTCATCCTGCCTAAAATAAATCACAAACTCTCCCGACATGATCTGTCTCTTGTCCACCTTCTCGAGCTCATGTGGCCGCCCCTGGCCCCCCTGCACTCCCCCACTGGCCTTGATCTTGTCTCTCAGAAGAACCAGCTCCTTTCTGTGTCAGATCAGGGGCTCCTGACCAGCTGTTCCTTCTGTCTAAAGTGCTCGGACTCTCCGCCTCCACAAAGTAGGCTCTTATTACATAGCTCTTGACTGAGACATCCCTTCTTCAAAGACGCCTGCTAAGACCACGCCATCTGAAGAAGCCAACAAGCCAAGCCAATGACCCAGTCACACCACCTGATTCCAGGGCTCTGCTAAAGCTCTTCTCTCCGCTGGGAATTTCTCATGCAGATGCCTCATCTATTTGCCTCGGTCTCTAACCACTCGCTAGGTAAGGTCCCTGAGGGCAGGGACGTCGAATTGCTTACTGCAACACCTAACACACCTAGAGGATACCTCGCACCATCGCTAAGCCTTTGTCACATGACTCACATCATTTAGGTAATGGCTCAGGACTTCAGTAAGGGCTTATGGTCCATGAGGAGTCCAGTGAAGACTAACTTGTCTACCAAATATGAGGAGATGATGGAGAGATACGTGGTCTGCACCCAAAAGTATCGTCAGGGGAGTTCTGATAGTTTCTTAAGTGGGAACAATAATTCAATAATTCAGTAGTATTGTTTAGGTACCTCGTAGAGTCCAGATTCTTATGAATGAAGGATAGATTGTGAACAGAGACATAGTTCTTGGCCCCACAGAGTGGCCAAGTTGGGGTATTTGTGACAAAAGGATAGATGCCTCAGGCCAAGGACAGTTAATTCCATCCTCACTCTTATGGTAACAAAACTAGGTAATTCTAGAAGCACCTGGGTTCCTTCCATTCCAGTGGCCTCAAGGAAAGGAAAATTGTTTTGAGACTAAGCCTAATTCCTGAATAGAGCCATTTCTGCATGCTTACAACTTTTTCTTTTTTTTTTTTTTTTTTTTTGAATCATTCACTCCACTCAGGAAGGTGTTGGAAGCCTTGCTTGTCCTTACCTGGACAATTCTATTGGCGGGCACTGCAAATCCATTTGGTTGAAAGGGACATGGAGAGTGGAGAATCTGGTGTGAGCGTGTCCCTGTCTGACAGGAACTGGACGTTAGCTAAATTCAAATGTACAGATCTCATTATAACCACGTCCTCATGGACAATAGTTCCTGCCCCTTTCTAGTAGAAAACTTTTACAAATCAAGTGGCACAGTTCACCAATTCTAATTCACAGTTTCTGCACACTTTCTTAGCTGAAGCACGGGTGGATAGAAAATTAGACAAGAGCCAGCTGGAAGGAATAGTGGAGACAAAGAAGCAAAGAGCTCCAATACACCTTGACTGAAATCATTTACGTCCTAAAGAGCTAGAAGACATCACTCCGGCTTTCCCCACAATGTGGAATTACACATTTCCCACTTCTGACAAGACCACCCGTCTAGCCACCTGAGGGCAATGTTCAGGAAGGAAGCAGCTGATCAGCTTTGTGGGCCACAGAGGCCAGACAGAAATACTGGCGTGTCCCTGGGGAGAACAAGACGGTCAGGTTCTGTCTGAGATTAGCAGGAGATGAGCACTTCCTTATGGGAAAAATAGTTCAAATTTTAAAGGGCAGTTTCTCTTCTGAAAAGGAGTTAAGGAACAATTTTGGTTTTGGTGCTCTTACTTTTTAGTTCCCAGCACCTGTTCCATTATTCTCGCTGAAAAATACTAGCAATATGCAATGAGCAAAAATCCGCTACTTTCTAAGTTATGGTCTAGAAGCTATTGCTAGCTGAGACAACACGATGCAGGACAGTTACGGTATGTGGATTAAATCCCAATGAAGCGGTTATTCAATCACTCTTTAAAAAAAACAGGACCAGGGGCACCTGGGTGGCTCAGTGGGTTGAAGCCTCTGCCTTTGGCTCTGGTCACAATTCCCAGGGTCCTGGGATCGAGCCCCACATCGGGCTCTCTGCTCCACGGGGAGCCTGCTTCCTCCTCTCTCTGCCTGCTTCTCTGCCTACCTGTGATCTCTGTCAAATAAATAAGTAAATAAAATCTTTAAAAAAAAAAAAAAAAGAAAAGGCAGGACCATTCACCAACCTGATAGGGCATGTGGCTGGCAGGTTGTGAACAAGGTGGGGACAGGTGGGGGTTGCACCATATTAAAGAGCATTTTGGGGCTAGCATGTGAAGCCCAAGTGAAAGACACTGTAGTACACTTAGCATTCTGGTCTTTGCTAGTCTTTTGACTTGTAGTCTAATTTCCTCTGGTTGAGTAACTAATTCAACTCAGCTGCAGAGAGACTGTTTTTCATACGTTAACTTTCATGATGTAATTAACGATTCACATCCAATTACATCATGTTAAAAACCTCCTTCCAATCCTTTCTCTACTAATCCTGGACTCAGTGCCTGTGTGCTGACTTGATCAACACTCAGGAGGAAAGTGGAAAGCTCATTTGCAAGCACAGAGGTGAGCCTGGGATGATCTTTACCGGTGCTTTGGTCAAACACATGCCTGCCTTCAGTTTGTGAGTTGAGATCGGGTATGTTTTTATAAGAAAATCCTAAGGTAGTAGGTAGGCCATATTCAGAAAAAAGCTTTTACATCAGCTCCATAAACATGGCTTCCCTACCAACTGGATGCAGGTATTACCACGTGACTCCCTGCGGCCTGGGAGAGCTTCACAGTGTCCCCAGAGTGAGGCCTGAAATCCCTGCTGTGGATAGCCCTCCACATGGGGTCCTGGACTTCTTTCCATTACCATATCCTGTTTGCAACCCATCAAGTCCTCAGGGATCGAAGTACATGTTCTATTTGTCATTCTCCTAGATCTTCCGAACTTCTGCATCTGCCGCGTGCTGCTTTCCAGCCCCTGGGATGTCTTTCTCCATCCCACTGATGCCACTGAAAGTTTGCTAGTTCTCTCTTTGGAAATCAATCCCCCCTCACTCTGCCGGCTCAGCACGGGGTGTGGATTATCCCATGGGCCTGACTTTGACTCATCTTTCACACCTCTCTTTCCCTCTCGTCTGTGAGCATCTTGAGACAGAGAAAGTTCTCTTTCCCTTCACCGTACCACCAATGGCACCAAGCACAGTCATTCGTCTGTACTCTGTTCTCAGTAAAACTTTGAAATGAGTTATTTTTGCATTCAGGTCTTTCAGACACATGCCCGTTCTCTGAAAATCCATCATTATTTGTGTTGTTACAACAATTTCAATTCCCTAAGACAAAGAAGTCAGACTATTGTTGCAGAACTGTAAAATGGAAGTTCAAAATGACGTAGGGGTGACTCTACACTGACCCAATGGTGCAGGCTAATCATCATGGTCGCCGGTGACATAAAAGAGTTAGTACCTTAAAGACTCCAGGAAAAACCCTAACGGTCAAGGAGCTGAAGCAGAAGTAGAATATAGGACAGTTTCCAAAGCAGGAAATATACATGGCCAATAAACTACCCTACATCATTTGAAATTAAACATGACTAAAATACACTCTTTCACCTATCAAATTAGCAAAGCACAAAAACATATGCACTCAGGCACCTGGGTGGCTCAGTCATTGGGTGTCTGCCTTCAGCACAGGTCATGGTCCTAGGGTCCTGGAATCGAGCCCTGCATCAGGCTCCCTGCTCAGCAGGAAGCCTGCATTTCCCTCTCCCACTCCCCCTGCTTGTGTTTCCTCTCTCACTGTGTCTCTATCAAATAAATAAATAAAATCTTAAAATACATACATAAATATATATATATATGCACTCATTTTAAAGAGAACACAAGGAGACCAGTTCTGCAATGCCAATGGCTATGTTGTGGCAAGATTTTGTAAAACAACTGGTAATATGATCTCAAAAGCCTTAAAAATGTCCAAATACTTTATCCAACAATCCTCCTTCCAGGAATATAGCTAAAGAACACAAGCAGAAGTGTGGCCAAAGATGTACACATGAAGATACAGAGTAAGTATTAAGTATCATTTATAGGGGTGAAAAATTAAGAAACAAGCAAACTGCCCAACATGAGAAACATGGTTAAAAAGTTTATACCAATATATGATCTGAATATGAAACTAATATGTTTACAGAGAATTTTTAATAACATGGAAAACAAGTCACTGTGATCCATAGCTTGAGAAAAACTGTAATGATGTTAGATAAAGCCTAATCAGGTCATTAAAAAACCCAACTTAAAAGAAGCACCACTTAAGTCTCCTTGTGTAAATGAAGAGGCATACAATATACAGGCTTTAAAAATTAGTGTTGTAATGATGACCATTAGTCTAAAAATTTAATTTTTAAACATACCCCAAAATCCCAACACTTTTTTTTTTTAATGGATGGCCAACTTAAGAAAATTCTAATGAAAAAAATGAGTAAAATATTTTATTTCCTGCAACTAGATACTCAAAACACCCTTATGCTAAAAAGCAAATAAAAACCTTGGACATAGTACAAATACATATACATGGCTCAGCTTGCAGGAAAGTATGGAAACCCTTCAGAGCTCAAGAAGAAAACTGGAGACCAATCCACCTTCCCTAAGAGCAACTGCTGATTTCTGGTCACCTAAAGCTTTGGATTTAAGGACAAACAAGCTAGCAGACAAAACCTGGAAACAGAGACTGTGGGAATTCGGGGTGGAAAGCCCTGCATGAAACACCAAGTCATAATCCCAAGCTGATCCCCTCTCAGGCTTGGGGCCAAAATTCACACAACCTGCCCAGTATGAACAACCACAAGTTGGAATTTTAGCATAATGTGAGCCCACCTGAAAGAAGCATGAAAATCCCTGGAGAAACTTATCCCCAATCTAGGATGCAGAATTTCCACAGATAAAGTTCTGAAGAACATGTGCTCGGAATCACAGTAACCAAAGAGGAACCATGTATGGTGACCACGGTTACCATAGTACCCATCTACGAACCCCAAATCATAATATATGCAAGAAACAACCTCCATTAGCAAAAGCCAGCAGATAAGCTAAACCATAGATTCTGACTCATATGTGACTCAGATATTAGAAATATCAGATAGAAAATATAAAATAACTGACATGTTTGAAGGAATAAAAAATCAAAATTATCAGTAAGGAATAAGAGACTATTAAACTGACCAAAGTGATTTAAAAAAATTTTAAAGCATCACACACACACACAAATGCATTAATTGAAATTTAAGATTCAGAGGAATTTAGATAGAGCTGAGAATAGAACTAGTGAAATGGAATACTAGCCTAAGCAAGTTTAGTGAATGAATCATAGAGAGTCAAATAAATGGAAACTGAAAGGCAGGTCAGGAGGAAAGAGGATGGAAGGAGTACAAAATTCATCTGAGCAGAACTGAAAGGAGATAATAGAGGAAATAAAGGAGAAGAAATAAGGAAACAGCTGAGAAACTTCCCAAACTAATAAAAAGAATCATCGGATTCATGAAACACAACCAACCATGTAAATGATAAAAAAGAAATCCACATCCAAAATCATCATGGTGAAGCATAATCCCCCAAACCAACAGTAAATCTTAAAAAAGTTAAAAAAAAAAAAGATACAGAGATCAACAACTAGACCTACAGCTGCCTTCTACAACTGGAAGCCCAAAGTGCTGGCATAACATTTTCAAAAGGATGAGAAGAAATAATTGTCAACATAGAAGCCAATACCTTTGACAAAGTTTTCATTCAAGAATCTGGTGAAATAAAGGTGTTTTTAGAATTCCCACCTTCCCCAACCCCAGACAAATTTGGAGACTTTATCACCAAAAGTCCCTCCATTTTGATGTACCACCAAAAGGGACACCTCAAATATGTATTTTAGAAGATGAAAATCGGTATCAGCAGCAAAGATCTGGCATACATAAAGAAAAGGGGAGCCCAGGCAGTGGTAACCATGAGGTAAATTAAACACTGATTGTGTGAAAGTAACATCAGATTTGTAGGAGTCACAAAACAAAAGAAGATAGAACTATAACATGTAATAGAACTAAAACACTGGGTGGCACATGCAACGAATGAATCATTGGACACTACACCAAAAACTAATGACGCATATATGTTGGCTAAGTGAATTTAAATAAAAAAAAAAAGAACTAAAACATAATAATCAATAGGAGGGGGTAGTGGGAGTTTAGATTCTAAAGAGAAGATTAAAATATTAACTTTCAACTTTGTTAAATTCACGTTACTACTTGCAGCTGGTAAATGAAATAATAGAAATAAAAAGTATAGCCTCCAAGTAGCAGAGAAAAAATTAGAATAGAAAAAATTAATTCATTACAAGGTTATGAAAGAGATAAAAAGAAAAGGTAGGACACAAAGAGAAAGACTAAACAACATGATGGAAATAAATCCACATATACCAGTAATCAAAATAATTACAAAATTACAATTATTACAAAATAATTTTAAGTGGCCCACATTTTCTATTTAAGTAAGAATAGCCAATAACATTCTGGAAAAATGTCAGATATTAAATCCCATTATGAAAACACATAAAACAAAGTGATATTGGTGGAGGATATGCAGAAAATACTTCAAACTGAATTAAAGAGAAAAATGTATATGAAAATTAGAAGGAAATTCATATCTTGAAATAATTATGTGAAAATATTTGATAGGAACATTTGATCAAAGTCTCACCCTTAGGCTAAAAAAGTAAACAGGAGAAGAGCAAACTTAGGAAAAAGTAAATAGACGCAGGGAAATAATAAAGCTAAAAGTAGAAATCCGTGTAACAGAATATCAATAAACAATAAGAATCATCAATGGAGCAAACCCTAGATCCTTGGAAAATTTTCAGTAAAATGGATAAACCTCTAGCTAGACTGATAAGGACAAAAGAGAAGACACAAATTATGAGTACCAGAAAAAAATGAGGAAACATCATCACAGATCCAAGGATACTAACAAAAAATACTATGAACAACTTTGTGGCAATAATTTCAACAACTTTCATGAAATGGCAAATTCCCCAAAGGATACAAATTACCAAACAGACTCCAGAAGTAGTAGAAACACTGACTCGTCCTATAAAGAATTAAAGAAATTGGATTCATAATTAAAGCTTTCCCACAAAGAAAACTTCAGGCCAAGATGACTTCACTGGTGATTTCTACCAAACACCTCGAGGAAACACTTCCCAGTTCTTTGTATAAAACTAGTATTTTCCTGGTACCAAAACCAAACATTTCAAAAAAGGACACATCACTATTCCTTGAGAACAAATAAAAAAAAATTTCCTAAAAATATTAGCAAATAGAATGCAGCAATACATTTATTTTTAAAAGTATAAATGTATTGGGGCGCCTGGGTGGCTCAGTGGGTTAAAGCCTCTGCCTTCAGCTCAGGTCATGATCCCGGAGTCCTGGGATCGAGCCCCACATCGGGCTCTCTGCTCAGCAGGGAGCCTGCTTCCCTTCCTCTCTCTCTGCCTGCCTCTCTGCCTACTTGTGATCTCTCTCTCCGTCAAAAAAAAAAAAAAAAGTATAAATGTATCATGACTAGAGTTGAACCTAGAACATAATTTGTCATGAAATTTTGTATAATTCCCCCATTACAAAATAAAGGAGAGAAACGCTATTATTATTCTAATAGGTACATACAAAGCATATAAGTATTCCACAATAATAAAAGCTTTTATCAAATTAGGAATAGAAACAATGAAACAAGCAGAATAAAAAATGGGCAAAAGACTCAAATAGACATTTCTCCAAAGGGGACGTTACAAATAGCTGGTAGGCATATGAGAAGAAGCTCAACATCACTTAGGAAATCGTTAAGGAAATGCACATCAAAAACACAATGAGGGCACCTGGGTGGCTCCATGGGTTAAGCATCTGCCTTCGGCTCAGATCACGATCCCAAGGTCCTGGGACTGAGCCCAGGTCCAGCTCCCTGCTGGGTGGGGAGCCTGCTTCTCCCTCTCCCCCTGCCTGACACTCCCCCAACTTGTGCTCTCTCTCTCCCTTTCTCCCTCTCTCTCTATATCAAATAAATAAAACTTTAAGAAGAAAAAAACACAATGAGATATTGCTGCATACCCATTAGGATGGCTATTACCAAAACAATCAGAAAATGACAACTATGGACAAGGATCTAGAGAAACTGGAAGCCTTGTGCTTTGCTAGTGGAAATGTAAAGTGGTACAGCTGCTGTGGAAAATGATATGGTGGTTTCTTAGAAATTTAAACACAGAAATATATATGACTCAGCAATTCTACTTCTTGGCATATCCCCAAAAGAGTTAAAAACAAGAGACTCGAAGAAATATCTGTACACCACTGTCCACAGCAGCGTAATTAACAATGGCCAGAAGGTGGGTCCACTGACAACAAAGTGTCCATTGACAGATCAATAAAACAAAATGTGGTCTGTCCATACAGTAGACTATTATTCAGTATTATTTTTTGTCCGAATTTTTAAAAAGAGAAAAAAATCAGAATAGAACGAATCTTTTTCAAACGGGCAGACAGAATCTACCTACCTACCTACCTACCTTCCTATCTATATTTTTAAACCCCTACAGCTAACAAGGGAATAAATCAGGATGTTCACCCCCATTACTGCCATTCCACATTTTACTGGTAAGTCTTAACCTAGTGCATTAAGGCAAGAAAAAAGAAAGTAAAGACATCAAGATAGGAAAATAGTAAGTAAAATTTTAATCATACATAATACTACTGTGTACATAGGAAATCCTGGGAAATCTACAAAAAACACTGTTATAATTATTAAGTGCTTCCAATGACATTGGAGGATTCAAGGTCACCTTACAGAAAACAACATGTGTGTGTCTATGTGCAAGCAAAAAAACAAACAAAAAAAAAAAAGGAAAGGAAACAAAATGTCTAAAAATCACTATCATTCATTTTAGGGAGCATTCAGAATGTGAAATAAGTAGGGATGCATTTAATAAAATACATGAAAGATCTTTATCTTGAAAACTACAAAACACCATGGAGAGAAATTCAAGAAAGATGTCGTGATGTAGGAGAATTTTGAAAGCATTAGTTTGAGTGGAAGAAACCTTCCACAGAGAAAGCCCAATCTGCTTCCATTTATATAGATCCTAGAACAGAGACCAAGGGAAGATCGGCAGTTTTCTGGTACAGGAGCAGGGGGAAGACTGACTGGGAAGGAGCCAAATGTTTTTCTGAAATATTCTGCATCCCGCTGTGGTGCCGGACACATGGGCACATATGTAAAGGTGTGTACTTTAAGGTAAGTAAGTTAAGCCTCCATATAGCTGATTAAAAGCAAACAACAAAGTGTGGGATCAAACTGAGAGGGCTTTTTCTAAAATATAAAATTAAAATTCGAGAGAGTATGATGGCAGCCAGAGCCCCTCCACACCCGACCCCTGCAGTGACAGGACACATCAGATGTCAACAGTATTTTACCCTTAGGAGTATCTGAAAAGTTTCCCCACCTCTCAAATCCCGACATGGTAACAGAGCAGGTTCTGTGAGACACATAAAATTCGAAAGGCATGGAAATTTCTAGAAGGAAACTGCATGAGTCAGGGAAATCCTCATATAAACATAAATTTGATACAGGATCGACATTTCCAGCCAGTAGAGGAATAATGGATTACCTCATCAATAGTCCACAGACCATTGGCAAACCATTTAGGGAAAAGAGACGCCAAGCTTCCACCATCTGAGGATATCTGTCCAGAGGAATTATAGATTTACAAAAAGGAGCTGGAGAATGAGCTTAGGAAAATAATAAAAATTACTGACTGTCAAAAATTAAACAGACTTGGTGACTAGATGCAACGTGGTACCCTGGATGAGATCCTGGAACAGAAAAAGGACATTAGTGGAAAAACTGGTAAAATCTCAGTGAAGACTGGAGTTTAATCATGTTGTAGCAATATTGATTGCCTGGTTTAGGTCAGGGAATCTCAACTGTGGGTGATTTTCCTCCCTGGGGAACATGTGACAATGTCCAGAGACATTTTCCCTTTACAGCTGGGGGTGGGGGGGTACGTGCTGCTACAGTGTCAAAGTTGAGAAAGTCTGTCTCAGAGAAAAGTGCTGTGGTTGTGAAGGAGAGTAACATAAGGAGAAGCTAGATACTTGGGCTATCCAGGAACCCTCTGTATTACCTTTGAAACTCTTATGTCATTTAAATTCTCTGAAAATTCAAAGTTGAAAAAAATAGGATAAACAACATTCAAAAACACAAAAGGATATTTTAACAAAAATAAAAAGTCAAAAGAGAAAAGACTGAAGTGGACAAAGAAAATATATAGGCAATTAACAAAAGCAGAAATATAGATATGTCACATGGGAAAAGTTCAACATCAAAAAATAGGCATTATCATAAATATCACTTTTCACTTATCAAAATGGCATGGAAATTTTTGTAATGCCAGCACTGAATGTTCATGCACATTCAAGGAAGCTGGCATTTAAGTGTTGTTAGTGTCACTTCATACACCTGTTGCAGAGGACCTTGAAATTCTGCTTATCCTTTGACCCAGAAATTCTCAGGAATCAAGGTTAAGGAAATGATATGGCGTGCCCACAAAGATGTCTACACAAGGACACTTATCAACACGTTGTTACAAAAATGTAAAAATGGAAACAATCTATTCAACAAGGTTTTAAAACCAAACAATAACAGCAACAAACCCAGGTAAATCCACCCAACGAAAGCCTGGGTACCCACTACGTGGTTAACAGGAATATTGTAGGACACAAAAAGGAACTTCCCAGTCCACTGCTGAGAAGGAGCAGCCTCCAAGAATGAGGATTTACATGGTCCCCTTTCAGTTAAGGAAAGACTAGAAAAACAGACTAAAGGAAAAAAAAAGTCTGTTGCACCCAAGTAATCTATTTGGAAAGATCTACAGAAACATTCACAGTGATGTTGCCTATGGGTAGCATGCATATTATGGCTGCTCATTTTCCTCTTTTTGCTTGTCTACATTTTAACTTTTTCAGTGCACATTTTTTTTTTTTAAACAAGAGAGAAAGAAAACATTACAACAGCAGAAGAACTGAAGGAGAAACGTTAGAATTACAGCCTTTTCTAAGCATTCACACAGACACTGGGAGATGTGGGGAGAAACCACCCAGTTCCCAATGGCGCCAACAGCCAAGGAGGGCTTGTGATGGAGACAGCGAGGGTGGGCTTTGCCACACCGATTACATCAGCACGAATTCCTGCTGATGTCTAGGTAAGCGACATCACATCTCCCAAGTGTACAACCCTGGGCTAGTCAGTGCGTTTTAAGGACCACGTCTCCTCAACGCTGCTGGCTGGGATGTGATGCTCTCTCCTCATAGCTCCTTCACGATCACTTCTGAACTGAAGCCGGTTACTCTGTCTTACATGTGTATGTATGGGGGTGCAGGACAGGATGCTGCTGGAACCCAAGGTCAGTTTCACCATCTACACAGGCCATCCAATCAAAATCACAATACAGTCCACATTTACGCAAAAAATGGATAAGCCTCTATCTTCTTAAAATACCAGAGCTTCTCATCTGCTGACTATATGCCAGCCTTGCAATGCATGCTCAGGCCTTCCATTTAGTCTTCTGCCCAAAGAGGGAGCAGATTTTCAGTAAAACTATACAATTTTTCCCTTCATTTTAGCCAACTTAGGTATTTGTACACGGACAAGACAAAGCCAGAACACCGAATATTTGCCCTAAGATTCTGCATATTTACAAGAGATGGGTCTTGAATTTGGATTTTCTGGTCATGCGGAAAGGAAAACATCAGGGGCTGTGTGGACCAAATGCCCTGAAAGGTAAGAGTCACTCAGAAGACAGAGCTCTGGCAGCAAGGAACGTGGAGGTGTTATTCCTCATGGGGCCCACATAAATAGCATCGTCCAATATGACTGATCCACACCCTTCATGTAGGCTCATGACACAACACACCAAAGCACCATGAAGACAAAGGCAGTTCTACAGAAGATCAAAATGATGCAGGCCTTGCATCCCCAATGTTTCAGTTAATTAAGAAAACCTGGATTTTTATGGCTTTTGCTCCAACTTCTGAGTCTATAGAAAACCACCACTTAACAGGCCAGTTTATACAGTCCTCACCCAGACTGAGTTTTACTGAGTTCCTACGGGGCACTTATCACAAGAACGGGAGTGACGAGGGCAGGCATTTGGGGAAAATGGTTCTCACCCTACCTGGCATGACAAAGGCTCTGTTCTTGCAAAGAGAGCCCCTATCCTGTGCATCTGCCCTTCAGGACCCCTTGGGGAACCTCAAACTTGAAGAGTTTGGTCGTTAGCCCTAAGGGCCGAGAATCAAGATGCATAGTAGAAGGGACACGCTGTCCTCCAGACAGAACTGTTCCTGAAGGGTAGACACATATGCCACCCCAGAATATGTCACTTCACGTGAGGAGTATTTTGAGCTGAAAGCAACTAAGAAAAGACAGAAGAAAAGCTCTCTGCCCTCTCCCTATTTGCCTAAAAGCAGGACATAAATTTACAAAGGTGTCCCTCCTCCCTACTCCACCAGGAAGCACAGAAGTTAATCACCAGAAACAACTTTAAACCCATCAGCCAGGAGACAGCACCAGAGGAACCGACATAACAAATGTCAGCCTTTATCTGCCAGTGGTTTCCTCCCTGCTTTGCTGACCCTGGAAGCCCCAAACTGCCGGTTTTCTTTTGTTCGGGCGTTTCTTCACAGACCCATCATTCTTGTTGAAGGTCTACATCTAAGCTGGGACTCTTAAGCCCCTGTTCAGAGTCAGACTTCCCATGCACACATTTTCCCATGTATGCATGTCAATAAACAGACTTGCTTTTCTCTTGGTAATCTGCCTTTTTTTTTTTCTCATAGAGGACCCAGAGAGCACATAGGAGGGTGGGGGGATAATTATCTTCCCTCCCCTACAGCTTCAGAGAAGGGCTCTTAGCCCAGGAGACACTGGATTTCAGCAGAGAGTCCGGGGCAGGCATCTGGAAAAAGTATCTCTGGGGTGTGTGATGCCCTCCCCCGGCCGGGAACACGTTCTCCACAATGTGACGTAGCCCCTAAGCCACATGAGCTCAGCAGAATGCCCCCTGTGTGGACTGTGGTGCTTTGTCCACAGTGACGCCCTCACAGGGCTCTGACCTAATCCAGGATATAAAAGATCCCGTGTAACAATGTGGGAACAGCTTCTGCATTTAGCACAAGCTACTGCGGCAACATGGCTTAAGAGGACTTTCCAGGCTGGTCCTCCCATCTGCATTCATCTCGCCTTCTCCCTAAGTTAGGTGGTAACATGGAAAATACATTTACATTTTTTGGAAAGACCTGAGCTTCTGCCTTAAGATAATGGGGAAAATAGCAAAACTCATGAAACTGAAGGAGTTAAGCACACCACCTATTTCTCATATTTTTCTCTCCTTTTTTTCAGGGTCGTCCATTTCTGGACCACTTTTCCTTACAAAATTCACCATTATGACCACTCCTTTTTCCAAGATCGTGTCCACATGAGTTTCCCACAGACAGCTCGGGTGGCCCTAAGGTCTAAAGATAGTTCCCGCTGCACACCCACCATGCTCAGCGCTCCTCGGGGCAGAAGGTCGGCAGCTAGCACAGCCTGAACTGAAACACAGAGGGTCTCATGCCCACACCTGTGGTCTTTCTTCCACTAGGTCCCCCTGATGATCATTATTTCTCAGGCAGGTAGAGAGGCTGGCTTTGCCGTCACCTAATTTAAAAGATCAGACCATGTATCCCATCAGCCTGCCACAGCCCTTGAACCCAGGTCTCTGAATCTCATCCCTTAGGCAAACCTAAGCCAGTGGCCCATTAGAATGACCACTTCCTAAACAACAATAGGACACAAGCCACTCATTCAACTAAGGGAATTACTCGGGGAAAAAAGGGCGGGGGGGACTTTTTTTTCCATAAATTCAGTTGGGGTAGCTGACCTGAACAATTTTTAGAGATCATATACTCTAGGAGATGATCTGAACATCACAGTCAAGATTATGGGGAAAACACTATAATCCCATCAAGATTTACCAAGAGATAGATGAAAACGCACAGACACACACACACACACACCCTTCAAAATGTTTTTGCAACTCTGTCCATATGTTTTCTCTTTTAATATTAAACTTGGCTATCTAAAGGATAATAAAGGAGTTGTTCCATGATAATACTTACTCTTATTGAGTTCTTGGAGGGAAACGACAGTTGGAAACTTTTTCCCGCTAAATTTTAAAACCAAGTGGGAATATAATAATTCTCACTTCGCTTTTTTACAACCTGCCTCTAGACAGTGAATCTTACATGGCTCCCCACCCTTTCCTGGCCAGAGAGGTTTTAGATACGGCCACGGGGAGAGGTGGTTTGAGGAAAGACAAGGCAGCTGGCTTTTAAGTGACCCTGACATCAGAAAGGTTTTGTTGGGTCACCAAAGTGTCTGCCCTCCACCCAGCACACACATCCTGTGTGAGGGCTCTGTGCCTCTCTGCTGACCCTGGAGAGGTCAGTGCCAAGACTCAGGCCTGGATCCTGACCTCAAGGGCCATGCAATCTAGAGGAAGGAATAGTCCCCGCAAGATAGCAAATCCATCATCATATCAATAGGCTGTGAAAGTCCCGGAGCTGAGTACTTGAGAGATACAGCTGGGCCAGGCGCTGAGGCTGCGTCTCAGTCTGTGAGCAAAGAGCGCACAGCTGAGAGGGCTGGTCCACGATCGCCATGGGCTGAAAGGGGGTCTGGGCCCAGTGTGGGCCGACGGCTCTCAGCCACAGGGGTTTCTGATGTGCCCCGACCAACCAATTTCTGGAGATGCTGGTTTGGTCACAACAGGGAGGGGGGGCTATTGGCACCAAGGGGACAGAGGCCAGGGGGTTGCTAATCACCCGACAGTGTGCAGACAGCCCCCCGCAATAGAGCATGACCAGGCCCCAAAGGTCCAGCTGCTGAGGCCTAAAGGAGGAGGACAGGAGGGGCGGGGTCATCGGGGCGGCCACAGTCAAGGTCAAGGTGAGAAGCAGGACTGAACACCCACCAGCCATCGCAGAGTCGTCAGCTAAAACTGCAAGGCTGAACTGCAATTAGCAAAACTTAGCAGACTGGTCCCTAGTCTTGGCCAAGCACCTATGGAAAGGGCCCTCACTAAGAAAAGCAGCTTCCAACTAGGCTTCTCCTGAAGTCGAACTGGGCACCATGCCCCAAGAACCTTAAAAAGGTTGATACGTTCTGATCTGGAAATGCCAGTTAAAGGATTTTTTCCAAAAGGAAATAATCTAGCAAAGCCTTACACACCAAGTGTCCACATTAATATTAGTCCAAAAAGTGAAAAAGGAGTAAGAACTTTAAGGGCCAAGCATGAAGAAATAAACTATGGCGTGTCCAGAAAACACACCATCTCAGTCAATAATATGTTCTTTGTAAAGTACTGTTAATATCAGGAAATATTTATGACATACCGCTAAGTGGCAGAGACCCAGAGGGAAATCACATATGTAGCAGGACCTCAACTATTTAAAAGAAAAAACATAAATGCATAAAAAACAATGGAACAAATACACCAAAGTATCAACAATGATTATTAAACTTTTTATTCTGCATTTTATTATTCCCAGTTGCCTATAATGTATTAGTTTTATGGTCAGGAAAATAAATCTATCTGGGCACAGAAGTTCATGAAGGCAACACAGGCCTGGGTCGGGGTAGGGGTGTGGATGCAGGGGACAGCGGACGGCTGAGGGAGACTGTGGGCTTTGCTGGTGACTGAATAGGGCAGCAAGGGACAGGGAAAGAGTTCAAAGAGGACCCAGACTTCTGAGCCTGGAGTCCAGGAGGTGAGATGGCCATGACCAAGAACAGAAACAAATGAATCTGAGTGCAACGGTGACAACAGTGGTCTGGGATACAGCATCAGGAGGCCTGGGGGACACAGCCAGATGGATGAGCATGAAGCCTGCCCCTCCCCCACAACTAGCGGCAGCTGGGGACAAATCTATTTACCTGTTGTAACTGTTTACCTGGAACCTGGAAGTAAACAATATTTCCCCCTCATGGCCTTGAGGGAGCAGTAAAGGGATGAAAGCCATGAAGCACGTGGCCCAGCTCAGGGGGCGCTAAGACCCCAGTACGGAAAATTGGGGGTGGTCTGAGCACCACCATGCAGCGTAAATGTTGCTGCTCCTGCCAGACCTCAAATATTTGCATCCCGACCTTTTTTAGTGCCTGTCCCTCTCTTTCTCTGGACACTCTCAAACTCTCCTGCAGCATAAAACACTGACTCTAGGAAGAAGCCTCCCAACCACACCTGTAGCCTAGAACATTCTCCTGAGCTCTAGACTCACGGGCCCAACCTCCAGCTTGCCGACTGTGCTGGAAGGTCCCCCTGGCACTTCAAACGTACCCTAACCTCATAGTGGTACTCGAGTCTTTTCTGCTTGTCCTCACATCCTCCCCATCTGGATAAAACTCTTCTCCCCTGTTATCCAAAATACACAAACAACTCTTAAAGCTTGACAAGAAGAAAACAAACAGCTCCATTAAAAAAATGGGCCAAGACCTTAACAGGCACCCCACCAAAGAAGAGACACAGAGGGCAAATAAGCCTGCGGAAGGTTGCTCTGTGGCCTACGTCATCCGGGAACTGCAAAGTAAAACAAGAGTGAGATATCACTTCGCACCCATTAGAATGGCCCAGATCCAGAAGGCGGACCACACCAAATGCTAGTGAGCGCTGGAACAATAAAAGCTCTCCTTGCTTACTGATGGGAAAGCAAAATGGCACAGTCGTACCCTGGAAGACAGCGCGGCAGCTTCTTACAAAACTAAACATACTCTGGGAAAGCTTTCTGTAGAAGTAAACAAACAAACCAACAAAAACTAAACATACTCTAACCACGTGATCTGGCAATCACACTCCTTGGTGCTTCCCCAAAGGAGCTGAAAACTTACATCCACACAAAAACCACTGCCCCGATGTTTATAGCAGCTTTATTCATAATCTCCCAACTTAGAAGCCACCAAGATGTCCTTCAGGAGGTGAGCGGAGAAAGGCCGGTCTGTCCAGACAATGGCGTGTTGTTATTCAATGCTAAACACAAATGAGCCATCCAGTCTAGAAAAAAACAAAGAGGAATCTTAAATGCAAATTGCTAAGTGAAAGGAGCCGATGTGAAAAGACCACATAGCGTATGATTCCAACTACAGAACATTCCAGACATGGCAAAACTATGGTGACCGTAAAATGATCAGTGGTTGCCAGGGGTTGGTGGGAGGGAGCGATGAACAGGCAGAGCACAGAGGGTTTTTAGAGCAGTGAAACCGTTCTCTGATGCGACAGCAGCGGGTGCGTGTCAGGACACATTTGTTCCAACCCACAGCATGCACGGCACCGAGTGAACCCTCACGTAAACTACGGACTTCGTGTGATGGTAACATATCAACGTAGTTTCGCTGGTTGTGACAAATGTACCGCTCAGGTGGGGATGTTGATAGTCGGGAGGTTGTGCGTGTGTGGGATGTGAGATATGTGGGAAATCTCTGTACCTTTCTCTCAGACTTGCTGTGAACCTAAATCTGCTTTAAGAAATAGTCTATACACAAAGCAACAGCACCTTCTCTAGATGCTTTAGTCAGAAATCTAGAGTCCTCCTTGCCTCCACTCTGCCTCCCTCCTCTCGAGCTCACCAGCTCCCCGAGGCTTGCGAATTCCACCATCGGACTTTTCCTCCCTCCCCAGCTTCCAGTCCAGCCCTCACGTTCTCCACAGCAATGGCCTCACCTGCTTCCATCTCTCACCCTCTGAGAAGCAGGACCATCTTCTTACATACATTGCATCATAGCATCGCGCTACACTTAGGATAGAGTTTTAAATTCTTATTCTGGTCTCTCAGCCCCTAACCCTGACCATGACTGTGATCCAAGTTCACCTCCCAGCCTCATGGCCCCACTTACCACGTGGCGGATGCAAGGCCCTTCTCAACCACTCCGAAGTGCCACGATTCAAAGCTTTGGCACACGAAGGCTGCCCTATTTGTGCTTCAAGAATCGCTCTAAAAGCCTCTCCCTCAGAAACTTCTTGCTAACCCCCGCCTGCATCACAGAGTAACTTCTCCCTCTGCTTATTCCTGCTTTTTTTTTTCCTCTTCCCATATACGGAGGCCAAGGCTGCTCCCCAATAAATGCCCGTTAACCTCCACCTCAGAGTTGGGTTTCCAGAGGATCCCACGTGCACGACTGGCAAATAGGGTAAAGTTTGTTTCGGAGGATGAATGATTCTGAGTCTGCCGATTGCAGCCACTCGGCCAAACCAGGCCACTGCCTGTTCTTGGGAATAAAGTTTTATTAGAACATGTCCACACTCACTGATTTATGCATTGTCTGGGGCTGCTTGAGTTGAGCAGTTGCTATGGAAACCATCAGGCTCTTTACCCAAAAAAAAGCTCACAGACCTCAGTTTTAGATCATTAAAGAAAAATCCTATTTGTAAAATAAGGGCTCCTCAAATGTCTTCTGGCTCCTCTAGTAAGAAGTTCTCGTGGGACTGAAGGAGCAGAGCCTAATGCAGATTTTTCTGGTAGGCCTGATGTGTATGCATAGAGTCTGTCATTTTCCCTTGAGTGATGGAAGCCCTTTCTTCAGGACCTAAAGCTGCCTCACTAAACCTGTGTTAGATTAGCGCATCAGAACACTGGCAGACACAGTGGTCACTTTGTGAACCTGCAGGGGGTCCCGTCACTCCTCTCCAGGGAGTCCTCTCCAGCCACGCACATCTTTGATCCCCAGTGATGCTAAGCTCCACTGGGGACTTCTCAGACCAAGGCCACCAGCAGCCCAAACGCTGGCCGGGGCACAGGGCGACAGAGAGCCCATCACTGAACATCAATGTTTGGGGCAAATCAAACAAGTGCATTCGTAAGTCTCTTCTCCAAAAACATCTAACAAACTTCCATGGATGTCTTGGAAACAGGGGAAAGCTTCAGATCTAGGCCACAGATACCAGATGAAACCAGCAATAAGTAACGTACCAAAGTCAATGCTGTTTCAGGCACGCAACAACCAGCAGAGAGAGAACGACTCGGACCAATACTGCACAGCCCACAGAACAGGACAAAGAACGGGATTTCAGGCTGGGAAGGATTTCCGAGCAATAAATTCTAACTGTATACCAAATGACGTGGCTTATTGCATTTAATTAGAAATTCACTGTGTACATCACTCTCCTGATAGATTCTGGCCACCAGAGACTACTATTACTCCATACATCCACGCGTGGTCTTCAAACATTCCCAATGTGGTGACCGTGGAGACAGGGCCCACCCCCGAGAGAGCCCCCACCAATCAAACTGTTCTGCTTAGAGCCGTCACTCAGAGGGTACCGCTGGAGCCAAGTGCGCGGGACCGTTCTCAGCTCTGGCACTGAATGGCCATGTGGGCTCAAGGAGATCATTTCATCTTCAAGCCTCATTTGTCTTAGCTGCAAAGTAGGGATAATGATACTGTCTTTACAGAAGGGAGGATTCTGAGTAATGGACACGACCGATGTCAGCCAGGGCCTGGCATCTAGGACCTGCGCCATCTCTGCTGGGGTCATTGGCAAGATGAGTGCCAAAGACGATGCGACCCTTCCTCGGAGCAGGCCAGGGAGCTGAACAATGCCGGTCTGGCGGGTGCTGGCAGCAGGTGTACCCAGAGTGGAGACACAAAGAATGAACATATGGGGACTGAGAAGGGCAAAGGAGGAAGCAATTGCTCAGTCTCTAGAAAGAAAACAGGTCCCTGTGTGTCAGTTAGAACGCGACACAGTAGACGTGACCGAGGTAGACACGGTCTATCTAACCTGCACCAACTGTTTGCAAGTCTCCCCTCTTCCCTCACCTTAGTAACCTTCCTGCATGCATGTCCATTCTAGAATACAATGTATAGGACTTCCTGCCTGGTGACCTAACGACTAGAACTGAAACTGCCTTGCCTCTGTTTGTAGAATCTTCCAGACTGCACCTCCCTTGTGGCTGAATGTCAGCAAGGCAGCTAGAGAGGCTGCTGCTCATGCAGGATTTGGGGATCCTTCAGATAAAAAGAATCAAATTCAGTAATAATGAAATATGAAGACGGCTAATAGCATGTGTAACCACAGGAGGCTGTCAAGAATGTCTCCCACAAGATCCCAGTGCCAGACAGGAAACACAAACAGCTCCTCGGAGTTTTAATGAGCACGACCCCTTCCAGAAAGTACTTGCAATAAGGCTAAGAGCGCTGTGGCAGGACGGAAGGTCAGCAAGCTCACCCTCAGAGTGCTGGGTAGGTTAGCCCAGGACAGTCTGTGGTGGTCAGACCCCAGGAGTTGTGCTTAGAAATCTCAGGCAAGAATTCAGTAGTGTGGACACAAAGGGCGTTTTTGTCACTGGGAAGAAATACATCTCATTGCCCATGAGTTTCTAAGTGAGAAGGTCTGAAAGTCCGGGGAGGGCTGTGTGAGTGAGTGTGTGTACGAACGCATCTGAGGCGTGTGCCCAAAATGGTGAGTTCCAGCTTTCCGTGGTCTTGAGCTTGACGACTGAGGACCCACAGCCACATGGACACTCTCCCTCACAGATTCACCTCAGGCAAACAGAGCAGAGCTTTTTTCAAGCTAGAGAGAACCTTCGAGAACACCAAACACACCCGTTCTCTAGCCACCCAGATGAGGAAACAGGCTCCAAGAATTAGGGTTGGCTTGTCCACATTCACTGCATGAGAAAATCATGCATCAGCAACTCTCAAAAAGGTGGCCTGGCCTTGGTGAATATCTTTCCTCAAGTGGTAGAAGGACCCACACGATTCAGAACCACTCGAATCCTCCTCATGCAATCCTTGGGATCTGGAGTGATTCTGAGGGAAGTCAGCCCATGGGAAGTAGAATGAATTCAGTACTCTGCCTAAGAACACCAGTTACATGGCCAGTCGTTCCACAAAATCAAAATCAAGTATATTCTCTGCACCAAAGCCAAAATAAGTTAGGATGGGGTGGGGGGGTTTCTCTGCTCATCTTCCTCTCCTCTGAAATCAATGTCTGGGACCCGACTCTAGTGACTTTTAAAGATCCTTTCGTCAAAGTGCCATAAATCCAAATGATTATTTCACACCATGGAACCCAACATGAAGATGAGGATACGCTTCGGTGGGGGTAGGGGTGGTAGGTATACAACAATGAAGGTTGTACATTTCCAGAATCTTCATCGACGAGGAAGAGAGAGTGGCGGACTTGAGCGATTTCTTAAAAATACTAGACTGAGGCCCATCTTTGCAACACTGATAAGGGCTCACGTCCTCCTTTTTTGCAATAAGTCTTGCAGGACTCAGAGGCATTTCAATGGTCTAATCAACCTGAAAGCCATGTCAAATTGCCTTAAAAATCTCTATGCATTCAATATATACACACTTGTTAAAATTAATTACATCATTGACCATTTCTACATACATTATAGCTTAAAATGTTTTACAGTCATTTTTATTAATTAATAAAGCCTTAATGGACAAAAATTACACTATGAAATTACTGTATGTATGCTGCATTTCCAGTTTTACTGCTATTATCTTTAAATATTTCCCCCAAATGGAAAGTCACTAATTCATAAATCACAGTCTCTTCTAGAAAGTAAAACTGAAAACTGGAAGTTCATACAGAGAAAGGAATCTGGGGTCAGGTTCAGCCCTGTTTCCCTCTTCCTGGTCTCCTAAGAAAGGTAAAGGGTGCCCAGGGCTGCTCACCCTGGGACGTCTGCCTTGTCCTGGCAATGACAAAAACAGCAACAAATTCTAGCCCAGACGCCCCCAGAAAACTGCTGTTTTGCTTTTTGGCTCTCCCTGCCAACTTGCCTCTTTTTGAAAATGTCCCATAATTACTAACCATCTCCCCCCCCTTACACATAAACTCCATTATACACAATACACAATATTTCTAAGAGCAATCCATAAATGCCAGCTGTTGGAGGGAAAGGTAAAGGAGAGCAGGACTGTGGACCCTTCCAGACACCCAGATGTTCAGACAAGAGACACGAAACCTCTGGGCATGGACAGCACTTTTTCCTCTTCTCCCTGCTTTGGAGCTATATGGGCCTAAAATAACTTCATGTGGGGGCCATAGTTTCCTGCTCATGACATTACAGGGTCTGGAGCTATTGTTGGAAACAAAACTTTGAAGGAAGGTCCCTCAGAATCTATAACAGCATCTGTGAAAACCTAAGGCAGACGTCAACACTGAGCTGCCAATGGCCAACTCAGAGCAGAGCAGAGAAAGGATGCTTCTGAGAACCACCTCTTGGAATAAGTCATGCAGAAGAAACTCACCGTCCACCTTGGCGGGGGGACTCGCACAGATGACCCGCCGGCTGTGGGTATTTGGTGGCCCCACCTCCCGAGATTGTCACTCACCTGCTGTGTAACTCCAGCCAGGAATGTGGATGGAGAGTTGGCTGCCGCCACCACCACCGGTCGTGGTCCTGTGGTCTTCTCTCCCTTTTCTTCCAGTGACCTGGTGAACTGCCGCACTTGAGAATCCTTGCTTTTCCAACAAACGCGAGCCCCTCCAAGGACAGGTGCGGGGCCCCAGATGCACCTGCTCCAAGGATGGGATTTCCTGCAAGAAGCTTCCTTGCAGACCCGGGTTCCAGCGGGGGCCTAGAGGGCTCTGTTTTCCCTCTGGGAGCTTCGGCTCCCGGGCGCCGCTCCGGGGCCCCGCATTAGCCGGGCCGCCTGCGCCATCTGCTGTCGGTCCGTGTGAACTGCACTTGAGGTTGAGTGACAGGACCGACCTGTGCATTTTAGGGCCCGCAAGCTGGGGCTGCTCCACGGGGACGGAGAGGGACCGGTCTAGATAGTAAATGGAATTCAGGCACGGCTGGGTCACCCTGACGTGGACGCAGGAGCTGAACACCAGCGGCCCCTCTCCCGACCGCGCCGCGCCCGGAGGAAAGCTGCTCTCCCGGCTGTCCACATCGGTGATGCAGTACTGGGGACCCCCGCACAGCCGGTGGTCCGTCTCGGGCACCCTCAGCCTCATCACAGAGCCGTTTCCGGAGAAATCCGCGCAGGCGAACGGTCCCTGGTGCCGACGCGGATCGGCACCCCCAGCCGGCGCAGAGGCGTCCCTGAGCGAAGCGCCCTGGGCCCGGCACTCGGGGCACCGCGAGTCCCGCACGGCCTCCCACGCCACGGGGCTGAACGGGGCGCCCACGCGCCTGGCCGTGATGGTGATGGACGCAAAGCCCCTCTGGGGGCCGCTGCCCGGCTTCGCGCTGCGCGGCGGCTCCGAGTCGGGTCCTGGCCCCGTGGCCGGCGTCGGTGTGCCCAGCCCGCCCGAGAGGAGGCCGAACGCGCGGCCAAGGCAGACCCCGGGGCGGCTCCCCCGCGACGGCCGGGCCGGATGCGCGGGCAGCGCCGCCCGGTCCACCTTTGATTTACTCTCATCAATCAGCTGTGAGATGACTAGGGATGAGATCATTTCTGTGTTTTGCGATGCCAGAGCCCCCTGCAAACGGGAAAAGATGGCAGTTACGCAAACAGCCTATGGCAAGGCAGGCAGTCAACTCCCTTTCAAGGGCCAAGAGGACTTCCCAGAACCCTGTTCTCGGCCGAGGCCTTCTACCCCGCACCTGACTCCACCTCCACGTGCTCGGAAGGGCGGGAAACCCGGATCCACCTGGAATCATTCTTCTGACCCAGGGATTGGTTTTCTCGGCTGGGTGTCTATTTTCGGTTTATTTAACGATGTTTGTGTCGATGGGGGCCATCAGATTTCAAAAATCACCTTCACCAGGCCTGGGAGCACCTGAAAACAGGTCCACAGCCTCAAGGGGGAGGGAAGATATAATTCTGGAGCAGGGCTGGGACTTGGGACAAGGGTTTCTGTGGGAGATGAGTTAGCACTGGTGGTGGGGTCAGGGAAGGCCTCTCTGCCTCCGTCCCCAACCCCCTAACACAATTCTCTAACTTTGCTGATTCACAGTGGGGTTCAGTGGCTCCCCATGCCTGCCACTGTGGGGGTCAAATCCCAGGTAGTGGAACACAGGCAATCAAACACCCAAGCTGGACTAGACTAGCACAGCGACCAGGAGAATCAGTATCAGGAAGCAGCTGGACGGGACAGATGTGGTTTGTCTGCCTTTCAACGCTCAGGGGCACAGCCACGGCTTCTGTCCAGTAGAGGGATAGAGGTGTTCCATGCTCCCTTATCAGCAGATCTGTGTCCTAACAGTAAACTGCTAGTGTGTCCAAAACAATGTGCTGAGACTTTTAATAAAGCCTCTGACCAGGTCAGCACCGGGAGGACGAGTCGTTTCCTCTTGGTTTTGTTTTTGTACGTGTATGTGTAAGACACTGCAGGAAGCCACGTGGGCGGCTGAACGGAGAATGCTCCCAGGGTCGCAGGCCCCCATTTTGAAACTCAGTATTCTACGTACTTAAAACGAACTCTTGCCTGAAACAGCGCAAGACTGGAAATAACCCGGGAACCACTCAACCCCCACAGGGATCCCCACCGGGAGCCCACGGGGAGCAGAGCCTTCATGAGAAGCCTGGAGGCTTAACTGGGGCTGGGCAAGGACGCAGGAATTCTCACTCCATAATGGGCCTGAGAACCACCTGGAATGTTAACAACTACAGGTTCCCTGGGCTCCAGGGCTTCTGATCCTGTAGGCCTGTGGCTGGGGCCCCAAACTCTGCGTTTTAACCAAGATCCGGTGATTCCGATGCAGGCGAACCAACGAGCCCACTCTGAAAACCTCCAGCTGCCGGTCTTTCGAAGGAGGGGAAGGGCTTGTGTTTGAAAAGAGACAATCATCGTTCTCTTTTCCTTAGATGTGATGAGAAAGCACAAATTTTTCTTTTCTTCAGAGAAGGATTAGCACTCACTTATGACACTGAGGTCATGCTTTCCTCCACCTGGACATGTGATGGGGGGCCGGCCCATGGGACCTTAGCAGCCAAGGTGCACTGCATTCTGACTCTTAGCCACGGGAAGGTGGTCAGCTTCTCAATTTTTTTTTTCCTGTTTTTCATCAAAATCCCTATCACCTGACACTCGGTGAGATTTTTAAGGTACGTGGGAAGTTGCAAATCCAAAAGATAGCCAGAGACGGGTGAAGAAGAAACAGAGTCGTCTTAAATGTCCCTTCGTCTTATAAAAAAAATCTGACTATCACGGGCTACCCTTTCCCAGGTGGCTAGCGAGTGCTAGGCTCTGCTTGAACCCTCTTTCAAGATGGGGGGGTCTCCCCTTCAGCCTGTCTCATTACACTAACAACGTGGGAGCTTGTAGAACCTCAGCCCGGACCAAGGGCATCAGAAGCCCTGGGGTGGGGCCAGGCATCCCTGTTTTCTCCTCCAGGGTGATTATAGCAGACAGGTGAAGCAGCACCAGGGGCTTCTGAGGCACCTCCCTCTCCTTTCTAGAAGGCACTCTCCACACCTGTGGTTTACAAAGGAGAACAGTGAAATGTGCCTGGCATCTACCCCAGGCAGTTTGACTCGGTACGCAGTCCCTCCCTCGTTAAATTTAGTTCTGATAATAATTTGCCCGTGTATCCTACCAGGTGCATAGTTGAACCTGGTAGGAATTCCTTTGACATAGGTCTTTGAAAGAAAAAGCAAATATTCCTCTTGGAAAGTGTGCTGTGTTGGTCTTATTTTATACTGTATAGTAATGTTTCCCCAAGTTGGGGCCAGTGGCCACTTGCGTAAAAAAAAACCTGGTGCGGGAAGGGTTAAAAATGCAGATTTCTGGACCCTTCTTTCCCCTCCTCTAGACCTAGGGTGAATCAGGATCTCTAGGGATAAGGCCAAGCAGCTCTGTTTTTAACCAGCTTCTGGGTGATTTTCTGCACAGATAGGGAAGAAGGAATGCCAGGCCAGGACTCAGACGTCCTGTAGTCTCTCCCTGAGCACACGCTGGAGGGACGCCCTGCGGCTCCATTGGAGGTTTCAGGCACCATTGTAGGAGGCCCTAGAGGCCCAGAAGGATAGGACAGGGAATCACCCACCATCTCATTACCTTGGGCCTGGCTGGTGTAACGGACTTTGAGTCCATCAAATGCAAACGGATGAAGGAAGAGCAACAAAGACATGAATCTGAACTCAATTCTGAAGCCGGGGAATCACCATACGTCAGGGAGACGTTGTTCCTGAGGGAGGAGATGCTGGTAGAAGCCCAGTCCCGAAGGAAAGTCCGTTTGCCTCCCTACCTTACCAGGAAGTTCTGGAAACCAGAAACAAAGAAGGACGCAAAAGTACCTCTCAAAATATGGACTTGATATGTCACGGCAGGGTATGACTTTTTCTGTGATTTAGCAGAAACCGGAGGATGTCTGGTGGACTCAAACCTCTGGGTGAGTGAGGGAGTACTTACAATGAACACATTTGTGTTTATTTGAATTACACAAATGGAAATGACCTGTTACATACCCAATACGTTGAAATCTTGTCATTGTGAACGGAAGCTTTCGAGATGTAAATTCTGTCATTCTACACAGAGTCGTGATCAACCCATTTATCCATGAAATCACACAGATCTATTGAGCTCCTACTACAGGAAACGGAGGAAACTTCTTGGCCCCACGGAGTTAAATGGGAGAGAACGCCAAGCAGGCAACCAAATTGTCAGGACTGGGATTACTGGTTACATTTTACTGTGGTTTTTTCCCTGAGATGTTTACACTCGGTTTTGGAAAAAGCCCCAACCGACAGACTGAGAGAAATTAAAAAGGAAACACTGTATGCTTTGCTCATCAAAACACTAATCCTACTCTTGTAGGGGAAGTTCTATTGATCAGATCCTATTTTCTCATCAAAATCCATTAAATCATGAAAGATAAATTCCAACCTCTTAAAACTCTGGGCTGCCGGAACAAAGTGCCACGGTCTGGGTGGCTTAAAACCCCTGGGTGACTTAAAAACAGACATTTTATTTTGTCCCAGTTCTGGAGGCCGGATGTCGGAGATCAAGGAGCCGACAGGACTGGCTTCCTCTGAGTCTTCTCCCCGTGGCTTCATATTTTCCTCCCTCAGTGTGTGACCATGTCCTAACGTCCTCCTCTTGTAAGGGCATTGGTCCTACTGGATAAGGCCCACCCTAGTGTCCTCATTTAACCTGAGTGACCTCTTTAAAGATTCTGGCTCAGAACACAGTCACGCTCTGAGGTGCTGGGAGTCAGGACATCCACACACGCATTCGGAGTGGGGGAGACGGTCCACGGCAGACTACAATATAGCACTTTGTGTCCCGCTCTTCTTCTGGGGTTGGGACGCCAAGAAAGAGATGAGACAGAGGATCTATTTGATGTCCCTGACTTGGCCCACTACTTTTAAAGCAGGGCAACTTTTAAAAAAAGGGATCACATCCTTCACATCAAATATCACATCAAATATCTTTCCCAATGAAGCTATTTCAGGATGCCCCTCCATCTGTTCTTTCTATTGGGTTAACTGAACACAGCTTTGGGGGGGGGGGGGGAAGAAAGGTATCTTTCATCTAAAATAAGATTAGCTGATGGAAGATTTGATTTAAAAAGAAAATAATCTTGCATTTAAAGTAGAACATTCAAGGTCAGAGGAAGGTCAAATGAAGAGTGGGATTTTGTGTCTCGCCATGGCAATAAATCACCCATTTCCTGACCATCCTCGTACAGCACTCGCCTATATACATTTTCTTTCTCATAAATGCAACTTTAAGATATTGATTTTTTTTTAAATGTTTCAGACATGATTGTGTGAGGCTGGTAACTGCTTTCCTAGTTTTATGCATTTTATTGATTGTTTTTAACTTTATATTTATGCCTTAAGGTATTTTACTATAAAGGCACCATTTCATAAATTGAAGGAAGAAAGAGATAGGCGGCGGATGGTTGGAGAAATCAGATCCTGAGCCACTGGGATGAGGACGCATCCATTTCTGTAGCAATTTATTTCTCAAAAGGATAAGCATCTAATCCAGCCTGTGGCTTTGAAATCTATATTTTTCTCCACTTGACAATTCTTCCCTTTTCCGTGGTCACTCTGCAGCCCTCAACTATGTTTGCCAGATGATTCCTTGGCCCCATGTCTGCCCAGATCCTCTCTCCAGTCCCCACCACACGAGCTGCAAGCCTGCTCAACTCCTTTTTAGTCCGTCCAGCATCATCACCACTAAGCAATCTGTCAACCTAGTGGCGTTTCATCATGCATGCAAGAGTGCTTTCAAACGTATGAGTTCACTCTGGTACGTAGCACTAGGGGAAGACCGTTTTGAGACTGATGGAAGAATTGGAGCTTTTCTCCATCTCTGTTCTGAAACTTTTGTCTCTTTCCATGCACTTACAAGAAACCAAAGGACTCAGTGCAGTGTAATGCACAACAGTGAAAAGCTGGAAAGAATCCAAATGTCTTTTAAAAGGGGTTCGGGTAAGTAAATCATGGTAGGCACAACTGCATCGTATTCCGTAGAAATTAAAAATAAAGATTACAAAGAATTTAAATGCCATGGGAAATTGCTTGTGATAGAATGTTATGTAATAAAAGAGAGCTATAAAAGTTGATAAACATTATAGTTTTATGTAAAAAAATTGCATGGGAAAAAGAAGGGAACGAAATATATATAAATTTTCTTACTTGTATATTTCTATATTTTCCTAAGTGTCTACATGGAGCTGCCATTACTTTTGTTATCAGGAGAATTTAAACGTTGTTTTTGCAAAGATGAAAACCCTGTTCCATATTTCATCCCTTTTAAATAATCACTTGGTTGAAGAAGAGCCTGCATATCATTTCTACAGCTTCGAAGAGTTTTGAAAGGAAAAGTGATCAATCGTGCACGGGCTTGCACGGAGAGGCGGAGATTTATGGCAGTTACAAACGAAGGGCATCCGTTCCGAGTGCTTCATCATCTTACAGCATCCTTACAACACACACACGGGCACGAGCTTTAAAAGCTCAAAGTTAGGAGGAAAATTTGAAAGTCATAGTACTGATACAATCGAAGTAGATGGTCCAGATCATTCCAAAGCAGAAGTTTAGAAGGTGTGGTTTCTGGGAGTTATTTAATTCAGTCACAGAAAATGACACACACAAAGTGTGTGTGTGTGTGTGTGTGTGTGTGTGTGTGTGT